>NW_006383013.1:5723912-5743816 GCF_000327345.1 Myotis davidii | reverse complement strand
TAACAGTCACTGTCACTGGCAGGGGACTTCTTCCTGCTTTCCCTTTCGCCTCCCTGCATTGTGCTTACATATGCAAATTAACTGCCATTTTGTTGTCAGTTAACTGCCATCTGAGTTTGCAGTTAATTTGCATATAGCCCTGATTAGCCAAAGAAAAGGGTAGTGTCGTACGCCAATTACCATTTTTCTCTTTTATTAGTGTAGACGATTACAAATAGATATATGCAAATTTTTTCTAAGAAATACCCTAATTTATGCATGCCTCCATATCTATTATAAAATAGATATTATTTATACAACATTTATTCTGTGCCTGGTACTGTTGCAAGCACTTTATATTTATTAGTTCTTTTAATCCTCACCATTGTATGAGTTAAGTAAGTACTTTATTATTGCCATCATCGCCATTTTGTAGATGAGAAAATAGGCTCAGGGTTCTTATTCCAAGGTTATACAACTGATAAATGGTGAAGTCAGATTTGGAATGTACGCAATTAGGTTCCATTACCCTATACTGAATTTGGTTAACTAAGATGTATTTCTAGTGAACTGCAATACTGACGTGCCTCATTTTAAGAGCAGCAGCACCATCCCAAACACGTTGTTAAACCAGTGATGGTGAACCTATGACACGCATGTCAGAGGTGACACACGATCTCATTTTTTTGGTTGATTTTTCTTTGTTAAATGGCATTTAAATATATAAAATAAATATCAAAAATGTAAGTCTTTATTTTACTATGGTTGCAAATATCAAAAAATTTCTATATGTGACACGGCACCAGAATTAAGTTAGGTTTTTTCAAAATGCTGACACGCCGAGCTCAAAAGGTTCGCCATCACTGTGTTAAACTACAGTTATTTATACCCCTAAATGGATAAACTATACCCATTCAGAGGTATAACACAGAGTTGAAAGGCAGACAGGTTTCCCTTTGCTAGAGGCTCATGGAAAAGGCTTCCATCACTTGCAAGTCAGCCCTAGGGCTCGTTCCAAATGGCAAAGAGAAAGTTATGTTATTCAGGAGATTGTCAGCTAAGTCTCAATTTGAACAAAAAGCATCAGAATTTGAACTGAGACCACCCAAAACCAAACCAGGCATGACCAGGCCTTTTAGATTATGCGAATAGACTTGGACTGAGATTGCAAACTTCTGCAAATGTCAGGCTTCAGACCAGTGTTTAATCTTTTTATTTATTTATTTGTTAATCCTTACCATAGGATACTTTTTTCATTTTTTTTGTTTTGTTTTATAGAGAGTAGAAAGGAGGGAGTGAGAGAGAGAAAAACATCAACGTGAGAGAGACAGTCAATTGGTTGCCTCTGCACGTGCCTCAGCCAGGGTAATGTCCATGATCCAGGTACATGTCCTTGACCAGGAACCACCTGCTACCTTTCCGTGGCCAGGCCGGCACTCTAACCACTGAGGACATTGGCCAGGTCACCAGTGTTTAATCTTTTGCCCTACTATTTATTTATTAACTGGTGACTTTATTTACTTAGCTTTACCCATTTGTTTTATTTATTTTTAATTTATCATTACTATTAAAAGTATTTCATATGTCCCCCTTTTTTTCTTTACCACTGACCCCTTTCCATTCTGCACCTGCCTCTCCCAGGCCTTCATCAGACTATTGCTTGTGTCCATGGGCTATGCATATAAGTTCCTGAGTTAATCTCTTCCTGCCCCACCATACCCACCCTCATCTTCCCTCTGAAATTCATTAACCTATTCTATGCTTCTTTGTCACTGAATTTATTTTGTTCATGAGTTTATTTTGTTCATTAGATTCCACATATGTGTGAGATTATAGGATACTTATCTTTCTCTGACTGGCTCATTTCACTTAGCATAATACTCTCCAGGTCCCTCCATGCTGTCTCAAATAAGAGATCCTTCTTTTTTATAGCTGCATAGTATATAGTATTCCATGGTGTAAATGTATCATGGTTTTCATGGTGTAATTATACCACAGCTTTTTTTTTTTTTTTTTATCCCACTCATCTACTTATGGGCACTGGGGCCATTATTAGATCATAGCTATTGTAATTGTACTGCTTTAAACATAGGGGTGCATGTAGTTCTTCGGATTGGTATTTTGGGTTTCTTAGGATATATTCCTAGAAGTGGGATCACTGAGGCAAATGGCAGTTTTAATTTTTTGAGGAAACTCCATACTGTTTTCCACAGTGGCTGCACCATTCTGCATTCCTACCAGCAGTATACTAGGGTTCTCTTTTCTCCACATCTTCGCCAGCAATTGTTGTTTGTTGATTTGTTGATGATAGGACTGAGGTGATACTTCATTGTCATTTCAATGTGCATCTCTCTGAGGATTACTGACAGAGCATTTTTTCATATGTCTCTTGGCCATCTGTATGTCCAATATGGAGATGTGTCTATTTAGGTCTCTTGCCAATTTTTTAAATTGGATTGTTTGTCTTTCTTTTGTTAAGCTGTATGAGTTCCTTATATATTTTGGGAATTCACCCCTTATCAGATGTATCGTTCTGTTTTGAACATATTTAAATATGTTCTCTCATACAGTGGACTCCCTTTTCATTTTGTTGATGGTTTCTCTTGCTATTCAGAAGCTTTTTATTTTGATGTAGCCCCATTTGTTGATTTTCTTCTTAGTTCCCATTCCTTAGGAGATGTATCAGTAAACATATTGCTAAGAGAGATATCTGAGACTTTTCTGCCTATGGTTTCTTCTAAAATTTTTATGGTTTCACAACTTACATTTAAGTTTTTTACCCACTTTGAGTGTATTCTTGTTTATGGTGTAAGTTGGTGGTCTAGTCTCATTTTTTGGCATGTATCTGTTCAATTTTCCCAACATCACTTATTGAAGAGACTGTCTTAACTCCATTGTATATTCTTGCCTCTTTTATCAAATATTAATTTAGTATAATAAGCTTGGGTCAATTTCTGGGGTCTCTGTTCTGTTCAATTGATCTATTTGCCTGTTCTTGTGCCAGTACCAGGCCATTTTTATTACAGTGGCTTTGTAGTATAACTTGATATCTGGTATTGTGATCCCTCTAACTTTATTCTTCTTTATCAAGAGTGCTGTAGCTAATTGGGACCCTTTCAGGTTCCATATAAATATTTGGAGTGTTTGTTCTAGATCTGTGAAATATGGCATTGGTATTTTAATAGGGATTGCATTGAATCTATAGATTGCTTTGGATAGTATGGACATTTTCATGAGTCTACCAACGCATGAACGAGAGTTTGTTCTAGGTTCTGTGAAATATGCCATTGGCATTTTAATGAAGATTTCATTGAATCTATAGATTGTTTTGGGTACTATGGACATTTTAATGATGTTGATTCTACCAATCCATGAACACGGTATATTCTACCAGTTGTGTATATCTTCCTCTATCTCTTTTTTCAACATCCAAAGCTTTTCAACTACAGGTCTTTTACCTCCTTGATTAAGTTTATTTCTAAATACCTTAATTTTTTGTTGCAATGATAAATGGGATTTTTGTTTGTTTGTTTGTTTTTCTTTCTGTGAGTTCATTATTGGTGTATAAAAATGTCATTGATTTCTGGTGATAATTTTGTATCCTGCTACATTGCCGAATTCATTTTGAATCTAATGGGTTTTTTGGTGGAGTCTGTCAGGTTTACTATGTACAATTTCATGTCATCTGCATATAATGACAGTTTTACTTCCTCCTTACCAATTTGAATATCTTTTATTTTTTCTTCATGTGTGACTAGGACTTCCAGTTTAATAAGAGTGGTAAATATGGACACCCCTGTCTTGTTCCTATAATTAGGGGAAATGGTTTTAGGTTTTGCCCATTCAGTATGATGTTTGCTGTAGGTTTATCATATATGGCCTTTATCATGTTGAGGAATGAACCCTCTATCCCACTTTGCTGAGAGTTTTTATTAAAAGGGTGTGTTGGATTTTGTCAAATGCTTTTTCTGTGTCAATTGATATGATCATGTGCACTAGATTTAAAATACACACACACACACACACGCACACACACACACACACACACACACACACACACAACAAATAAACAAGAAACTGAGGCCTTCTCTCTGACTGCCTCCAGTCTACCAGCTCCAGACTTTGAACTGGCCAGCTGTCCTGACACCTTTCATGGCTGGATATTACGTGGGCCACTGGTCTTGGGTCTGGTGCTCAGATCTGTGGAGCCAGACTGGGTTCTATGCCTCAATCTTCTGAGGAAACAGACCCTCCTGTAGCCAAGAGTTTCTCCTCACTCTCAGCCTGCTGACTCTCTTGCGACCAAGCATTTTCTGTCCTTCCTTATCTGGACCTCCTTATCTGGACCTCAGTTGGTAATTCTGGGTGCATATTCCCCACTTTAGTTTTATTTCCAGTCTGGCCCTGGGAAGAGGCACAAGAAAGGTTTGCCTATTCGACCTCATTTTCTCTTCCCCCTTCAAATTATTTTTTTTCAGCTTTACTAATTTGTTTTAAATGTTAGTCTTTTGTAACTTTGCTGCTTATAATCCTTCAATCTCTTCTAATTGATTGGTGGGTAAAATCTAAACTGTTGCATGTGGCCTACAAGGACATGCAACATCTGGTCCTTGCCTCTTCCCAGGAGAGGATATCTAGACCATGTTCAAATAGAATCTGCCACTTCCTCCTTTGTACACTACTCTGTCTTCAGTCCACACCCAGTGCCTAGCACAGTGTCAAATATGTAACAGGTTTTTAATTAGTGTTTGCCAAAATAAAATGGCATGAAGATTAGAAACAGACTTGGAAATGGTTTTCATATGTGGAGTGGGAGGAGAAAGCAGAGCCAGAAGAAGAGGGAGAACTGGTGATAAAAACAAAGTGGGAATAGCTATTAAAATTGGAGAAGACAGTAATAGTCATTGGAATTGAAGAAAAAAAACAAACAGGCAAGAGTTCTAGTAATAAAATTGGTTTGCTTTTGGTTTTCAAAGAAGAGGAGGAACCCAAATATAGCACAAGAATCAAAGAAGAGGAGAGAGAAAGGTATTTTAATTGGGTCACTAGGAAGTCATTAAAAACTTTTGGGGAAAGGATTTAAGAAATTAGTGACTGGAGATAGATGCCACATGACAAACACTGAGAAATGTATGGCCAGGAGGCTGAAGCAAGAAGCACCTTTGAGAATTTTAATCATTAAAGGAAGAGCAACATCATGGACTTCATATGAGAAATTGGAGGGTAGAAGACTGGTGAACGGTGTCCCTTTTACTCCCTCAAATAATGGGTATTAAAACTACTATTCCTTCCACTTAATTTGGGAAAGTTAAGGAATGTGATGATATTTTACAAATTTCTTTCTACACCAACTACTTCTGAATCTTGGAGAGATTGTTAAGATAAATGTTGGGTGTGGAAAGAACTGGGTGTTGACAAAAGAACATCTAGCCTAAAAAAATTCTTATAAGGGTTTATTTGAGCCAAAGTGACAACAATTGATGGGAAGCAAAATCTCAGCAGGTTGAGAAAATGCTCTTCAGAATGGCAGTTTTACAGCTTAATTAATTACTTAGTTAATTAATATTAATTATGAAGAGAAGTTTAGGGATTATGTGAAATCCATTGGTGGTGAATTAGGGAGGCAGGGAAAAGCAAAGTGGGGAAATCTCAGATTGGATAGAAAGTAAGATACAGTGAGGCATCTTTTACGTGGGTACAGGATAATAAACATTTATGTCACAGTGAGATGGCATGTGGACAATAAGCCAACAGTTTGGTCTTTTGTTCTGATGCCTTGGTGTGCCCTGAGGGGGTTCTAGAAAACAAAAGTATGCTGACATTTCAAAGGTATGTTATCTTAGGTGCGTGAAGACAATAGACAATTTCAAAGATAAAGATTGACCTGTGTCAAGGAAGCTATAGACCTAGGCCATGACTACACTCCATGTCTTCTTTTAGTTAGGCATTTAGGCATTTTTATGTTCAGACCACCCCATGTGGTTACTTTCAGTCTCTGGATTTATAAGGCCTGCCATGTGGGCTTCCCCTGAGTTTGTCAGGTTTAGTATGAGACCCTCTTTCATCCACATGAGTTTGGTTGGGGAAAAGCAATAAACATACACACACACACACATCAGACACAACGAGAGACCTTAATATGTAAGTTACTTAGTTACATTTTCAATTTTTTCAAGGAAATGTGGAGATTTTTAAATTAATGCACATTCATTATCATTATAACATAGTCATGTGAAAAGAAAATTACATGTAATTCCTTTGCCCAGAGAAAACTATTAGCATATCCACATTAGTTGTGTGTGTGTGTGTTTGTGTGTATAAATATGCCTAACACAGAACTTAATTTTAGCATCTTAATTCACAGTTTTAAAGATTAGATAGGAATGTAGTGGGTTCATTTATTGTAGAGTTCATTTGCTGTTAAACTGGTTAGAACTGCTTATAACTATTTGTTTCCCCAGTGGAAACTCCAAGCATATATTTACATTTAACAATTATGCTGTTTGAATGTAGTCTAACAACACTGAGACATTTATGATAAAGATTTCTGAATAGCAAGCTAAGGGCAGAAGTTCTGGGCATAATGACCCCAAAAGAGATGGCCAATCAATAGTAAGTTGTAAAAATTTGACAGAATAAATAATTCAGGCTTTCCTCTTCTACCCAAATAAACTCACTATCTCAGCAGTTCCTGGTGGACCTTTGATTCCCTGAATGCTATCTACCCTCCATGATGTCATAACTGGTTTGTATCCAGGCCAATGATGACTTTTGGATGAGACTGTAACCAGGAATGTCCTAAAAACCCCAGGGAAAGACTGTTCTTCTGGTCTTTGGAACTGGCACGGGAGGGGAAACTACTGGGACAAAAGCTCTTGCCCTTTCTTGTCGTATTTCTAGTTGACTGCTATGGGACCCAAGCCTTGGCTCTCTATTGAGACTTTTGGGGAAACTGAAACTCTGACTTTAAAGAGTCCCATCAGGTTTGAAGAAGAAAGCAAGCAAAGCTGTCACATTTTGCTGGTCCCTTAATGAAAACTATAGCTTCAAGGCACCACTTCTTAGTGTTGGTTTGAGACTTCTGTGCCATCTACAGGGGAAATAAAACTGACCTGGCTTCTAATGCCAGCTGCACTCCGATACTGCTCTTCCCTGCATTTTACAAAGTTCTTTACATGTCATGCCACAAAAATAATAATTCTGTGAACCTTTTTACCCCCAATAAGTACTCACGCAATGAATTTAATTAAATTCCCCTTTATCTCTAATGCTGAAAACAAGGAATTAACAATATTCATTAAAATGACTATTACAACCACATCAAATGGATTTCAACACACAGTTAAAATGATATGAAGGAAGTCATAATCATGTGAGGCTCATTACGGTGTGTAAATTTTCAACCTTTCAAAACCCTAAATTATTTTAATCTCCAAATGTAATTATCATGAATGTCAGTCATACTTTCTCAAGGCTTCTTTCTGTTGAACAAAAAGAAACAAATGAGACTGTGAAGGCTTCAAATTCACGATTAACTCATTATTAACTCCTCCATGACCAGTGGGCACTCAGGCTCAGAGGAAAGAAGACATTTCTAAGTGGGTCATTGGGCCTGAAATACAGTTTGCAGAAGCGATATGGAGGAGATTCTGATCAGTGGGTTGTAACATTCCTTGAGTAAGAGTTGGTTGGCTGATAACACCAATACATTTTTGTCAGTAGCTACAGATTCTGCTTTTTGCTACAAATTTGTAAAAATGACTATGTAATCATCATTATATGATAATGTTTGATTTTCTATAATAAGTAAAATTGTCCCTCGCCTTGGCACCTTCAATGAGTAGTATTTCAGATCCACATTTCAGCTTGAGATAAGAAGTAAATATAGTGATCATCTCACTTATGACATCAACATGTATATTTATTAAAACCAAATGCTATTGCTCAGGTAAAATTTGTCTGAGGAAGGGAAGGAAAGATATCATTTCTTGAGAGAGAATCAAGCTTTAATTGAGGCACTGGATTAAGACATAATGTTAGCAGAAGAGACACACTTAGTTTAGTTCATTCTTTGCCACCATTCCCAGTAATATTTTTTATCCATATTACACATTCTAAAGAAAATCATTTTTTAGGTTACTGCACATTATCTATGACTGGAGCTCATAGGGATCTCCTTCTAGAGGACATATTACCATTTCTTTGCATGTTACAGCTCCCTCTGACACCCATCCTGACACAGTCCAAATCTCAATTAGAAAGAAAATGAGTAACTCACAAATACCAGTCCAGTTATGCATAGGTTATAAAATTGCCTGAAAAGTGCTTGTTAACCTGTTAGATATTTAAAATTAACCTTATATACCAGAGAAGTAGGCTTGTGAAAACCCCCCTCATATCACTCTCAGTCAATCACATCAACCCAGGGCTCCATTTTTATTTCTTTTCCCCCTAATTATTTTATGCCTGTCTGCTACTTGTCTCTTCTCTATTTCTAGTAAAATATGAAAATATTGAACCTGCTGCTCCTCCCTTCTTTGCTTTGAACAAACACTATTATGTTGCTCTAATAACCACAGCTGTGTAAGCATCTATCAGGCTCTTTTACTGCAGTATAATTTCTATATATGAAAGTAATTTGCCTTCAGTGTCTGCCAACTATTTCCATTGTTTGTACTGACACATTGCTCAACTCTCAACCCTTGGCTCTTGTCTGCCCTCTCTTTCCTTCCCTCCCATTGGAACAATTTTAGCTATTTTTACTGTTTTATTCTAAAACAGTACTTTATCCTTAATGAAATGGAAGTGGCCTTAGCTCTTTAGTGACCAAAGGTGCGGCATAAAGAGAATGACTTGCCAAATCTTGTAAAACATCTTGGTTTGACACCTCCTTTCTGTGATATCATTACATCTGTATTTGTAGATTGCTGTGCCGACAGTATCATTACCCTCAAGAGTGCCAAGGATTTTAATGGGAACTCGAAACTGGATGCTGTCTTTGGATTCTGTTACAGAGACGGCAAGCAGTCCCAGTGATGCTACTGTAGATAGGAATCCATCCAAACTAAAGGTCTTTGGAGCAGAAGCAGATTATGACCTTACACTCAGCTGTACACATTGAACATGTCATGATGTCCCTATTGGTGGTTTTACCCTTGATGTCATACTTTCCCAGATAAGATTCTGAATGAGGTCCAGAAGCACAGGAGACAGGATAAGGAAGAATAGCTGTTGCATGTTTTCAAGTTTGTTAAATTCCTGCATTTCACAAATGAGTTCAGAGAGGTTAAGTCATCCAAGGTTGCACCACCAGTAAGTGGTAGAGTCAAGATTCAAACTCTTTACATTATAAGAATCTCTGGAGTGGAGCTTGGGGCAGCCTGGCCTCCATGGGAAAACACCAAACCAGGGTTTTGTGACAGCAGAGGGGTGAAAGTAATTCCTTATGGGCATACTAACATTTAGGCAAGGTAGGACAATGCATTTGTGAAATGAATGCTGGCTGACACACTCTAGTTGTAGACTAGTGAGCTGGGGAGAGGAAACCAATTGGCTCATTCAGAGAAATTGTTCAGTAGTTATAAGGTAAACCCTTAATCACTCATAGCATCTGAAAGTAGTGCCTTCAGCCTCAAATCAAACCAAACCAAGGGCATTATGTCTTTTGTGTCATTAGCTATGTCTGTTTGGTGTGTGTATGTGTGTGTTAATGAGTACACTTAGTCTTGTGACTAATGATAGGATTAGCCTGATCCTACTTTGTAGTAAACTTGAAATGTCATTTCACAGTACTGAGTGCCAATTTTGAAGGCTCTGCCTTCAAATGTAATCTAAAATCTGACTACTTCCCACCACCTTCACTGTTACCACTATCATCTCTTGCCCAGATTATTCTAAGAACTTCCCAACAATTTTCTGTGTTCTCCTACATTCTGTTTCTACCTAGCAGCCAGAGTGCTCCCTCTAAAACATATATCCGACCACATTATGTCCCTTGTTAAAGCCTCCCAATGGGCCCCTTTCACGTTTGCATGATGTGCAACCCATGAAAGTCCCTGCAGGCCTCTGGATGGTCCAAACTCTGCCCACATTTAGACCCATCTCTTCCCTGAACTCACTTCCCTGCTCTAGCCACATTGGCTTCTTGTAGCTCTCCATGCCCATTAAAAGTTCTTACACAGCAGATTCTTTGCACTTGCTGTTCCCTTAACTCAAATGCTTTCCCCACTATGGTTTGCTCTCACTCATACTTATTCAGGTCAGAAAGGGCTCCCATGAGCCCCCCCCCACCTTCTTCCTACCCATTCCACCCTTTCACTTTCTAGCCCTGACTCTGAATTATTTTTTTCATAGCACATAACATTAATTGACATCATATTTCAGATCTACTTCTAGTTTATTTGCTTTATTGTATGTCTCTCTCTCAAAAATATAAGCTCTGAGAGAAGAGGGACCATTTTTAGGCTGTTCATCACTGTGGTTTCTATGCCTAAACTGCCAAACATATAACAGTTTCTCAATAGATATCTTTAATCTTACCTAATAATAGACAAACATGTAAATTGACCATCCCTCTGCTACGCTCACCAGCCAATCAGCAGAGTATGCAAATTAACCCAACAAAGATGGCAGTTAATTTGCATATGTAGGCACAAAGCTGCAGAGTAAAGACTGAAGGCTCTGGGCCAGAGCAGTGAAGACTGAAGGCTCTGGGCTGGAGCAGTGAAGGCCTGGGTCCCGGGTGCCAGAGGGAAACTGGTACTGGCAGCCAGGGGAAGGGAAGGCCTATTGCACGAATCTCTTCATGCAACGGGCCTGTAGTGGATTAATAAAAGTGCAGTTTGCTAACAGCTTTAAAAGAAAAACCCACATGTCTTTTGTTTCTCTGCAAAGTGCATGAAAGTGTAGCTTATTGAGCTCCATTATGCACTTGTTAATAAATATTTATTAAACATAACTAGGTGCTGGAACTACAGGTACTAATGAGGCAGTCTACATTGGAGAAACTCTCACTGAATGGGGCCATAGATAATTAAGTGTTTTGACAAAAAAGAATCAAAGTGACCATGGAAGTTGGGGGAAGTTTCCTAATCTGGTCAAAGGAGAGGAGACGATTAAAGTGGGAGAAAGACTTCCTGGAAAAAGTGCTAGCTCATCTGAGTGCTAAAGGATTCTTAGGATCTGTCTGAGAGAGAGTGTAGGAAAGGCCAACCTGACCAGGAAGAGGAGCTACACATGTGTATAAAGCAAGAGCAGAGTGGACTCTTTGGACACCTGTGACAGTCTAATATGGAGTCACTGTCAGCCATGACAGTTATGTCAAGTGCTATGTCAAGGCTGAGGTAATGGAATATAACATTAACACCCTTAGTTGGGTCCCCGAATGCCCCAAACCACAAGTCTAGACACTTGGTTAAGTGTCTGGACACCAATATGAGTGGGACTACCATCTCTGGTGGACTATAAGAACTCAGGGTTCTCACCATCCAATGCTTGAGCTCAGCTGTACCACAGGTCATGCTCAGAGCCCTGCCAAACTTCCAATCCACTGGATGTGTGCCGCTACTGTAGCCATCTGGCTTGAGACCTACGTCTGCCTCTCCACCTGCTGGCACCTCCAGTGATGGAGACTTTGTGCCAGACTATCACTCTGCTCATTTCTATGGCATAAGCCCCTCTCTGTGTGTAACCTGCCTGGGACTCTATTGGCTTATCGGGAAGTTTCCCTAATAAACTTGACATTGTGAAAACACACAAAGTGTGTGAATGACTCCTTTTGTGGATGCTCCCTTGCTCACAACAATATGAAAATGGGGAGAGAGAGAGAGAGAGAGAGAGAGAAGACAGAGGAAGATGAAGAGGAAGACAGGGAAATTTTTTGAGATTGACATTAGAGTACTGAGGTTAGTCTCATTTATACCCCTATCATTGTCAAATGAAAAAGGAGTGAGAGTAACAAGAGATGGTGTTTTAGGAAGAACATAGACAGGTAGCAGGTTTCTTGATGAAACAAACGCAAGAAAATCTATTTTTCCAAAAAGCTTTAAAGAACTTTATATTTACTGAAATTTGGGAAATGCTTCATGGTTCTATATAAAGTTCAGGGGTGAAAACTTGGCCATTATAGATTCTTCTAGTTGTATTCAAGCTCTCTATATAATTACATTTTGAGTTTTAAATAAATAAGTGTCTTTTATTCTTAATCTGAGATTATATATCCAAATTCTCAATGGCTCCAAGATTTGAGCTGGGTCCCAGCAATTTTGGCTGAGAACATTAAGACAAGCCTCTCCTGATATCAAAAATGACATGAAATATTTAAAACCAATGTTCTGTGTGCTCTGTATTAATATAAAAGTTTCATCCTAAAACTCCCAGAGCAAACAGCATCATACTCCTTGAATGTACCTTGTAATGAAGGTTGAGTGGGCCTTGGGGTATTTGAATTTGTGATTTCAGAGCCTCTAAGTATTGTACCTTAATGCTCATACAATTGAATTCCCCCCGCCCCCCAGGGCTTCCTGTTCTACCAGTGGAGTGGGTCAGCATAAATAATCTATGGCTCTTTTGGGTGGATTTGTTAGAATCCTGTTGGAACTTTTACACTTCCAGAGTTGAACCCAAGCCCACTGAACTGGCCTAAAACATTAGTGTTGACCTTTCCAAAAAGATCATATTATGTAGCAAAATCTCAGACATTTTTATTACATCCAGTTGGAAAAACAAAAAACAAAACCCAGCTCACTGAAAAAAACTTCACTGGGTTGAGTACAATTTTTTGAAACTTCTGGGGTGAAAGCTCTTAAAGCCTTTCCAGATACGTATTCCCTCAGAGTACATTGTGCCCAAATTCACAAAACTGTTTTCTGGCATGACTGATAATGACACAAGCAGCTGTACCACTTAAGGCTTTGATCTTAATGGTTGGGAATTAAATAGGGTTGAGCCTTGTTGATATTTTAAGGGGAGGGCTACGTAAGGAATTTTAAAGGTTTGCAGCAAGAAACCTTACATTTTAATACAGTGGGGCTCAAGAGTGACCAGGAATACATTGGTTGTCCAAGGAGGCTCTCTGGGTTGTTCAGAAGTTTATTCATGAAGCCATTATTACTGATATCAATTTTTAAAGATAGCAGTAATAAATCATGGTAATTATTAATTTAAAATTTGGGATAAAAAATGATACTTGGTGTTTAAGAAAAAGTATGTTTAAGAAACACAGAGCCTAATCCAAAGCTTCAGCTATCATATCAATGCACATTGTCTCCATCGTCGTCATCACTAAAAAAGATTCATATCTGGATCTGTTCTTAGTTCTACATTTCCACCTATCTATTTGAAATACCAGACTCACTGCATGAAGAGAAAACTCATCATTTTATCTTCTCCTCTAGGCCAAATACTGTTTCCAAACTCTGCTGGGAAACAAGAAATAATGACATTGTCAGAGTACCACAGACATAAATCTGTGATAAATCTCATGATGTGGGATTGAAGCACCAGGACCCTCCTAAAGAGTCTTGATTCCTTCTCTTCTTTTTAACTTTGGAATATTGCTATCATCCATTCCATTCTGGTTCCCTTCTGCTGTCTGTATGTCATCATGCTCATTCTATTAGGACACTTAGCAAGGATACTGGAAGTGTCAGGAAGTCTGGGACCTAGTCTACTTCTATGAACTATCTGTGTAAACTGGGGCCTGTCCTTCAACTGCCCCAGGGAATACAAACCAAAAGAGAGCTGCTGCCATACCTGCTTTAGCTCAGTGGATAGAACTTCAGCCTATGGACTGAAGGATCCCAGGTTCGATTCCAGTAAGGGGCACATGCCCGGGTTGCGGGCTTGATCCCCAGTGGGGGTGTGCAGGAGGCAGCCAATCAATGATTCTCTCTCATCACTGATGTTTCTATCTCTCTCTCCCTCTTTCCTCCTCTCTGAAATCAATAAAAATATTTAAAAAGAGAGAGAGAGCTGCTATCTATAGCAATTTATTATCAGGGAAAGTAAATGCAAAAGAAAAAGGAATTATTTGAAGTTATGAGAAACACTGAAAATGATGAAAGGCTAAATTCATCAAGAATGCAATTCATTCTCAATTTCTAAGTACATAATTACTTCAAAATTTTGAATTAAAATTTTATAAAAATGCAAGGAGAAATATATACTAAACACCATTAATGTTGATGATATATTTCATAGTACAAGTTAACTAAAACACTTTTATATCTATGTGTGTAGAAGATTTGAACACCAAAATATTGTTATGATTTACCTATATGAAACATTGCATCCAGCAATTGTATACCAAACATTCTTTTCAAGCACATATAAAACTTTATGTAAAGTGATCATGTGTTGTCCATGTGCTGAAAGTGAACCATAACTTAGCCATAATAAATTTCAAAAGATTGATAATATAAATATCACATTATCTGATTACAATGCCATTAAGTTACAGATCATTAACAGCTTAAAAAAGAAATAAAATATTGAAACTTAAGATATATGCTACTAAATATACTCATGGATCATAGAAGAAATCATAAATTTATAAAATACTTAAAATGTAATGATAATGATAATCCTACTGTCAAAACTTTGTTATGTAATTAAAGTAGGAACAATTATTAGCCTTTATTTAAAGAAGAAAGCCTAAAAATTAATGAGATAAGCATCTTAAACATTCAATTTAAAAAGTTAGAACAACAAAATCATGCTGAGGAGTAGAAGAAAGAAAATAATAGGAACAGAAAGTAAATAAAATAAAAACTAAGGAATGAATAAAAACAAAACTAGAAGTTGGTTCTTTGAAAAATACTGATTAGGTAGATGAAACTCTAACACTCTAACAATATTAATCATAAAAAATTTAGTGGAAATTACAAATAAACAATGTGTATTATGTACCAATGAGTCAGCTTTGACTCCTGGTGACCCTGTGAATGAGTGATGGATGCAATGTCACATCCTTAACAACCCTGCTCAGCTCCTAGGGACTCATGTTTATAGCTCCTCTTAAGGAGTCAATCCATCTCATATTTGCTCTTCCTCTTTTCCTGCTGCCTTCTATTTTCCCAGCCTTATTGCCTTTTTCAAAGATCCCTGCCTTCTTCTGATATGCCTAAAGCAGAACAACTTCAGTTCTGCCATTTTTTGCCTCCAGTGATGTTTCAGGTTTAATTTGCCCTAGGACCCATTTGTTCATTTTTCTGGCAGTTCAGGGAATCTATAGAGCTCTCCTCCAACACCATATCTCATATGAATCAATTGTTTTCCTATCAGCCTTCATCACTGTCCAGCTTTCACATCTGTACAAAGTAATTGGGAACACGAGTATGAATGATTTTAGCCTTGGTCTCTAATGACACATCTTCGTTCTTGGTGATCTTTCCTAATTTTTCCATTGCTGCCCTTCTGAGTCTCAGCTTTTTCTTGATTTCTTGGCTGCAGCCTCTATTTGAATTGATGGCAGAATTAAGGTAAGCAAAATCTCTAACAATTTTGATGTCCTTAGTGTCTATATGTAAGTTCCATATTTCATTTTGTAGTCATGATTTTTGTCATCTTGATGTTCAAATGCAGTCAGTTCTGCTTTAGTATTAGAAATGAAAAAGGGGACAGATGTTATGCAAATTTACAGGGTACTAAAAATAAGCTACGCCAAAATAGCTGAAGTAAATAAATTCTGGAAAAATGCAACTTGTAAAACTGACCCCAAAAGAAATACAATATATGGTTAATTATATAATCATTAAGAAAGTTGAAAAATCTTTCCACAAAGCAAGCACCAAATTCTTATCTTCATAGTTGGGCAAATTACACTAAATTTTCAATGAAAAGATAATTGTAGGGGGTGGTGGGAATGGAGTAGATGGGGTCAATGGGGGGAGGGGAAAGGGGACATCTGTAATACTTTCAACAATAAAGATAATTTTTTAAAAAAGAAAAGATAATAGTTTACACAAACTCTCCAAGAAAACAAAAGACCATTCTCCAGCTCATCTAATAAGGCTAATATTACCTTGATACTGAGTACCAGGCAAGACTATTAAAACCATCAGACCAATCTCATTATTAAACATGGACACAAAATAATAGCAAATTAAATCAAGTGATGCATAAAGGAGATAATCATGACCAAGGTGGGCTTATCTCAATGACAGTCTAGTATCAATTAAATAATTGTATTATAGATTAGAGAAAATCAAATGTCAAATTACTAAATATAATGCTTCAAAAAGCATTTGGTAGAACTGAATATCCATTAAAAATTAAAAATTAATAAATTGTCAATAATAAACTTTCCTTAAATAATGTAAGG
Source organism: Myotis davidii (assembly GCF_000327345.1). Lineage (NCBI taxonomy): Eukaryota > Metazoa > Chordata > Mammalia > Chiroptera > Vespertilionidae > Myotis > Myotis davidii. The sequence continues at coordinate 5,727,516 of NW_006383013.1, read as the reverse complement.
ATCTATAAAAATTCTGCAGTAAGCATCATTTTTAATTGAAATTTTGAAAGCGTTCCCTTTTATATAATAACTAGAGGCCCGGTGCACAAAAATTTGTGCACTCGGCGGGGAGGGCGGGTCCCTCAGCCTGGCCTGTGCCCTCTCGAAGTCTGGGACCCCTCAGGAGATAACAACCTGCTGGCTTAGGCCTGCTCCCGGGTGGCAGAGGGGAGGCCTAATCCCTACGTGCAGCCCCTGGTCAGGCTCAGAGCAGGGCCGATTGGGGAGTTGGGGCGCCGCCCCCTGTCATGCACAGAGCAGGGCCAATCAGGGGGTTGGGGTGCCTTCCCCTGTCAGGAACAGAGCAGGGCAGATAGGGAGGTTGTGGCCCCACACCCTGTCACACCCAGAGCTGCAGGGTGATCAGGGGTGTTGGGCGCTGCCCCCTGTCACGCTGATCCTGGTGCGGGGAGGCCTTGTGGCTCCGCTGATCCCGGTGCTGGGAGGCATATTACCCTTTTACTATATAGAATAGAGGCCTGGTGCATGGGTGGGGCTGGCTGGTTTGCCCTGAAGGATGTCCTGAATCAGAATGGGGGTCCCCACTGGGGTGCCTGGCCAGCCTGGATGAGGGGATGATGGCTGTTTGCAGCTGGTCACATACCCGTCAGGGTGGGGGTCCCCACTGGTGTGCCTGGCCAGTCTGGGTGAGGGGCTGAGGGCTGTTTTCAGGCTCACGGGTGACGGAAGCTCCCAACTGCTCCTTTTCTCTCTCTCTTTTTTTTATTCTGGGCCAGCTTTAGCTCTGAGGCTCCAGCTCTGAGGCCTCAGCTGCTGGAAGCAGGTATCTGGTTTGTTTAGGTTCTATAATCAAACTCTGTATCAACTCTAGCTCTGATATCCCAGCTTGCTGAAAGCAGGTTTCTGGGGTTTTGTTTAGCTTCTATATTTGTTACAATGTTTCTTAAACTGCAAGCTCAGAGGCTGGCAAGGCAGGCAGGGAACGTTGCAGTCCTCCATCACTTAAGCAAGCAAGCCTCATGTTCAGTTTAAGCTGTCTGACTGCTGGCCGCCATCTTGGCTGGCAGTTAATTTGCATATCACCCTGATTAGGCAATGGGAAGGGTAGTAGTCGTACGCTAATTACCATGTTTCTCTTTTATTAGATAGGATAAAGCCAAAAATTGCTTGCATAGAAAATTTTAAGAATTCTCTAGAAATTTTATTATAATTCATATGAATTTAGCAATATTGCTAGATACAAAAGTCAATAAGCTTCTTGCTAGTTTTAATAAAAAATCTTAAATAATGTTCTTGGATAGGAAGACTCAATGGTGTAAAGTTGTTATTTTCTTCAAGTTGATTTGTAGGTTAAAAGCAATCCTCTACAAAACCTCAGTGAGATTTCTTATATTGTTTTCTTTTCATGGAATTTAACAAGCTGGTTCTAAAATGGATCTCATAGAGTAAATGTCCAAGAAACTACAACCCCACACTCTGAAGAGAAAGCCAGAATGTGTGTGTGTGTGTGTGTGTGTGTGTGTGTATGAGGTTGTCTTGCCCTGCCACATGTTAAGACTATAAAAAACATTAAAAATTAAAAAAATATAATACATATGCAGGAGTAGAGTCATCAGCAAATGGAATACAAAAGAGAGTCCTCACATACTCCCATGCATATATGAAAACAATTTATTAAATGATAATCTTTCATATCAGGGCTATTACATAAAACAATAAAATAAATTGAATCACTAACATATACCATAAACAAAAACCAATTCAAGGTTGAATAAAGACTTAAATGACAAAGCCAAAACCTGAGAAAACTTTAGGAGACAAAATAACTATATTACTAAACTTAGAGTAGAAAAGGATTTTTTTAAAAAAATTACATTAAGGTAAACCACAGAAAAGGACTGATGAGTGGTACTAAATTAATATTTGAAGGTATTAAATTAACATTAACAATTCTATAAAGAATGCAAAATGACAAGAAATAGTTCAAGAGACTAATATGGACAAAACAACCCCAAAAAGTTATTAGTATCTAGTTATAAAAAAAAAAAGGTAAGAAGTCCATAGAGAAATAGGCAAAAAATAGGTCTTACACAGAAAATTAAACACAAATTGTTGACAAACATCTGAAAGCCACTCCACCTCATTTGCATTAATGGAGTAACTGATTAAAATCACAATTAGATACATTTCATATGTACTTGAAGGACAACTTTAAAAATTTCTGAAAATACCAAAGTTTGACTATAACTTGAAGTAATGGAAACTCTCATCTAATGCTGACAAGAAGGTAAATTGGCTCAATCACATTGGAACTGTTCCATGTTACCTATTGAACTTGTACGTGTTCTCCTTGCTCTAGAACCTCAAGAAATCCTCACTGTGTACTGTGAAACATAGATAAAACAAGCATGTTCTTAGCTGTGCATCAGAGCAACTGGAAACAATTGAAATGAGATGCAATTGATACATTGTGATATCTATATATATAAAAAGCCAGCGACCGGAACGCCATGTTGACCGAAATGTCCGGTTGCTATGACACCCACTGTGGCCAGCGAACTGGCCAACCTCCTGAAGTCCCTCCCCTGAGCGGACTCTGCCCCTGATGGGCCCCCACCACCCCAATCAACCTGCAGCCCCTTCCCCCAGCCAGCTCCACCCCTGATTATCCCCCCCCACACCAATCGGGGTTGGGGCTGACTGGCCAACCTCCCACAGCCCCTCCCCACAGCTGGCCTGGCCCTGATCAGGCCCTTATCAGGGTGGGCCAGCCAGTCAACCTCCTGCTGTCTCCTCCTCCCTACAGGCCTGGCCCCAATCTTCTCCAATTGGGGCCAGGATGGCCAGACCCACCTGTGCATGAATTTGTGCACTGGGCCTCTAGTATCCACATTAATCGAGTACTATGCAGTAGTAAGAATAAGTGAGCCTCCCTATGCATCTGCCTCGTAGGGATGAACAGCAAAACTTCACATTGAGGGGGAAAACCATGAGATAGAATAATATATACCACATGATTAATTCCTACAAAGTACAATACCAACAGTACATTATTAAGGCAACCTGCAAAGGTAGTAAAACTATAAGAAAAACAAAGATAAGATAAATGTGAATTCAAGATATTTCTATTCCACAGTGGCATCTAAAACACTCCTGCTATATATTTTTTCTTAACCTTAGTGCTAACTAAATGGGATTTTATATTATTACTAGAGGCTCAGTGCAGGAATTTGTGCACAGGTGGGGTCCGGCCAGCCCGGTCCCAATTGGGGTGGATTAGGGCCAGACCTGTCTGGAGGAGGGGACGGCGGGCCCAATCAGGGCTGAGCGGGCTAGGGAGAAGGGCCATGGCGATTGGCCCCGATTGGGGTGGGGAGAGCCAATTGAGGTCAGTGGCCCAGGGAGGGACCGTGGGAGGTTGGCTGGCCAACGCCACCCCCAATTGGTGTGGAGGGGGCTGATCAGGGTTGGAGCTGGCTGGGGAGAGGGGCTGTGGGCCAATCAGAGTGGTGGGGGCTGATCAGGAGTGGGGCCAGCTGAGGGGAGAGGGCATGGGTGGTGGGCCAGTTGGCCCCGCCCCTGATTGGTGGGGGCGATCAGGGGT
>NW_006383013.1:5712887-5723874 GCF_000327345.1 Myotis davidii | reverse complement strand
GGGGAGGGGCTGCAGGCGATTGGCTGGCCGGCCCTGCCCCTGATCAGGGTCGGGACTGGCTGGGGGGAGGAGCTGCAGGCTGATTGGGGTGGTATGGACCCATCAGGGGTGGGGTCGGCTGGGGGGAGGGGCCTAGTGGGTGTCATAGTGACCAGTTGTTCCGGTCATTACAGCATTCTGGTCGCTGGCTTTTTATATCTATAGATTATTCTAAATGTTAAAATTTGTTTAATGTACCAGTTTATCAAATGTTTCGACATAATAATAATAAGAAGAAAAGTTTCAGAGACAGAGCGTTCTCACAAGTAACTCATTCTAATTTTGGACATGTCTACATATAATCTACTTCTTTACATTAAGCTGAAGTATTCAGCACTTTTCTATTTGGTCTATAAAGTTTCAGAGAAAAATCAAATCCTTCTTACACATGACAGCTTTCTAAGTACTCAAAGGCAGTTGTCTTGTCTTCCTTTATAGTTCTTCATTTCCAAAAATCAACCATCCTTAAATCACCTTACCATGTTGGCTACCTTCCCCTGGACATGCATCCAGAACTGAACACAGCATTTGAGTTTGTTCTGGCCAGTGAACTGTCTGATGAGACTATCATTCACTTTCTTGTTTGAGACACTACATTTATTGACATAGCCTAAAATTGACCTAGGATTTTGTAGCTGTGAACACCTCATTAATTTATACTGGGCTCCTCATTCTTTTAAACCTCCAAGTCTTTTTCACATGAAGGTATATGTAATAGGATTTTCTCATTCTAAACCTGTGAACTTAATTGTTTTGAAACAACATTTGGAACTTTATTCTTATTCTTTTGTCTTGGAATTCAGTTACATCATTCCAGCTTGTTAAGATCTTTTCAGTTCTGATTCTGATGTCTGTATTTTTTTTATTTCTTAGATTTGTATTACCAGAAAATTTGGTAAAGCACTTATTTGATTAATCAAACATTTACTTAAAAACCACCAAGTATGTAGCAATGTGCTAGGTAATGTATGTCTGCCTCAGTAGTTAATACAAATATTAAAATAAAGATATTCAAAAGTAAAGACTTCTCTCAAAATAGACAAACTACTTAAAATCACTTTTTAAAAAAATGTGTGGTGAAAGTTGACATGTTCATTTACAATCCACATTTCCCTATCATTTTCCTGTAAACATTTCCCCATTCTCCCAGTGACTGTCAAGTCTTTGTTGGGAAGACCTAAATCTATATTCTTCAGCCTTGACTGAATTTTTATCTGTGATTGACTCCTCTGTTTTAATACCTCAACCTCCACAATGCTAAACCATCTGCAGGTTTTTCCTTTTGGCAAAACCTGCCTTTTTCCTTTTGTTATTATCCATATTGATTAATGGCTTTAACATTCTCTCAGATGCGCATTCTTTACAGACTTGAAATAGTTGTTGTTGTGTTTTTCTTTTATTTGAAAAATCTTATTGATATTTTCCTTTGTATAAAAGAATATAGTATCCTGTTGTTTTTTAAAAGTGAAAAATAATAGCATAATGATGCAAATAAAAATAAAAGTAAATCCATAACCTCAGCATTCAGAAATGAGTATTTTTGATGTTTATCCTCCTGGTCATTGTTCCATGCAGTAGAGAAACACAATCGCTATTTATTTACCTGAGTCAGCAAAGGTTCTAACATACTGTGATGAGTATAGCTAAAATTATGATCACAAAAGTATCTATATAACCAACCACATCCAGAAATAGATTACTGTAAACACCCAGATGGTCCTTGTATGCTCTCTCTATGACTATCTTCTCCCCCTCTCCAAACATTTTTATTCTGACTTAGAATATGATTGTGTGTTTTGCAGAGTTTCTAAAACATTTATTTAAATGAAATCATCTGTACTGCTTTGTGTCTGGCAAATAATTTTGTTCTATGTTATGTTTGTGAGATATATCCACATTATGTGTGGGACAGCAGTGGATTCATTTTCATTATTATATAATATTGCATCGAATGAATATGCCAGAAATTATTTATCCATTCTAGTGTTGGTTAGCATTTGCGTTGTTTCCAGTTTGAGGTTATCATGAATAATGTTGGCATGAACATTCCTGTGTATATGTGCACGTATTTCTCTTCAAAATATGCCTAAAATTGGAAAAGGTTAATAAATCATATGTATATATTCAACTTTAGTATAAATTGTATGTTTTCCAAAGTGGTTCTACTGCCTTAGAACCCAGCAGCAATGTGTGAAGAATTTAGGTGTTCCACATTCTCACTAGCACTTAGTATTTACAAGTATTATTTTAGCTATTCCAACTTTTGTGTGTTGATATCCTCTTATGCATGTTCTGGTATTATAATATTGAGCATCTTTTCATTTGGAGATCTTCTGTGTACTATCTGTCTGAACAAATTAGCTTCTCCCAGGCACTGGCTTACCTTTGTTCTCTTAAATTATTCTTTGATAAATCAATGTTTTTAATCTTAATGTATTTTCCCTTAGCATTAGTGCTTTATGTGTCCTGGCTAAGAAATTTTGGCTTACCTCAAAGTATTGAAAACATTCTTCCAAAGTTTCTTCTGGAGGCTTTCTTCTTTTATCGTTCACACTTAGAGCTACAATACACCTATATAATTGATTTTTGTGGATAATATGGGGAATATTTCCTTTTCGGTATGCCTCTCTATATGACCCAGAATAACTGATTGAAATAACCATCCTTTCTGGACTGCTTTGCAATGTCACCTTTGTCATAAACCGATTGCATGCATGTGTAAGGCTGTTAATGCACTATTATGTTCGGTTGATCAAGGCATCTGTTCTGTTAGCAATACCATGCTCTCTTAATTACTGGAATTAAAAAATACTAGTAGGTCTCAACATCTGTTAAAGTCCTTTAATTCTGTTCTTCAAGATTGCCTTGGCCAACTTTCACCCTTTGAATATTTACTTCATTTAAAAATTAAGTAACAAAATCAATGACAACAAAAACCCAATAAAACAACAAAAATGCTACTTTCTGAATTTTGATGGTCAGAGAGTTGAATGAAAAGATCAGTTTGAGGAGTATAGATATCTTTATTATATCTTCATTACATATTAACAAATTTTATTCTTCTGATTATTTAAATTGAAGGCTGACAGGTTACAGCCCATGGGTTAAATATGATCCTATGGCTACTTTTGAAAATAAAGTTTTATTGGAAGACAGGCATACCCTTTATTTACATGTTGTCTATTTCTGCACTGGCATTACCATGCAGAGTTTATATAATTGTCAAAGGCCATCTAGGATGCAAAGGCTAACATATTTATTATTTGATCCTGCACAGAAAATATTTATGGGCCCTCATTTGGATATTTGTTTTTCTTTCCATAAAGCATTCTATTTTTTATGTGGAAATGTTTTACATATTTTCTTAGATTAAGTCCCAGAAATGAAGTGTATTTTGATGTTGTTATAGATGATATTATCTAAAATTGCATTTTCAGGTCACTAATGCTTATAAAATATTGTTGATTTATATATATTAAATTTGAAACCAATCTGTAGATTCTTTTTTTATTTTATATGTACAAAATCTAATCTATCTTTATTTCTTGTTTTCTATTTATACATTTTTATGAAATTGGAAATAATGTGAATCTGTTGTTATTGATAACAGAGGGGGAGCTTTAAAGTCACTATTACATAGGGTGTTTGCTGTGATTTTTTTAGATAACTAAAGAAGTTTGCAATGAGCTTTTGTGGTAAATGGCTATTGAATTTTTTAAAATTTATCTTTATTGTTGAAAATATTACAGATGTCCCTTTTTCCCCATTGGCCCTTTCTACCCTACACCTGCCCTTCCCAGATCTTCACCACACTATTGTCTGTGTCCATGGGTTATGCTTCTATGCATACAAGTTCTTTAGTTGATCAGTTCCCACCCACCCATTCTCCCCTGCCTTCCCTCTGATATTCTGCAGTCTGTTCTATGCTTTTATATCTCGGGACCTATTTTGTTCATTAATTTATTTTGTTCATTAGATTCCACATATAAGTGAGATCATGTGATACTTATTTTTCCCTGACTGGCTTATTTTGCTTAGTATAGTACTCTCCAGGTCCCTTCATGCTATCTCAAATGGTAAGAGATTCTTCTGTTTTACAGCCGCATAGTATTCCATGGTATAATGTACAACAGCTTTTTATCCACTCATCTACTGATGGGCACTCGGGCTGATTCCAGATCTTAGTTATTGTAAATTGCACAGCTATGACTATACATAGGTTACATATATGCTTTCTGATTGGTATTTCAGGTTTTTTAGGATATATTCCTAGAAGTGGGATCACTGGGTCAATTAGCAGTTCCATATTTAATTTTTTGAGGAAACTCCATACTGTTTTCCACAGTGGCTGCACCAGTCTGTATTCACACTAGCGATATACTGGGGTTCCCTTTTCTCTACATCCTTGCCAGCACTTGTCATTTGTTGATTTGTTGATGATAGCCATTTTGACAGGTTTGAGGTAATACCTCATTGTTGTTTTAATTTACATCTCTCTGATGATTAGTCACTTTGAGCACTTTTTCATATCTCTTGGCCATCTGTATGTCCACTTTAAAGAAGTGTCTATTTTTTAAAGTGTCCACTTTAAAAAAGTGTCCTTTGCCCATTTTTTTAATTGGATTGTCTTCCTTTCATTAAGTTGTATGAGGTTTTATATATTTTGAAAATATATGATAATATAAAAATATTTATTTATATGTATAAAAATATATAACCTCTTTATTAGATGTATCATTGGCAAATATGTTCTCCCATGCAGTGAGCTCCTTTTTCATTTTGTTGCTGGTTTCTTTTGCTGTGTAGAAGCCTTTCATTTTGATGTAGTCCTATTTGTTTATTTTCTTCTTAGTTCCCATTGCCTCAGGAGATGTATCTACAAGCATAGGGCCAAGGGAGATGTCTGGGATTTTGCTGCCTATGGTTTTTCTAGGATTTTTATGGTGTCGCATTTTACATTTAAGTCTCTTATCAATTTTGAGTTTATTTTTTGTATGGTGTAAGTTGGTGGTTTAGTTTGATTTTTTTGCATGTACCTGTCCAATTTTCCTTAGCACCATTGATTGAACAGACTGTCTTGACTCCATTTAATGTTCTTGCCTTCTTTGTCAAATGCTAATTGAGTGTAATGGCTTGGGTCCATTTCCGGGGTCTCTGTTCTGTTCCATTGATCTATATACCCATTTTTGGTCTGGTGCTAGTGGCTTTGTAATATAACTTGATATCTGATATTGTGATTCCACCAACTTTATTCTTCTTTCTCAAGATTGCTATAGCTAATCGGGGTCCTTTTTGGTTCCATATAAAGTTTTGAAGTATTTGCTCTAGCTTGTGAAATATGCCATTGGTATTTTAATAGGGATTGCATTGAATCTATAGATTGCTTTGGATAGTATGGAAATTTTAATGATGTTGATTCTACCAATCCATGAACATTCTATATTCTTCTACCTGTTTACTAGTATAGCTTCCTCTACCTCTTTTTTCAACATGCTATAGTTTTCTGAGTACATAACTTTTACCTCCTTGGTTGTTAAGTTTATTCCTCATTTCCAATTGATTTTTATTTTATGTTTCAACCTGTCTTTTCAAGTTAGTGTAGCCCTTATTAAGTTCCTTTTAATTCTCATTAAATTCCTTATCATTCTCATTAAATTGCTTGTAGTTCTCACTGAATTGTTTGAGCACTATTACCATTATTCTGAATTCTTTATCTGACAAAGTTCTTGCCTCCATTCAATTTAGTTCCTTTTCTGGTGATTCCTCCTTTTCTTTCATTTGGGGGTTGTTTTTTTTGTCTTCTCATTTTTTTGCTGACCCTTTTTATTTATTTCTATGTATTAGGTGTTTTGTAGTACACTCTCTTAGATCTCCTCTTGTTTTAGTTATTTCGGTTCTTTTATTTTAATTGGGTCTTGAGTGTTGTTGTCCCATTCATGGATGGACTCTTCTCTCAGGCTGCCTGACTCTGAGGCTGACCCCAAACCATGACATGTGAGCTGTTGTAGAGGTATTGACAGAATAGAACAAAATAGATCACAATAAAACACAAAAGAAAAGAAACAAAACAAAAATATATACAAGTCCCATACAACAACAACAAAAGCAACCACTAATGAATTAGGATAGAGTAAAGAGAGTAAGTGTGATAGAGAGAAAGAAAGAAAAAAATATGAGGAGAATACAAAAGAAAAAAAGAGGGGGAGAGGAAAGAATATGAAGGTGCAGAGCTGAAATAAAGAAAATAAGAATAAAAAATAAGAAAAAAGGAATAAAAAATGAGGAATAATGGAAGCAAAATGGTTTAAAATAAAAGAGAAAGATAAAAATTGAGAAGGAAAATAGGAGAGAAATTGACCCAAAATAAGAAAAGGAAAAGAGATGAGAAAGAAGGAGAAAAATAAGGAAAAAATAATTAAGAAAGGGGAAGAGAAAAATTGGATATATGATCAAAACAATAGAGATTTTAAAAAATAACAAATCACCTAGCTGGTGGGGCTCAGTGAACATTGACCTATGAACCAGGAGGTCACGGTTTGATTCCAGGTCAGGGCACATGCCTGAGTTGCAGGAGTCTAGCCCCTATGGGGCATGCAGGAGGCAGCTGATCAATGATTCTCTCTCATCATTGATGTTTCTATCTCTCTCTCTCTCCCTTCTTTTTGAAGTAAATGAAAAATTTTTTTTAAACCAATAAGGTAGATAGGTAAAGAAGATAAATAAAAAAGAAAGAGAAGAGGAAAATGGGAAAGAAAGAAAAAAAAAGAAAGAAAAAGATTTTAAAAAAGTGAAGTGGTATTCGTCTCAGCCAAGTTTAGTGCTTCCTGGGAGCTCCCTTTGGATTCTGATCTGATGACTGTGGCTGACTGTTCTGTCTGCCAATTTTGGGTTTCCCAGGAAGTATTTAGGTGCTACCCACTGTCAGAAGCTTCTCCTTTGGCTTTCAGCAACCTGCTTAAAGTTCAAGGTGTCCACAGTTTGTGTCTATCTCCAGGGGACTCGGCTTCAGGAGGGAGAGGCCAACTTGCCTGCTAAATCAGGTTTGCAAGCAGTATGGAACCTAGGACTGTTTCAGTAACCTTCCTTAGGTTCCCTGGGCACTGCCTTGGCTCCCTTTTGCTTGCCAAGCAGCTGTCAATCTTAGACACTCAAAATAATGTTTTTGAAAGGACTTTAGGCAGAATTGGGAGTCTAGACCTCTGGTTCTCCCATGAGGGGGAGGTGCTGTTCAGATTTCAGCAAATGTGCTGTGTGTATTTCCCTGTCCCAGAGCTACTCTGCTTTGAGTGGCCCAAAATATTACTCTGCCCTTGACTGGGCAGGGATCCTTGTATGCAGTCCATTGGGATCAACTGGAAACCTGGAGTTTATATCAGCTGACTCATGTGAGGGAAGCACCAATCAGGTTCCTGGGATAGTGGGGTGGACAGCCCCTCCCCTAATTCAGTCACTGATGTTCCTTGAGATTGTTCAAACCCACAGGTTTACCTCTGCTTTTGTTTCATCTAAAAAGGTAAAAAATACAGGGTGTGGTTGGCAGGGCTCCTGGGGGTGGGCAAGGCTATATCACCTACAGCAGTGGTTCTCAACATGTGGGTCGAGACCCCTTTGGGGGTTGAACGACCCTTTCACAGGGGTTGCCTAAGACCATTGGAAAACACCTATATAATTACACATTGTTTTTGTGATTAATCACTACGCTTTAATTATGTTTAATTTGTAACAATGAAAATACATCCTGCATATCAGATATGTACATTACGATTTATAACAATAGCAAAATTACAGTTATGAAGTAGCAATGAAAATAATTTTATGGTTGGGGGTCACCACAACATGAGGAACTGTATTAAAGGGTCGCAGCATTAGGAAGGTTGAGAACCACTGACCTAGAGGGTTTTTGTTCTTTTTTCTTTTCTGCCCTGGGGCTACTAGGAGTGACTAGGTCCTTTCAGGGAAAATAGTTTGGGACACCTGACCAAATACAGGATTTCTGGCTGCTGCTTTTCCAAATCTCCAGGCAATGCTTCCCACCCCAGCCTTTTCTTAAGCACCTGGAGTCAGCACCGCCCTCCTTGAACCAAAGTCTAGGGCAGTGGTCGGCAAACTGCGGCCCCTTGAGTGTGGCTCTTCCACAATATACCACGTGCGGGCGAGCATGTACAGTGTGATTGAAACTTCGTGGCCACACTCAAGGGGCCAAAGAGCCACATGTGGCTCATGAGCCACAGTTTGCCGACCACGGGTCTAGGGTAAGTAGCTCCAGATAAAACTACTGTTTAGAAAAACAAACAAACAAAAACTGCAGAAACTGAGGCTTTCTCTCCACTCAGCTTCCATCCACCGCTACTGGCTCCATGGCGGCCGGCACCTCTGCTGCTTTTATGGCTAGATGTTACCTGGGCTGCAGATCTCAGCTCTGGTGCTCGCCCCAGCCTGGGTTCTAGGCCTCTATCCTCTGAGGCAGTGGTTCTCAACCTTGGCTGCACATTAGATCACCTGGGAATCTTTTTAAAATCCTGATTTCTGGGCTTCATCCTCCGGAAATTCTGTTTCTTTGTCACTAATGTTGTGGCCCCACCCCATAACAAAGAAACAGAATTTCTGGGGGATGAGGCCGAGAAATCAGGATTTGCAAAAGATTCCCAGGTGATTCTAACGTGCAGCCAAGGTTGAGAACCACTGCTCTGAGGGAACAGACCCTTCCATAGCCAAGAGCTCTCTCCTCACTCTCGACCTGCAAACTCTGGAAGCTGGGCCGACTCCTCTCCGGACCTTGCCCTTCCTGTCAGTCTCTAGGTGTTTTCTGTCCTTCCTCGATAGAAGTCTCCTCCTCAGCTGGACCTCAGTTTGTAATTTCGGGTGTATGTTCCCCACTTTAGTTTTATTTCCAGTCTGGCCCTGGGAGGAGGACGCAAGAAAGGTCTGCCTATTTGGCCGCCATTTTCTTGACTCCAGCTACTGTTGAATTGTATTAAATATTTCCTCTACGTATATTGAGATAGTCATATAATTTTGCTTCTTCAGTCCATTAATGTGGAAAATTATACTGATAAGTTTTTAGTGATAAGCCTCACATTACTGAAATAAGCCAAATTGGTTATGATGTATTATCTTTTTGGTGTTTTCTTGCAAATAGTTTATTTAGGTTTTGTTTTGTTTTACAATTATGATGTTAAGAGAAATTAGGCTTTAATTTTCCTTGTAAGTTTTGATATCAAGTCTCAGAAAAAAGAGTTGAAAATAATTTCTTTTTTTTCTACTCTCTTGAAGGATTTGTATAAGATTGACATTATTGCTTTCCTAAATATTAGATATAAGGCATCTGTGAAGTCAACCTGGCATGGAACTTTCTGAGTGGAAAATTTTTAATTGAATTAGATTATATTATAATTATAGAAACTTCTATCTTAAGATATATGTAAGGCAGTGACAAGCCATTGTTCCTTCTATAATAACTAGAAAAGCCTGGATAAATTGAAAAAAATATATGTACAATTTATATCTATCTCTATATCTATAAAAGTCATCAGAAAATTGTGAATGTGTACACATATAGAGCAATAATTTCCAGGGATTTAAGATACCTTCTGGATGAGCAGAGGTGGGCAACCATTTTCCTTTCTGGTGGCTTCTTACCAAGTCTAATCATGGGCTGGCTTTTAATATAGACAGGCAGACATTGCTGAGGCAAAGAGATATCAGAGGAACTTTTACCAGAGAGACGGCATAGCCACTTGGAATCTGGAGGAGTCCTAAATGCATAGCTAATTTTCTCCCACCATATTTCTCCACAGGACTTTTGTCTAGGGTTATGCAGAAGGGAGATTGGACTGAAATACTTAGTGTAACTGCTTCTATGTCCCAACACTTAGAAGCAAAAGTTCTTGTCTGGTCAGTGTGCTCAGTGGTTGTGCATTGAATACCCATGCACTAAGAGATTGCTGGTTCAATGCCTGGTCAGGGTACATGCACAGGTTGCAGGCTTGATCCCCAGTAGGTGTGCAGGAGGCAGCCAATTGATGATGTTTCTCTCTCATCGATATTTCTATCTCAAAACAAATAAACAAACAAACATTCTGCAAGAAGGAGAAGTTTATAATGAACACAGAACAGCTCACACTGTTATGACTTATTCTAAATAAAGAAGTAACCCAGCTCAATTCCTAATTAGTTCAAAATAACAAGCCTGTCACCCTGTCTGCCTAAAAAAGGAAAAATCATGTTTTATGTTTTCTCTGGGAAAATAACATTGACTCATCTCTATTCTTCCTGGCATACCCAAAACAATTATGTAATATATGAAGAAGATAAAAATGTGATTTACAATCACAGAGAAATACAGGGTGGGGAAAAAGTAGGTTTACAGTTGTGAGTCCACAAAATTTTATTCTTGTATTATTATTTATTAATTATTGTATTTTTTATATGAACAAATGTAAAGCTAATTTTGTCCCACCCTGTGTATCTTCAGAACCCCCATGATCTTAATGTTGGAATAGAGAACAAGGCTTTTTAAATGGCAATTAAAATTTGTATAAAAAATAGAAAAATAATGGACAAACTTAATAAAAAGAAGATGGAGAATTTTGGCAGAAAAATGTAATATAATTTTTTTTTCCAAATGGATATTATGGTTCTCAAAAGAAAGACAGTATCTGAAATGAAGAACTTAATGGGAGAGACTTATTATTAGATTGTATAAACTAGATAAAATTAGTGAATTCAAAGGTAAGTCAATAGAAATAAAAGTGAATTAATAACAATTTAAGGTACTTGAAAGACTATATATATATATATACTAGGGGCCCGGTGTATGAAATTCATGCACTGGGTGTGGGGGGCAGGGAGTGGCCCTCAGCCCAGCCTGCCCCCTCTCACATACTGGGAGCCCTCAGGCGTTGACCCCCATCACCCTCCAATCGCAGGATTGGCCCCTTGCCCAGGC
>NW_006383013.1:5701430-5712124 GCF_000327345.1 Myotis davidii | reverse complement strand
ATATATATATATTCAGAAAGAGAATGAGACTTAAGCAATATTTGAAGATATAATGAGCAAGAATTTTCCAAAACAGATTAAAGAGACCACCCCAGATTTACTAAGTTCTGGAAACTTCAAGCAAGATAAATACAAAGAAAAGTGATGAACTTAACAAACTATGACATTTATTCTCAGCATTTTGTTTCTCTTCTTGTAGTCCAGAAGTTATGCTAGGCCTTCTTAATTTATCTCCTAAGTCTCTTCATTAATTTTATTCTTCATTTAAAAATATGTGTTTTATTCTGAACAGCCTATCTCCCAGTTTTCTTCAAATTCACTAATTCTTTTTCAACTGCAACTTGGCTATTCTTAAATTTATCCATTGAGTTTTTAATTTTGATTATTATATTTTTGCCTTCTAAATTTTTTTATTTGCTTCACTTCTGTTTTTCCTCTTTATTATTTTTTTCTCCCCCCTATACCCTCTTCCACATCCACCCACCTCCACCCTGGAATCACCACACTGTCTGTCATCCATGTCTATGAGTTCTATTTTTTTCTTTTTCGCCCAATCCCTCCACCCCTAACATCCCCGCGACTCCAGAGCTTTCTGCCGCTCTCCTACATTACAAAAGCCCAGAAATAATCCCCCCGGTGCTTATTTGGCATATCAATGGCCATTTTGGGACTCAGGACATTTTTATATTTATGTTCTATCAGACTTTGCATATGGTATCCATCGTCAAGTTTGTCACAAGGTCTGAGATGGCTGCCAGAATTCTAGCTACATGTCCTCATTGAAAAATAAATGGAAGAATGGGGGGCAGGGGGACTTAATCCTCATGGTATCTTCTTTTAACAATTAATATAATCATTCTAGTATTTAAAATGTCCCCGATAAAAGCTAAATAACTAACTTTCTTGCCAATCACTTTATAAGGGCTTGTGAAATACATAGGAGAGCCCTTGCTAGTTTGGCTCAGTGGATAGAGTGATGGCCTATGGACTGAAGGGTCCTGGGTTTGATTCCAGTCAAGGGCATATGCCTGGGTTGCAGGCTCCATCCCCAGTAGGGGGTGTGCAGGAGGCAGCTGATCAATGATTCTCTCTCATCATTGAAGTTTCTATCTCTCTTTCTCCCTCTCCCTTCTTCTCTGAAATCAATAAAAGTATATATTTTTTTAAAAGAAATATATAGGGGAAAGTAAAGGAGGAACGGGGATGTGTGGACAAAGGACACAGGCTTTACAGTTTTCCCAAGGCAGATTTGTGGTATGTTTGTGACTCTCAGCTTCAGCCCCCTCACTTGCAATGTGTTCACATGGCCATACACTTTTTTTTTTTTTTGCAAAATTTATACAACTAAAGTATTTTTACCACAACTGGTTAAAACAACTGTCTCTTTAGATCCTGATTTTTTTTTTTTATACTTCTTGTGTTTGGCAGTGGGAGAGCAGCAGTCATTTTTTTTCTTTTTTAGTAGAAATGCATTTAGTTGAGGTTTAATGGGATGTATTTATGTTATTTGCAGTCATCTGTGCACAGTTGAGCTACCAAGCTGTCCTGCTGTGGGATTGCTTCTAGGAATACTGCCCTCCGTGACAAATCAACTGGTATTGTAACAGCATGGTACAGGACCAGAGGACTGAGAAATGTGGTTGTGGAGGAAAAATAAAAGTTGGAAATGTACAAAATCAGAAATTCATTTCTGGAAAATACAGTCTTAAACTCTCATATGAAGAAAAATTTGACATCCCTCCTAAAATTTTACAATGACTTAAATGGGTTGTAAAGCTGAAAGAAAATTCAAAAATTCAATAATCATAGAAATTGTATTCCTGTTGGTAGATTTATAAAAAAACTATTATCTTTTTATTCTCTCCATAGAAAATTGTATGGCAATATTATTTTACTATGAAGAGGTGATCAAAGACTGTAGGAAATATATCAGGTAGTTAATTAAAAATTTTTAATTTATTGTGTTGTCTTTTCTCTGAATAGCTGTTCACTTTTGTATTTAGTTCTTGTATTTATAACTACATATTCTTATTAGCAAAGAAGGTCCTCCCAAATTGTAGAAACTTGAGATTTTTTTAAAACCTGGTGGAGGACTGTCCTAATTTGCAAGCCAAAGTCCTTGGGCCTGAAAAATCAACAAACTGAATCACATGAGACTTCTATTTTCAGGAACAGTTGTCCTCCTCTCTCTTTTGAGGCAGGATAGGAGTCTGGGGAGGGAGACCAGAATTTTGGCAGGTGAAACTGCTTACCTGAGCCTGACAATGACAGAGATTGCCAGCCTCTCAGGCTGGGACAGTCTCATCAATCAACCCGTGCTTGAACTATTAGCACTGTCAGCTTCCTGGTAAGAGATGACAATTCAAGGGTAGCTTTCCTCACCCACTGCAACTCCCTCAGTCAAAAGAGCAAAACACTTACTCAGAAGGAGGGGCAAGAATGCATCTCTGGCAGCAAGACCTGGCCCCGTTTACTTTCAGTCTACAGAGCTTCATGTGCTCATTTTTGCATGACTGTGAAAGAGATCTTCAGCAGAAGCCCTTGGCTTGCTGGTACAAGAGTTGGGGTAGGGCTTGCATCCTTTGGCTTAAAAGGGAGTGGTTGTGATGCCAGGAACAAGAAGATTATAACAACTTTGCCTATATATTCTCACAAGTGATGTCTGATTAAAAAGAATAACAACAAACACATGCCAATATTTGTTTGTACATGCATTACCTGTGTGGGATGGGCAGAAATAAATTGCTGGTTGAAGATATTAGAAATGAGAGACAGCCATTAAGCTTTGCCCTCACTTGGTAGTAGGAGGCGGCAGAGTAATGAACTATTTTTCTTCAGGTTGTGAGGATTATTTAGAGCTGAAAGCAGACTTGGGGTTTTTTGACCCAGAAGCAAATGGGATAGATATCTAAGGGATAGCACATAACCCCTGGTATTAAAAATATCAAGTATTTACTTGATCTGAAGAGAAATCACAGTGCAAGTAAAAGCTTCTAAGAGTTCTAACAGCTCAGATGGTTTCACTTTTATAAATATTCACAAAAGCCTATTCTATTGATGACTTTTAAAAATTGTGTCCTTATATATTTATTGTATTATTTTGAAAATAAATGGCTGAAAATTGTTTCATGATTCTAATTCTCTTAAAAATCAGTTTCTAATTCTCTTAAAAATCATCTTATCACCATTGGGGGCCTCATATCACTTAGTTGTCATTTTTATCTGCTGTAGGAAGAACAGAAGAACAGATATCTCCTTTAGGAGTGAAACAGAGGTAAGGCATCTCAGGTGGCCTTTTCATAAGTCCTTTCTTCCTTATCTCCACTCCTAAATCTCCAGGGATTTAAGATTATGCCTGTTGGCCACTTAAATTAATGAAACTGCTAATATTTAATGCAGGAACATCATCTCTGCATGCTCTAGATACATATATGAATAGAACTTCTGTGAATGCACACCTGTGCTGAATGTCAGTTTAATCCATGTAAAATAAGCATTGATTTTAAAATCCTCATTTCCAGAAACTAAAAGAAAAAACAGTTGAAAAGATATAGAACATGAAAAAGCTGTCCTTTACCCTGATTAAAGATGCATTCTCATCACCTCCTTTAAAGAAGTTTATCTTAAGTGTTAAGGGAGGGTCTCTATTGGACTGTCTTATAACTTTATAATTTCTCTTAAAGCAAGACCATTTTTTTATTTTTAATCATTTTATATTTTTAATTACAGTTGGCATAAATCATTATATTAGTTTCAGGTGTACACTCCAGTGCCCAGACATTATATAACTTAATAAGTGTTCACGCCAATCAATCCGGCACCCACCCAGCACCACACCTAGTTATTAGAATATTATTGACTGTATTTCCTATGCTCTACTTTATGTCCATATGACTATTCTGTAACAACCAATTTGTACTTCTTAATCCCTTTAGTTTTATTGCCCATTTCCCAATTCTCCCATCTGGCAACCAACAAAAAGTTCTCTGTATCTATGAGTCTGTTTCTGTCCTGCTTGTTCATTTTGTTTGTAGATTCAATTGTTGATAAATACGTATTTATTGCCATTTTATTTTATTTTTTTTGCCATTTTATTTTTCATATTCTTTTTTTTCTTCTCCTCCTCCTCCTCCTTCACTTCCTCCTCCTCCTCCTCTTTTTCTCCTTCAAAAAGACCCTTTAACATTTCATATAATACTAGAGGCCCGGTGCATGGATTTGTATACTGGTTGGGTCCCTCGGCCTGGCTTAGGGGATCAGGCTGAAACCAGCTCTCTAACTTCCCTCACGGGGTCCAGGATTATGAGATGGCAGTTCTCAAGTGACGCACCCTGGAACTGGGCTCCCTCCTCTCTGGTTCTGGATACATCATCCAAGAACCACAGCTGCCAAGTCACTGCAGCTGGGCAGCTCCTGCATTGAGCATCTGCCCCTTGTTGGTCATTTCATGTCACAGCTACCAGCCAGTCAGCTGGTTGCTTAGGCTTTTATATACATAGATTGGTTTGGTGGTGATGAACTCCTTTAAGTTTTTCTTGTCTTAGAAGCTCTTTATATGTCCATCAATTGTAAATAATAGCTTTGTAGAATAGAGTAATTTTAGTTATAGATCCTTGTTTTGGATAGTTCTTGCCTCTCCCTTTTGGTCTATAAAGTTTCTTTTGAGAAATCAGCTGACAGTCTATGGAAGCTTCCTTGTAGGTAACTAACTGCTTTTCTCTTGCTGCTTTTAAGATTCTCTGTTTGTCTTTAACCTTTTGCATTTTAATTATGATGTGTCTTGTTGTGGACCTCTTGGGTTCATTTTCTTTGGTACCCTCTGAGCTTCCTAGACTTGTATATTTGTTTCCTTCACCAAGTTTGGGAAGGTTTCTGCCATTATTTTTTCAAATAGGTTTTCAATTTCGTGTTCTCTCTTATTCTTCCAGCACCCCCATGCTGTGAATGTTGGTATGCTTGAATTTGACCCAGAAGCTACACTATACTTATTTTTTTTGTAATCTTTTTTAATTTCCTGATCTGATTGGGTATTTTTTGCTTCCTTAAATTCCAAATTAATGATCTGATTATTGGCTTCACCTACTCTACTGTTGATTCCCTGTAAATTATTCTTAATTTCAGTTAGAGTATCCTTCATTTCTGACTGGTCCTTTTTTATGCTGTTGAGGTCCTCACTAAGCTCTTTGAGCATCCTTGAAACAGTGTTTTGAACTCTGAATCTAGCAGACTACTTATTGCCATTTTGTTTAGTTCTTTTTTCTGGAGTTTTGTTCTCTTCTTTCATTTGGGTCATGTTTCTTTGTCTTCTCATTTTGGCCTCCCTGTGTTTGTTTCTATGTATTAGAGAGAGTTGCTATGTCTCCTAGGGTTGGTAGTATGGCCTAATGTGGAAAGCCTCCCTAATCAACCCAGCTGGGCACTTGAGGTGTGCTCGATCCCTGTGTGGGGTCTATATCCTTCAGTTGTAACTTAGTCTTGATTGTTTTTGGCATGTCAATGGAAGGTATTTACCCAGGCTGATCAGTTGAAAGGATTGGCTATGACCACTGACCACTCACCTCTGTCCACCCTGGAGGAGAAGCTGTGTAGGGGCCTACCACACAGGGCAAGACTTATTTCAGCAAGGTTATGATCCCCACTGAGTCCACCTCTTAAATGTGCCCTTTTTGGAGGTGATTGAATGGTGATGTTTCAATATAGTCTGAAGCTGTCCACTGGGTTTGCTGGCTGTGGTGCTTCCCAGGAGGTGCAGGCCAAGGTCATCCACCACCTGTGTTTTGTCCAGAGCTACTAGGCATAAGCTACAAAATGATCTGCAGATGGCTGCTTCTTTTGCTGTGCTTGGAAGCACCCAGGCAAGTCCAAGCTCTAAAGCAAGGGTGGCTGCTGCTAGTGCTGAGTCTCAGGCCACTTCATGAAAGGTATGGGGCTCGGTGAGGCCAGATGCTGCTTCTTTGAGAGGTTTTAGGAGAATCTGGAGCATGAGCCAAAACAGGCCATAAATATGGTAAAACTACTTGAAACAGCTTGGGTGGGCCCAAAAGTTGGGTGGGTCAGGGTCTCAGGGCATCACCAGGATAGGATAAACAGTGTGAGCCAGGTTGATGGAGTCTCAGACATAGCACCCACCTGCCAGATCTTTGGGGTTGAGGGCTCCTCAAAGGAACAGTGGCTTCTTCCAGCACTTTTGTCTGGGAGAAAGCTGCCCTTACATATCTCGCCCTGATGACAACCAATTTAGTTTTTCTCTGTATGTCCCTGGTTCCTTGCAAGCTTCAGCCCCAGTGCTGGAGCTCAGAGGGAGTGAATCTGAGTAAATCTGGGTACGGCCCCTTTAAGAACTGCCCGGGACTCCAGCAGCCTCAGCCTCCCTTAGCCTCAAACCCTGCTGGTTTTTATAGCCAAAAGTTATGGGCACTTCTCTTCCTGGCACTGGAACCCTGAGCTGGGGGACCTGGTAGAAGACTGGGACTCTTGCTCTTCAGGGGGACCTTCACAGCTGAGGTATCTCTTGATTTTTCATCTGACACATGTGGGTGTGGGACCAGCCCTTCTGAATCTCTGACCCTTCTACCAGTCTTGTTGTGGCTTCTTCTTTAATTTCATAGTTATAGAGGTGGTTCTGAATGATGGTTGTTCTTAGTTTAGTTGTAATTTAGATGTGGTTTTGGAAGGATTTGTGTACCATGTTTACCTATGCTGCCATCATTGATGTAAATCTCAAAGCAAGACCATTTTAAAAGAAGCATTACACCTGCTCTTTGTTTCTAACTTATCCCATTTTAGCCAATTGGTTATATTAATTAGAATTTATGCTTGCTCTAAAACAGCAATTTTCACTTTTGGGTGATTCTGTTCCCCCCAGACATTTGATAACATCAGGAGACATTTTGATAGGGGGATTGGGCAAGGTGATGCAATTGGCATCTAGTAGAAAGGAACCGGGGACCTGCTAAACATTCTACAATGCACAGGACAGCTTCCACAACGCATAATTATCTGGTCCAAAATGTCAACAGTGTTGAGTTTGAGAAACCATGCTCTAAAATAGTGCATGTAGGGTAGAAAGAGTGAGGTTGGTTTTGATGATGATGTGTTGAAAAAGTTTTACAGGCAATTGAAAATGCATCCTTCCTACCAGGAAACCCCCTCATGTCTCTTGTGTCATTCTTAATTAAGGCTACATCTGCTGGCTCAAGTAAAGCAGGTTCTATTGCTGAACCCTAAATTCTATTTTCACTGAGAAGGGGAAATGGGTTGGGATGGACAGTGACTCCTCTGTTGGCTATCCTATGATGGAGTAATCTAATTTCTATTTCAGAGTAATCACCCAGGTTGGTGTAAAATCTGACAGAGTTTAAGGCAAGTGAGTGTATCTGTAATTTTTATTATTTCCATAAACAGACTAGAGAATATTATGTCCCCTATAATTATTGCTCTATAAAAATCTTATCTATCATCACTAAGTAAATATTTTTTGTTTCAATTTGTTATATTCTATATAGATTAAATTCTAAGTATAAAAGTCATGATATTATTTAACAGTTTCTTGATAGTCTCTTTGCATGGCTAAAAGCAACTTTGTGGAGTTAATAGAAATGCCTATGGAAAAATATATTCATTGTTAATGTTAGTGGGATTGTGACTAGATTAATATAAGTGTTTTTAAGTTAAAAGTTCCATTATTAATATTGAAAATCACATAACTACACTCACCTCATTCCATATACCCCTCCATTATACCTAGACCTTAAAAAAAGTTTATTTTATTTCTGGAACCATTTCTGAGTTTTGCAACTGTAGTGGGATATCAGAAGAAAAGTAGGAAATAATTGGAACATCAGAAATTGGTCCTGAAATAAGAAACAAGATAAATGAGCATTATTCATCCTGTGAAATGTAAGAGTAATATGAAGTCACTTAGAGTATGGAGGGCTCTCATATAGGACAAAAATAAGCTACTATCTGTTTCTGTAGGTGGAGAAAAGAAAGCGAATGGTTTATAAATTAGAAGGGATGGTTGAATGACATGGTTGAATGTAGTGTTTAACCGAAGGAAGAATTTAAAGTCTCCTCTTTGGAGGTTTTAAGAACAAAAAAATTTGCCCTGGCCATGTGGTCCAGTCAGTTGAGCATCATCCTGTGCACCAAATGGTTGCCAGGTTTGATTGGGTCAGTGCACATGCTCAGGTTGTGGGTTCATCTCACAGTTGGGTATATACGGGAGACAACCAATCATTGTTTCTCTCTCAATCTTTCTCTCTCTCGCTCCCCCTCTCTAAACTCAGAAGAAATATATAATAAAAAGTAAAACAAATAAACAAAAAAACCATTTAACTTATCCTCACTTTTTTTAAGTGCAGCTTGTATTAGTTTCCTGTGGCTTCTGTAACAGTTTACCACAAACTGGTTGGCTCTACCGATGGAAATTTTTTTCTCTCCCAGTTCTGGAGGCCAGAAATCTGAAATTAATATGACTGAGTCAAAGTCAAGGTGTTGGTAGTATTATGCTCCCTCTGGAGGCTTTAGGGAAGAATTCTTTTCTTGCCTCTTCCAGGTGACACTTCAAATCTCTTTTTGCTTTGCCTTCTCATTGTTTTTTTGTTTTGTTTATTTGTTTGTTTGGTGTGTGTGTGTGTGTGTGTGTGTGTGTGTGTGTGAAATCTCCTATTGCCTCTCTTTTAGAAGGATACAGAAAATGGCATTTAGGACTCATCCAAATAATCCAGGATAATTTCCCCACCCCAATATCATTAACATCATCACACCTGCAAAGACCCTTTTTCCATATAAGGTAACATCACAGGCTCCAGAGATTAGGATTTAATATCTATTTAGGGGAAGGTTTGTTGGTTTTTTTTTGTTTGTTTGTTTGTTTTTTTGCCTAGCACACAAATTGAGGGAGAAACTCATTAAGTTCTTTATGGGTACTTCCAGTGTTGGGATTTTGTGATTCAAGATCTTGACCTTTGGCAATTTGCTTCACCCCTCCCTAAACCTTGGTTTTCTAGCCTGCAAAATAAGTATAATAATGGCATTTATGCAATAAAATTGTTATGGAGATTAAATGATTAAATTAAAACACTTAGAGGTGTGGCTGGCACATAAGTCCTCAATATGTGTCAGTTACCATTACTTGGTGCTGTTTGCATTGATATTATCATTATCATTAGTATAAAAGAAAGATTATGTGAAAAGATAATTGGCCACTTGCTTAATGGTCTAAGATACAATCCACATTTCTTCACTGTTACTTTACTTTGTTTTGACAAATTTAGTGAAGGTGGATCACAGAAGGAATTGAAGTAGTGACTTGATGTCCAAAGAATGTACTTGATCTGCTTTGTGGAGTTTACTTAACTTTGTCTATAACAGGGACAGACTTAGCCAACCCCCAAATTGAGTAGGCAATTCAAAAACTGAGTTTTATAAAAGTTCCCATTAAGAATAACAGCCTCAGGAGTAGCAGAGATATACTATTTGCTTTATACTCTAAAAATGACTTAGTCACCTTTTCAACCTTTTATAAACAAGTAAAATCTCAACTTTTAGATTTAACAGAAGTCCTTTTATGCTAAATTGAGTACCATCCTTATAGAACTTGACTTGTTTAATAGGTCTCCTATACAGATTAACCTTTTCACTTAAACATTAAATGTTTATTGGTAATAAGTCAATATATTATCTATAAAACATACATTTTTAAAATATATTTTTATTGATTTCGGAGAGACAGAAGAGGGAGAGAGAAATAGAAACATCAATGATGAAAGAGAATCATTGGTCGTCTGCCTCCTGCATGCTCCACACTGGGGATCAACCCTGCAACCTGGCTATGTACCCTGACCAGAAATCGAACTGGGACCTCCTGTTTCATAGGTCGATGCTCAACCACTGATCTATGCTGGCCGGGCTATAAAATATTTTTTACTCAAAGGATTTACAGGGCTTTATAAATAATGACATTCTATATTTTCAGGTGTCATTTTAGGTGTCATCATTTTAAAGAAGCAACTACTCTGCCTATTGTACACATTAATTGGTAGGGTATGTAGTTCCTTCTAGGGGCTATATTAGGCCAATGATAGAGTCACTGACAAGCCAGACTAAAAGATAATATTAATTTGTTTTCATTATTAATCTGATGTGATTTTCAAACCATGACATTTCAGGTAATGTCATGGATGCACTAATGGAAATAGTATTTCCATTTTTCTCTGTACATTTCACCAAAAAATAACCATATAAAGCCCAAGCACAATGGCAATCTGTAGACCTTTTACTATTTAAAATACTACTAGTATTAGGTTAAATAATATGAAATTGCTGTTTTTGTAGGTCAAAAAGAGACTGAATGTGGTGGTTTTCTATGGTATAATGTAGACAGTACCTCTGTGAAAAAGTAGCACAGTTTTCCAGAGCTATTAAATGAAAGTAGCTAGAGGAAACATTCAAGTATATAAAGACAATTTTGCATTTTCAAGTTACTTATATTTACTCCAATAAACATAAACTGAGTCCAGTTTCACATCCTTTAATGTCAATGATAAATGGGAACAGACATTATTAAAAGAAGGAAAATGAGTGAAAGAAATTCATAGTGGGAAAGGCTGGGTAAATAGAAAACAATGAAAACTGCAGATTGTTACAAACTTTGTAATCATTTCTGTTTGACAATGTTTACCTCTTTAAAT
>NW_006383013.1:5689845-5700582 GCF_000327345.1 Myotis davidii | reverse complement strand
ACTTTCTTCAAAATTACATGGGATGTAGGGAAGTGGGCAGGGTGGTAGAGATAAAACAAGATTGGTCTTGAGTTTATACTTGTTGAAGCTGGCTGATGGGTACATGGGTTTCTTATACTCATTACTCTACTTTTGCATATATTTGAATGTTTCCATAGCAAACAGTTCTTTAAAATCCTAAAATTTAACTATTTCCCAGTAGGAGTTTATACTCTAAATATGGAAACAATAATGTTCATTGTGCTCTTATACAACAGGCTCTGTATTTCATATAATATCCTATTTCCATAAAATCTTGATTTTCACATTTTTCTTGAGCAAACTCATGAAATTTCCTAATAAATAGACATCCTCAACATCTCTAACTCTGCTTCCTATACTGTCAGGTGATTTGTCATGATAAGAAAGAGGTAACGAAAATCACAAATAAAGAAGCAAGAGTGATGCCCTGAGTTACAACTGAGAGAGAACAGGAGGAATGGAAATTTGGATTAAACTCATGCAGAGTTACTAGACCCATATTGTTTCCTATAGCAGTATAAAGAGTCCAGAGGCTTTAATACAGAGTGGGGCAAAAATAGATTTACAGTTGTAAGTACATGAAACAGAGCTTATTCTTGTATTATTATTTATTAATTATTGTATTATTTTCCATACAAACAATGGTAAGCCTACTTTTGGCCATTCTGTAGTTCATAATTTATATTCTCAATGTGCTTTACGATATAAGCTTACCTTGGCAAGGTACCCAGAGAGCCCAAAAATGAAATGAATGGCTCAAAATCATACAAGTGTGGTTTTGAAGAACTAGAATGAATCTGGTCACTGCCATCCCTGCCAATGATGTATTCTTTAACTAGAAGTGAACAGCATTGCCAAGAAGTGCTTCCTTGCTTCCATGGCTTATCTATATTATGAAGATGTTAAGATTGAATTTGAACCTACTAACTTTATTGGTACTGATAAGGAGAGAAGGAAATATATAAATATATACACACACACACACATATATTCTCTGTCTCTTGCTGCTACTGGCAGCATATATCTAAACAAAGCTTGAAGCAATTTATTTTTCATTTTGTGTAACTATAACAACTTTGTTTATTGAGGGAAAGTTATATATTCCTCAATAATTTATGTCCCAAGGACAAAAATACTATTTAAGTTCCTCTAACAGAGATTTATGATAAAATATTACAAACAAATTAATCAAGTACCACATTTCTAAATTTGATTTTGCAGGTCTGTAATTAATGGTACTTGTGTATTTTCTTTTTTAAAAAAATATATCTTTATTAATTTCAGAGAGGAAAGGAGAGGGGGAGATTAATAGAAATATCAGTGATGAGAGAGACTCATTGATTGGCTGCCTCCTGCATGCCGCACACTGGGGATTAAGCCTGCAACCTGGGCATGTGCCCTGACCCCAAGTGAACCATGACCTCCTGGTTCATAGGTTGATGGTCAACCACTGAGCCACACCAGCTGGTCTTGTGTATTTCTTTATTAACCCTTTATTGACTCATTACATATAGAATTGGGTAATCCTTGCTTTATACTATACTGTATACTGAAATTCTGTTACAGCACCTATAACACCTTCTTTAGTTCACATGTCTGTCTCCCCCTACTGGACGCTACATTGTTTTAATCCAGAGATTCTTTTCAATGTTCTCAGCACAATGACTAGCTCTTTGTAGGTTTTAATAAATGTTTGTTGTAAGTGAATGGCTAATTGAATAAATATCTTATAATGGCTAATCCTTTGAGTGACTAATTTTATAATGTAAGCAGATGTCTTTGGCTTTTACCTACCCCTTTTCTTACATTTCTCATATCCTTTTAGTGGGGATACATATAGAAAATGAAAGTGTTTTACCTACTGACTTCCCATTCCATATTATTTCATTGAACTTACCTCTACATTCTTCATATTTCTCAGTTTTCCCATTGCTTAGCATATATTGTGATTGAAGTAATCAAATACCATTGATCGATATTGCACTATCCTCCCACCCCTGCCCCCAAATCCTTATTACATTCAGTCTTCTAAATCCAGTTCTATCTTCCATCTTTTTGCCTTTTTCCCCATTGCCTGTTAACTCATCTGGAAAAGTCATTCTGTCACACAAGAAAATAAATAGCTTTAATAGCTCTTTTGAGACCCATAGTTCTGAGGTCCCAGGGTAGAAGGAAAATATTTCTGTGTAGGATAAATAAAACAATCTCTTAAAGAAGAGGCAAAGTAATATCACAAATATTGGCAGGCACTGAATTTTGTTAAGGCTTCAATTTGTCAAGCACATTGTCCATTAAAATGTCAGTGGTTTTTCTCCTTTGTTATTGAATATTTTTCTATCCCATTCTGGTCCAGAAAAATTAGAACAATTGTTTTCTAGAATCAGGAATATTTGGGTAGCTTTTCTTGATATTCTCTCTAGAATCATGAAAGATTCAGAAGTATTATAGGGTGAATAGTTTAGAATTAAGAAACATGCTTTTCTAGAGAGCTCTCAAACAGGTTCAGTTCAGGGTTGAGTTTGGACAAAGATTCAGAGTAATTATTATGATTCTTTAGGCAAAATTTGCTCATCCTATCTATCCCCAATTACTGGTAATCTTGCCTGTTTCCCACTAAGTAATCAAAGTTTTATAAAAGTCATGTGGAGCAAGTTGGTAATTCAGGAACTTTTTTCCCAAAGAATGTTTTATTAGAGGAAATTTATGGGCTTGAACAGGTCTGAATAAACTTATTAGTGAAGATTACTTTTTATTTTTAGGAGTTTTAGATCAAGACCACGTTTCTTAAAAACATGACTACATTAGCTACAAAAGTGAGGTAAATATGGGAAGACATTTTTAGCTCCATTTTACTGGTAGAAAAATCAAGTCAGAGGTTTGCTTCTGGCCACATGGACCTGTATGGCCCCAGAGATAGATTCTGTGTCTGATAACTAAAGTCTGTCAGGACAAGACATATCTTGATAAAAAATGTATGCCAATTTGCTGAGTGAGCTGGTATTATTTAACATTTGTCAGGAAGCAGTAGAGATATTTGCTCTGAGGAGTTTGAGGTCTTAGATTTGTGTATAATTTAGCTCATTACTGATACAAAAATCAGTACTTTGGGAAGGTGGATTTTAAGTCTTTACAGCAAGATAGAAAATCCCCCTGAGAAAACAAAATAAGACTATTCAGAAATTTATATACAACTATTTTATTTATTCTGTTATTTTATTTTTTAAATTTTATTAAATTTATTGTAGTGACATTGGTTAATAAAATTATATGTTTCAAATATACAGTTCTAAAATGCATCACCTGTATATTGCATTGTGTGTTCACCCCCAAAAGTCAAGTCTCCTTCCATCTAACTTATTTTGCTTAGCGTATTCTCAAGATCCATTCATGTTGTCACAAATGCCAGTATTTCATCTTCTCTTATGGCTGAGTAGTATTCTACTGTATACAGTACTGGTGGGAATATAAACTGTTATAGCCGCTGTGGAAAATATGTGGAGCTTCCTCAAAAAATTAAGAATAGAGTTATATGACCCAGCAATTCCTTCTCTATGTTTCTACCCCAAATATTTGGAAACATTTATTCATAAAAATATGTGTACCCTTATGTTAATTGCAGCATTATTTATGGTGGCCAAGATATGGAAATGACTGATGTGTCCTTCACTAGATGATTGAATAAAGAAGATGTGATATATCCTATCTAATAAAAGAGTAATATGATAATTAACCATCACTCCACAACAAAGATGGCGGCACCCATAGCGGCCAGGGCAGGATGCTGGTGGCGTCCCCAGGGCAACACAAGCCCAGCAGGCAAGCACCTATCAGGGCCTGCTTGCACGTCATCATGGTGTGGAGCAGGCAGGCCCCACAGAGAGCAGAGAACCACAGGGAGCAAGCCTAAGCCATCAGTAGGACAGCCCCTGAAGGCTCCCAGATTGGAGAGGGTGCAGTTCGGGCTGTGGGACACCCTCCCACCCAGTGCCCAAATTTTGTGCACTGGGCCTCTAGTATATATATAATCATTTGGCTAAATGGTGGCTTGTTGATAGTGATAGAAGACTACCAGTGTCCATCTAATGGATGAGGCGCAATTTTAAAAATAGACTTGAATTTCATGCATTATATTTTGTCCTTGGAAGACATGCTAATCCTTTCCTGTGTACTGCATGTTAGGAAAGCATAAGGTTATACTTAATAGCACAAAAGTTAGTCTTCAGAATTGAAATGGAAACAGAGCAATAATTTGTGATTATGGTATTTTGCTATTAGCTCAGTTGGATGTTTTAATGTATGTTTTATATATTAACCTATTTTAAAATATTATTTTAAAAGCACCACAGGCTTTAAAAGGTTTTGAGAGATTATCTTATTAGCCTCCCTCCCTACCTTGAAAACAGTCCCACTAAAAACATAACCTCCCTTGGAAACTTATCTCATTGCACAATCATTCTCACTACAGGTATCTAATCCCTGTATCAAATGTGGATTTTTTATCCTACAGTTAATTCTATCAGCTTCACCATCTCCACGAGGTTGGAATAGACTATCTAGCTTACTTTCTCTGTGCATTAGTATCTGGATTCTTGAGAGAGGAAGTATGGCATCATTTGGACTCAGTGGAAACAAACTATACTATTATAGTTTGATGGCATGAACCAGCATGTATCTTAATATATTTTGTCATGCTCTATGTTCATGTACTCAGCATATGAGTGAGGCAATATATAAGTGTGTGTGTTTTTAAGTGCCTGTAAAATGATTTATAAAGAATGACCTATTTTATTTTTAAAATGTAGTATCATCTGATGTTTCCTCATGAGCTGTGGAATAAAATAGAGGAGATTTTTTTCCAAAGATGATGACTGTTTTTGACCAATTTCCTTTGTTGCTTTTGGTTTGTTGCATTGGGTCAAAGATTTAGGAAGAATGAAGACATTGAGTCAAATTTTAGGAAAAAAAGAGGTTGAGTTCAATTAGTTTCTTCTGTGGAGTCTTTGTCCTGAAGGAATTCACCACATATAACTTTACAGTGTTGTTTTTTTTTTTACCTCGATTCCCTCACCTCCTCCCATTCCCACCAACCTTGGGTGTCTCTAGAGGCTAATAAACTATTCTCAAAACTGAACAACACTCAGAGAGCCTCATGGCACCTGAAGAGGTGTGAGCAGATGGATGTGGGGCCTGACCATCAATTTAGATCTAGACCAGGTCACTAACATATGAAGGCTGTTGTCTCCTAACAGCTGTTCAGTGGCCTCTGTGAAATGAGGTGGTGGCTTCCATCCAGTTTCTGGACAGCTGTCTTCCTCACAAAAATCATTGTCACAATTGGCATTCATAGGCTCTCTTGCTGGCAGCCTCTTGTCATTTCTGCTTTCCTCCTCCTGTTCCTGTCTTTTTCCTTTTCCTTTCCTCCAGTAGGTGGCCTGAAGAAAGAGAGCAGCCACAGTTCCTGAGGGAAGAATGTGTTAACACCTCTGACTGTGCTCCCTGCCAGGGCTTGCAAAGGGACCTCAGACCAAGGCTGTTGGGATAGAAGGCTCATACCTCCCACAGCGCCCGCCTTCATTGCCCCAGCCCTATGTTGCTTTGCCTAGGGTGTGTCAGAGTTTACTTTGGGGTTGTCAATTTTATCCATTCAGCCTCTCCTTTCATCACAAAGGCAAGGAACATGGCCATGTTTGTATAGTGAATGGGCCCAAGGGGAATTTTGAGTGATTCAGTAGTTGTGGTATAAACGCTTCATTATAACTCCCTCTTAGGTACAACCAGGAGTTACTCCAGACAGAGGTTGTCCAAGTTGACATTCCCTTCTGTGACAAGAGCTGCATACTTTGGGGGGCTATGTCTGACAATCATCTTTCCAAACCCCAAATCATCACACCTATCCTGACTAGACATTTTTTAGGGTTTAAAATCTATTTAGCAAGGTTTTAATAAAATAAAAATAAAACTCATTTTTTAATTAAATTGAACAAATCACTTGACTTAGAAGGACTAAAATCCTACAAAACTAAGACTGCTTGAAAATCCATAGCATGAATTATTTTTATTATTTTTTAAAATAAGCTTTATTGATTTCAGAGGGAAAGGTAGGGAGAAGGAGAAAGAGAAACATCAATGATAGAGAACCATCAATTCGCTGCCTCCTGCATGCCCCCTACTGGGGATCAAGCCTGCAATCTGGGCATGTGGAATCAAACCTCAACCTCCTGGTTCATGGGTCGATGCTCAACCACTGAACCACACTGGCTGGGCTAACTGAATTTTTTAAAATGTTCTTTGGATCCTTCAGAAAACAATAAGGAAATAGTAGTGGTAGCTTCCATCCTTGAAATGTCCAAGACTGCTTTCGAGTTATCCAACTTCATTTTCTCAGTCTCAATTTAAGAGTCAAAAAGTAGACTAAAGGAAGACTTTTCACTCAGATCCACATTATTTGTCCAATCAGAAGAAGGCAATGGTAGGACATGATGTTCTCATACTATTGGAACAAGAAAAAAAATTAAACAATTTTGTAGTGATTCAGCACTTATTAAGAAGCCCAGAGTGCCATAGCCCATTTGGCTCAGTGGCTAGAGCTTCGGCCTGTGGACTGAAGTGTTCCAGGTTCAATTCTGGTCAAAAGCATATGTCCAGGTTGTGGGCTCAATCCCTAGTGGGGGGTGTGCAGGAGGCAGCCGATCAATGATTCTCTTCATCATTGATATTTCTCTCTCTCTCTCCCTTTCCCTTCCTCTTTCTGAAATCAATAAAAAAAGAAAAGAAAAGAAAAGAAGAAGATGAAGCCCAGAGCATTTTGCCCGGGCTGTCCCTGCCTCTCTTTGGAATTTAAAACCTGTGTACTACATTGTTGTGGAAATTCAACTAACACACCACACATCAGTTAGCATTTGACTCATTGCATTGTTGATTACTAAGAACACTTAACATTACCAACAAGATATCCAAGCCTTTCCAATGATCATATGAAATCTAAATGAGGAGCTTGAATTTGGTCAATATTAAACAGATGTGAAATCCCAGATATCCTTGGCAGTTTAGAAGGTAAAATTACTTAGCACAACCACTTTGGCAAGTGCTTTGAGTCTCAGAGTAATGACCAGGACCCACGAAGCAGTCATGTACGGAAAAAGTGAGGTTTAGAGTTGGCGAAAATATCCAAGCACCAGCTCTGACTCTACAACCTTGATGATCTGCTTTCACTCATCTACATGATGGGACAAATTGTACTGTCACTTTATGGATTATTTTTGTTACTTAATGAGTTTAGAGTTACTTGAAGATCAAAGTGCTAAATATTTTTATTAGTTAAAACAAGCAACTATGAACCAAATGTAAAAAGAGAAACAGCTTCAGGGAAGTATAATTTCTATAATGGATGGATTGTTTTAATAGGTAAAAGAATGACTCTCAGTTTTGTGATTCACTTATTTATTCATTTAGTAAAAAATGATAGAAGAAATCTGAGAAATGACACAATCAGATTGGCTATGTGCCTATTTGTTCTTCTATTTATTTTTAAATATATATTATTGAATTTTAAAGAGAGAGAGGAAGGAAGAGGGACAGAGAGATTAAAACATCAATGAGAGAGAAACATCATGGATTGGCTGCCTCCTGCACACCCCCTACAGGAGATAGAGCCTACAACCCAGGCATGTGCCCTGACTGGGAATCCAACTGGTGGTCTCTTGGTTCCTGGCGGGATGCTCAACCACTGAGATATACCAGCTGGGCTGTTCTTCTATTTTTTTTTAATCCTCAAACACTTCTGACTTCAAAAAAAAGGTGGGGGGGGGAGAAAAAGTAAAAAAAGAAGAAAAATACCATTCTGATTTATAACACTTTGTAGTCTGGGTATGCCTTGAACTTTGCATTGAAAAAGAAAGTATTTTTCTGATTTTCTACCAATCCCCATCCGTAGCTTACCACTTCCCAAAATACCTCTCTCTTTGAAAGCAAACAATAAATGAGGGAGAATCAGTTTATAGATGCTGAAGTCTCTCCCTCGAAGAAGCACTGGTTTAATTCAAACAGAACAACATGAATGTCTGAGAAGGGGTGAGACTTTAAGGCTTGGGCAGTAAGTGGAAGCATCAGTTCCTGAGTCTACACCTTCTCCTGTCATTGTTGGCTAGGACTCTGGCCTGTAGCTTTCCCATTTACACTGGTTAAAATACCATGTTGTTACTTCCCTCTCTTCATCTTTTGTTTTCTTCCATAAGGATAGTGGAAGATTAGAGTGTGAATGGAGTAAATGTATATTACATATATGAATAATATTCTTTTGCTAACATTGTATGCTAGTCATAGGAAAAATATTTTTCTGTGTGGTTTATATTCTGTTTTCTAAGCTCTGAAAGTCTTCTCTAAACATTTAGTCCATGGAATGCAAATTCAAAACTCATCACAGACTAAATTGGTTATAAAAATGAAAGAATCAGATTTTTTAGACATTGGGATGGTGAAGGTTGTGAGACTGGGGAGGGCCACACCCAAGTCCACTGGGTATATATAATTCTGGGGCACCCCAGTCATATCATATTGTATGTGAATGGTGCCCCCTACTGTGGAACAATGCATGCACTACCCATTCATCCACTCAGTATATCCTCCTTGAACTTGCTATGTGCCAGGCATGGTTCTAACTCTGGGAGACAACAATGGAGAAAACATACAGGAATACCTGGTCCCACAGAATCTAAAGGCATTCTCATTCATTTTTTTTTAAAGGTAAAAAGCACCATGCGAACCAAATAATGCATGTGCATGCAGAATTTGGCTCATGGACCCACCAAATAATGACCCAGCTCCAGTCTTTTAAATTATTTCTGTGATCTTGCAAATTTTAGCCACAGGGATAAAACACAGAAATGTACTAACCGAAGGTTAGCACCCACTACTTAGCTCATGTTTAATGGGAGCTCTACGTACATAGACGAGTCAGCTAATTAATTTTCAATTAAAATTCTCTATCCCCACTCCAGGGTGTATACTTGCCACTCCTTTTTCCAAGAAAACATAATTCCTAGAGGTGATCTGTTAGGTAAGTGAGGAAGGAAAACTAGAATGAGGTGGGGTCATGACATTCTGCCCAAGAATTGTCTGCCTAAATACCTGTCGGTGCTGGAGACTGATGGGACAGGTGGGCCATTGAGGAGTGGACAGAGTGGCTCTTGAATCAATTCAAAGTCTGCTCTTAAACACCCACAAATTAATTTAAAAGTTTTTTTTTTCAAGCAAAAAAGATAGATTCCCTAAAGTGTCAAGTCTCTTAGGAGTTGTGCTAACAGAAGCAGGGGAAGTGCAGAATGCAACGAGTTCTCTTATAAAGAATTTATTTCTCAACCTTATGGCATCTTAATGCCATTTGATGGAAAGTTTTAATTTAATCTGCATATAGTCAAAATGGAAGTAAAAGGAGGTCTGGTCACCTAGCTTGCTTTCATGTCTGAAATATTTTTTTGGGGGGGGGGCATTAGAAACTGGTAAAACTAAAAAGAATACTTGTATTAATTTTCAGCAAGCAGCTTTAGAGAAATGCTGTGGTGGTACTCAAAGAGTTGAAAAGTTTTCCACCTCACAACTCACTCTGAATTTTGTTAAGTAAAATCCTGATTCAAAAAATATTTAAGGAACATAGGTCACAAATCTGATGAGAGTCATACTATATAAGTATAAAGACCAAATGGAAGCATTCACATCTTCCAGAAATAGAGCAAAGGTGACCATTTCTTCCTCTTCTCTGTCTTCCAGGATCCCTTCTTTCTAACCCCTCTCCTAAATGAATAATAATAACAGTAATAATAATAATCAGAGCAGAAAGTGTTAACTTATCAAATCTACACATTGTAGTAAATTACTTTCCCCAAGGTTTGAAAGCATTTCCTAAAAACCGTCAGAGGTATTAATTTTTTTCTCTCTCTTTAAATCACAAAGCAGAATTCCACTGTCCTTCTCCCCACCCCCACACCCCCCACTTCTAAAAAAAAAAAAAAAAGTTGTCGAGTTTTGCTTTTCTATTCACTGCAGTCCTGGCCAAAGTAAAGCCCTTTTTCTCAATGACGTCAAGATCTTTACCAAGATTAGGCTTTCATTTCTCTATTGCAGCAATTAGCCAGGGAATGTATAAAAGGCTTCAGGGAGATCACTGGGCTGCAGAGAGCACTTTGCACCACAGATAGCAGAAGCAAAGCCAGAGGGAGTGAGGAGAGGAGAGGAGTCAGTCGCTCCAGGGGAAGGGAGAGAGTGAGACAGGCTGGGGGAAGGAGAACAGAAAGTGTGTGTAAAACGGAGTAAAGAAGGGGGGGTAGTGAAAAAAAAACCTACCCTTAAAGCACATTTTAAAAACTCTGGCAACTCAAGAAAGAAACAGGCTACGTATCTGAATGTAGAGACAATGAAAAGCTACAGAAAATTTTGCTGTCTCTGCCACAGTCTCATAGGTGCTTGGAAATGAAAGTGGAACTGCCTGTCTTTAACCGACTCTGAGAGGGTAACTGGATTAGGGACCGGTACGCCAGTATTTTTTTTTAGGTGTTTTTTTTTTTTTTAACATCTTAAATCCTGAAAAAAAAATGCAAGCAGCTCCGAATTGAATGAATTGATGGGCACACTCCAACTGCTGGGCTGGAGAGACTGGACTTGGTCTTGCCACTTCTGCTTCTTTGAAAGAGGAGAGATCTTGGGCTTCCTTTTATTAGTTTT
>NW_006383013.1:5682742-5689803 GCF_000327345.1 Myotis davidii | reverse complement strand
CTCCCTAACCTTCCCCTTTACCTCCCCCACCCCTCTATTGCCACCCCCTTTTAAGTAAGAGGGTGAAGGGGAGCCACAGCGCACACGGGAACTGACTTGGAAGGCAAGGAAGATGGGCATCCTCAGCGTAGACTTGCTGATCACATTGCAGATTCTGCCAGTTTTCTTCTCCAACTGCCTCTTCCTGGCGCTCTATGACTCGGTCATTCTCCTCAAGCACGTGGTGCTGCTCTTGAGCCGCTCCAAGTCCACTCGCGGGGAGTGGAGGCGCATGCTGACCTCAGAGGGGATGCGCTGCATCTGGAAGAGCTTCCTCCTGGATGCCTACAAACAGGTGAGCGGGCCAAGGGGCTGCTTAGGTCAGCAGGGGCAGGGGCTGCCCTGGGACTGGAGGCCGCTGGGAGCATTGGGGGGAGATTGTGGAGCCTGTGTGGAGGCCGAGGGGTTATGCTCAAGTGAGCGCCTGCCTTGACTTTCTACACCTGTCACGGGAGTCAGATTTGACAGGTAGTAAGCCACGCTGTGTGACCTAATAAGGAGTCTTTGTAATAAGGGTCATTTAATGGCTTGCTGTGATTTCAGAGTAGAGGGTGTTTGTGCCGGCAGGAGAACTTTGGGAAAAGTATGAAGATGCTGGGAGAGGGCGAACTGCTGCATTTCCCATGCTCTTATTATAAACTGGGGTTCCGATGTTTTGCTTGATGAGATGCTAGGTGAGCTGTGTTGGGAAAGACAGTTCAATGGGTGAAAAGCAAGTGGCGGTGCGGGGCGCGGGTGGTTGGGGGGGGGGCGGAGGTGGCGAGAACATGCTACCAAAACTCAGGGAGAGGACAAGGCTGCAGGAATGATCACAGCAGGTGTGCTTTGGCATACTATCTGCATCATTTCTGGGAGAGGTAAGAGTTAATGTAAGCGAGCCCGTGTTCAGCATCATCCTCTATATTGATTCGATCTGAACCCTTTTCAAAGGGTTATCAGGCCCTGTGTCCCAAGTTACTAGGTAACAGTTTGCAAAAGGAAGATCTGGCTGTCAGAACTCCAGACTTTGTAAAAGAAACCACATTTGCTTTGTTTCTCAGAAGTGAAATAAGTTGTCTTAGAAAGAGCAGATGCGTCTACGGTTCATTCAGTTTCAAAGCTGTTCCAAGGCATGCCTTGATCACTGGAGCAGCAACCTCACTTACCTGAGGAAGTCAGGTCCCAGGGGCTGCTCTCTCAAAGCCAGAGTTGAGACCTTTGTTTCTCAGTGAAGCATGCTGTCATTTTAGCCTTTTTTAATTTTTATTTTTTATGCTCGGAGGATCTTCAACTCATCTTAGGAACAAAGTGGAACATTTTCTCATGAGTCAATTTGCCCCTTCTCCCCCATGCCCATATAACTCCTGAAGGTCCCTGAGCAAGAAGAATAGACCTACTTGGCAAAAGTTGCTATCAAAGCAGTCTTGGTTTTCCCTCACAGTATTGGGGGATCTTGTCCAAGTTGCCAGGGAAGGGGAGTTTGGAAGGAATATGGAAGGCAATGAAGTGATGCACCTTAAGCAGGCAACACCCCAAAACCAGAATAAAACTCAGAATAAAAGAGGGGGAAGGGAATGAGACCTCCATAATAAGCAGTAGAAAACTAAACCTATGCCCCCGGAAAGGAAAAGAAGTAACTTCTAGTCACAAAGAATCCAGAGTAGGGTTGT
The DNA here is from genome assembly GCF_000327345.1 of Myotis davidii. NCBI lineage: Eukaryota > Metazoa > Chordata > Mammalia > Chiroptera > Vespertilionidae > Myotis > Myotis davidii. Next base: position 5,688,115 of record NW_006383013.1, on the reverse strand, counting down.
TCCATTAAAAATCAAACAAGTGTTCAGGAAGAAAATATTCATTGTGCATTAGGGAAGTTTTACTATAACACATGCCTTTGATATTGAGAGAAACCTCCAGAAGGTTTTCATTTTTTTCTAAAGACAGGAGAATAGTTAGAACTCTTGTCAATCAGGAAAATTTATTTTATAATTATATGAAATGATGCTCAAATTTCTAACAGGAAAACTCATGTATATTGTGTATGTGGGGCCAATGGGAGATTTGTTAGGTATGAGGGGATCATTTCATTTCCACAAGTGTATACATTGAATGTGAGATGTTTTGTTTTTGTATTTGTAGATCTTAGGAGATAACATGGAAATGTCAGTGGTTTAATCTCAGCATATTAGATTCTTACTTTTTTGAAAGAGAATTGACTTTTGCCTAGAAAAGAAAAGTCACTGCCTGGGAGAATTTTACGAATATGAGTGTATACTTATGTAAACATCTCTCACATAAAATATAGGGGCTGTGAGGTTGCCCACAAATATTAAGCAAGGTTGTTTTCCCATTAAGCAACTTATTAAAATTAAGAGAGAAAAACAAACAAATACCTCCATAATCGACTTTATTATTTATTTTTTTCATAAATGTATAGTGTTCTATTGTGTTGCAATATTTTGTTATTCCTATTCCAGGAAATTGAGGATGAGTGATTTGTTTTCTTTTCTTTTCTTTTTTTTTTTTTTTTTTTTTGCCTATGGCTTGTGCATTCCTCTCCTGTATTGTTATGCCTACTGCTTTGATTAGTGACCAAGTTCATGACTGATGTTATTAAGTTTGCTTTTAATGATTTATATAATAGCTAACACCATGAGAAGAAACAACCCAAGAACCCGCCTGTCCAGAGACAAGACTGGACTGGGTGTGTAATGAATGGAAACATGGCAAACCCAACTTGCACTGAACTTAGGTCTCCTTCTGCCACCCAGTAAGTAAGGCAAGGGTAGTGGTGCTGGTGGTGGCATTTGAAGTTCACTCAGAATCTCTTTCCTGAATACTGTTGTCTTCTGTGCCACCATCTCTGGGTGTAGCCATTTCTAGGGACACACTGGAGGAGGTACTGTTTGAGATAGCATCACAGTATTTCACAACCCCGACTTGCACTATTTTGAGACTGCCACCCCAGAAGCAGAGTTTTCCAGGATGAGTGTGTGCATATGAGATACGATAAAACATGTCATTTCTAATTCTCCCTGTTGTTGAATGTCAGATACATGGGAATATTTTAAGAGAAAGTGAAATGAAAGTGTTATCCTTGGGCTTGGCTGTTACACAAGGCAACACAGAAGTTAAAACAGAACAAAATAAAACAAATAAACAACAACAACAAAAGCCTCTTCTTCATGAACATGTTAAATGGGATTTGAAATTAACTTTGTAGGGAAGCTTGCAAAGATAATTTGGGTTTGGTTAGAGGGTGTTCCAGGCATTGCTTTTATGAAAAGGCAAGTCTATAAAAACTTATAGATTGAGGTGAATAACAGATATTTGTCATTTAAGTTTCCTTTGTCAGTGTCATTGCTTTTAACACTGCATCCTTCTGCTGATGCTCAAAGACTAAAAATGCAACCAATGAGCAAACTGCCCTGTCTGGGAGCTAGCCCCTACCTAAATGAAGTGTAAAAGTAAACACACAGTATAGATGCCGAGAAGCAGTTTAGCTTCCTCACGGTTAATATGGCAGTGGTACAGAAAACATATTCATTTGAACATATAATTTTGGTTTTGAAAAGGTCTCTTTAACATATCCTCCTCCTCCTCATTCACCTCAAGCCTTTTGACACTAGCTTCTACCATGGAAAATGGCTCTTTTAAGAGAGAAACATTCTCCAAAGAACACAAAGAAGGCCCCAGCCAGAACTTGTTCATCCATTGGATAAAACAGTGGGAACTGATAAAGCTCAGAGCTGTGTTTCAAGGTAGGAATCCAAAAGAAAATGGCCAGAAGTGAACTGAATTCAGAGGAAAGAGTAGGTAGTTTATTCTCCAACTCTGATTTATTTGGCCAATTTGAATGTAAATGGTTAAACCGCTGCTTAATAATTGTTTGGCTATGTTCGTAAGGACATTGATGTAGCCTGGTCATTATGTCAAAGAATTGGAAATTTCCTGGTAGTGAATGAAGCCATTCCTGGACTTTGAACAGCAAGAAGGATGTAGAAAAACTATTCTGCTACCCCCCTCCCATATTTATCACTTGCTTTACTTTCTATCATGAGATTAGGTGATATTTTGTCCAGTGGAAAAGAAAAAAAATGTTAGTAGTATATGCTCTGTTTCCAGCTTCTAATTGACGAATGGTCCTTCCTTTGTTTCTTTCACAGTCCACATGTTCACGCAGCATTGCCCTCCCCCATCTCTCCCCACCCCATGCACTGAACACTGTGAGTGAAAGAAAACCCGTCATCAAGGGAATCAGATTTATAAACATGCTATGTAGTTACACTCTTGCTCATATTTATAAACATGGCTCTCGTAACATTTGAGCTTGGCCCAGAGATGCTCCCTGTCATAAAAATGCAAACCCTTAATGTACCTCCAGTGTTGGTGATGTTGTGTTGACGTTGATTACAAAGATGTAAGAAAGGACCATTGTAATAGTGTAGATGAGAGAGATAAAAGTCAGTGATGACGATATTGCATTTTACGTACGTACGTCCTTTCTGATTGTGGCAAAATAAAGGGACCTTTTGGGAACATCGGAACTTCAAGACCAATTAGTGGAAATGATGCTTCTTGTGTTTGGGCATTAAATACTGGGCAGGGTTCTCTTTAGAGCCGCTAATGCTGGCAGGGAAAGACGTACCGACCTAATTACTCTTCCGCAAGAGTAAAAAATGCCTTTTGAATGCCTCTTTGGCAAATATGTCTCATTAAGGACAAAAACCAAACACAAACCCTCTAAGAAGGAGAAATTAAGATGATAGGTAACTTGTGCCACTGTGGGAAATTAAAACAAAGTTTGCGAGTATCAGGGATAACTTGTTTTTGTTGAGCTTCTTTCCTGCCGCCTAAATGTTATTATTATGGAACCAGCTTTATTTTCTTCATCATTTTGGCTCTTTGTCAAGGAATGCTTTGCTCCTGGGAAGAGCAAAGAATCTTCCACCATTGAAGACAGTGGTGATTCTCCCATTCCATCTCAGCAGGGTGCATAGCCAAGCAAACCAAGAAATTCTCCATTTGAAACTCTGGTCATAATAGGAATTTAATTTTCATGGTGACCAAATGGGAAATGAGAAAGGAACAATAATGTCCTTGTAAAAAATTTTCTTTGCAGTTAAATGCAAACTTTATTATTTTAAATTTCTATTTTTTTCTTTATCATTGCTAAATTATCCTCCATCAGTAGGTTTTTAGCCAATTTGGACAAATTGTATGATTAGTATATGATACTTATAAAAGCAGACTACTGGTCTGCTCACATTTGGACTTACAAATCATGGGTGTGTGTTTTCCCCTACTGGTATTAATAACATTGATCTTACCTATGCATTTCTCTTACCTGGTCATTCTCATGAGCAGGATATCTGCTTATTACATGCTAATCTGTAATAGGGTCATAGATGCTCAACAAAATAAAGAGGATTGACTTTCATTTTATACAGTAACCAGCTGAGGTAATCCAGAACAGAGCAACAGCATTAGGTATTGATGATGGTGGTACTCAACAGTAGGTTTACATTTCTAAATTATCTATCTCAGCTCATTCATCACCCAACTATGGTTATATTGATTACAGGTCAAGGTTATACTAAGTGTAAAATTCTTCACTGACCCCTACATAGGATTAGAACAACTATCATCATTCAATAATTCATTCATATATATATATATATATACACACACACACACACACACACACCCACACACACGACACACACACATATATACACACACACACACACACACACACACTGATCCCGGCTTAACAAAATGCCAAATCCTCACACACAAAGAACATTATGTATTTAGTAACTTTCTTAACTTTTAATTTTAGAATGAAAGTGTTGTATTTGTTCTAAATTTTCTAAAGTAAATTAGTATAGCTGTATTTTGGAAAGAATTATGTGGCTGACTTATACTTTGTCACTAAAAAGGAAGAGAAAGTGCTTTAACTTTCCAAGAAAATTAACTACAGGTAATAAGAGAGGCACCTGTGACTGAAGCATCAGATTAGATTATTCAGTTGAATAGTCAGGAATAATGCAAGGATCAACAGTGCTGCTTGGATGAGAGCCATGGGCATCGGAGGCCCACTTAACAAGACCACACACTTGTTGGTTGGTCTTAAAAATGACTCCAAAAGGTAGATGGATGTTTTCACCTTCTAGGAACTTACAAGTCTATAGTCCAGACATGATTTTTTTCCTGTGTATGAATTGCTCAGTTAACATAAAGTACAAGAGCTAGTGGATTCAGACTGATTGAATGTATTCAGATCTTGGTTGTATAAGTATATTGAGGAACACAGCCCAACAATATGGTTAAAAGCAGCCATGCTAGAATTATTACTGCTATCTTAATTGGAACAGATCGAATGGTAAGGCAATGGTTTTGCTACCTTCCACCTAAATCTACAAAGAATTACAAAAATAACTCATAAATTATAGGTTTGTAATATCTTTAAAATGTATATCTTTACATTTTATGTATATTTTAATACCTCAGAGACAAGTGTGGCTTATATAAAATAATAAACCAGTCATAGAAAGACAAGTACCGTATGATTTCACTCATATGTGGAATCTAATGAACAAGATAAACAAACAACATAGAAACAGAATCATAGAAAACACTGACAGCTGTCAGCAAGGAGGGAGGTTTGAGGCTGGGTGAAAAAGGTGAATGGATTAAGCAAAACAAACAAACAAACAAAAAACCTCATAGACAAAGACAACAGTATAGTGGTTACCACAGGGAAAGGAGGGTTGAGGGGAGGTAGACGTGGGTAAAGAGGGGATAGATGGTGATAGAAAGAGATGACTTGGAGTGGTGGACATAATACAATATACAGATGATGTACTATAGAATTGTACACCTGAAACTTATGTAATTTTATTAACCAATTTCACCCCAATAAATTTAATAGAAGAGTAAAACATAAAGAACAATAAGTAAATGAAATAATCCATCTAAGGGGATTAATAAAGAAGATTAATATAAATAACCTTTCCCCTGATAGTGATTGAAAAACAAATGTACCTATTGAAATCATACCAACAGTTTGCTTTTTTAAGAAGCAGAGTATTATTTTAAGATTTCTTTTAGAAAGGTACCAGTACTTATTTTAAACCTGCCCTGCTAAGATTTTTCAGAAGGGAGAGTCAGGACTTCTAATTCTTTCC
>NW_006383013.1:5675545-5682727 GCF_000327345.1 Myotis davidii | reverse complement strand
CCCTACAGTGAAAATGAGTTATGCATTAACATTAGATAGAAGCTTCTGAATAAAAACCCTTGAGTATTTTATATCAGCCTGGATTGTTGAATCTTTAACAATTCACTTCTAAATGACTTCAATTAACAGCAGTTTTATATGTGGCTGTATTTATATGAGGAGAATAAGTCGATCTAATTGGAAGTGTTTTGTAATATTAAGAATGGTGTATAAAATCAATTGTACTTTCATAAGTTGTCCCTGATATTATTGGCTTTGATTAAACCGTTCTAAGGGAAGATCCAATTGTGTTCATTCAAACTGAAGTAATTGGCTCTTTTATGTTGCCTGTTTTTTATTATCAATTTACAGACCCAAAGGCCAGCAAACTTTCTTTCAGTCTGTGTTCAACTATTTAAACCACATGCAAAGAGGGCACCTGGAACAATTTTCTTCTAGATCTCTTCTGCCTGTGTATTTTATAATTCAGAGGAGCTTGTTAATAAAATGGATGATAGACGAGTAAATGGTTTGTGACTTCCTAGATAAAAAGAGGGAAATAGACCAAAATAAAAACCCCAAAACAAAACACAAAAATGAGAAATTACAAGTAGAATTCTGGAATAGTTGAATGTTTTTGTCTGTTTGTTTGTTTAATGAAAATAATGAGGTTCTAGTCATAAGAGCCCAAAGTAGGCAAGGATATCGTGCTGATGAGAGCTCAAATTACTTCTGGGGAGGGGGAAATGTTTTTAAACATAGAATTGCCCAGGAAAGGTGGCATTCTGTTTTACATATTTTGATGCCATCTAATAATGGCAGCCTACATCCACACAGTGAGTTATCATGTACAAAGAGCTATTTTCCTTATGTTATCTTTCTATAACCATATGAGGAAGACAGGCATCATTATCACCATTTTACAGGTAGGAATATTGAAGTGCTGAAGAGGCTAAGTGGGACTAGCTTCTTATTATAAATGGTGGACCCCACATTTTCTAGCTCTGGCCAAGAATAGAGCCCATTGGTATCATTGTCCATTGAATGAGAATAAATGACTTAGCATCATGCAAAAAAGTAAAGGTCTTTTCTTTGTACTTTAGAACTTAGAAGGGGGAATTCAGAAAGAGGTACTATGTTCCACGACTCTGATAATTTGTCTTAGAGTAGACCATTTAACTTTTTAAATGAAGTCAATTAATCATTTGTTATGTAGTGCGTGCTAAGCATTGACAGCAAAGTAAGAACAGTGAAGAATACCAGCCTCAACTTAATTATGAAGAGCGTTAGCTGCAGTGCCTTCAATGATAAAAATAATTACCTTCAGTGATTACACGGAATGAAAAAGACTTTTATTCTCTGTGGGGCCATTCTTTACGTTACCTGCCACGATGCCTCTTTACTCAAATCAATATATGTTCACCACATTTTATTAGAGCCACTTGTTTTCATATAGAGTGAATTGAAGTGACAATGTGTTTAATGTGGTATGCTCTTCCTCTTTCTTTATTCACAACCAGGTGAAATTGGGTGAAGATGCCCCCAATTCCAGTGTGGTGCAGGTCTCCAATCCTGAAGGAGGCGACGACAATGAAAATGGTGCCCAGGAGAAGATAATTGCTGGAGCCGAGTGCCACCTTCTTGACTTTGCCTGCCCTGAGCGCCCACTGGTGGTCAACTTCGGCTCAGCCACTTGACCTCCTTTTACTAACCAGCTGCCAGCCTTCAGCAAACTGATAGAGGAGTTCTCATCAGTGGCTGACTTCCTGTTGGTCTATATTGATGAGGCTCATCCTTCAGATGGTTGGGCGGTGCCTGGGGATTCTTCCTTGTCTTTTGAGGTGAAGAAGCACAGGAACCAGGAAGACAGATGTGCAGCTGCCCACCGGCTTCTGGAGCGTTTCTCCTTGCCGCCCCAGTGCCGAGTTGTGGCTGACCGCATGGACAATAATGCCAATGTAGCCTATGGGGTAGCCTTTGAACGTGTGTGTATTGTGCAGAGACAGAAAATTGCTTATCTGGGAGGAAAGGGTCCCTTCTTCTACAACCTCCAAGAAGTCCGGCATTGGCTGGAGAAGAATTTCAACAAGAGATGAAATCTAGATTTAACTAGTTAAAGGTATGATTGTAATGGAGCGTATATATATATATGAAAGGAAGTGAAGAACTGAATCCACTAGTTCAGCTGAATCTCATTGCCTCCACTGAATCTCATTGCCTCACTGAAAGACAGGAATTTACATCTCAGAAGAACATAAACTTCTATCATCTCAATGCTTCTTTCAACACCCAAAATAGCATTTGGCTAAATAGTAGCCCCATCACTTCTCTTTCTAAAAGAAACTTCAAAATTTTTCTGATTGTAAAGATCCCAAGAAGGAGAGGAAGAAGCCCTGTTTGCGACAGCTGATGCATGCTTTGGGATCTGAAGAAAAGACTCACCTGAATAACTACCATGTTAAAGAAGAAGCTACCATTATTGTTAGTATAAGGGGTATTGCCTAGGCTTTATTCAGCATGGATAGAGCTCAACTAAAATATTCTTAAATATTTATTTACAATGGTGCCTTGAACCCAGGCCAGGTGGTTAGGACCTTGGTGTTTAAATGTTAGTTTCTGATGTTCTAGTTTCTAGCCATGTAATGCTCTATACCAGTCTAAACATCCCAGAGCTCACAGGTGTTTTTGTAGATATCAAGAATGATTCCTACCTGAAGGGTTAGAATGATCATCTAAAACTGAGAGTTACTTTCAAGACAGATGAGGAAAATCAAGTTGACTAGCTAGGAAAAGGAGGCAGAAGGATTAGGAAGCATCATAGAGCTTCACCTTGAGAGTAATTTTTTATCCACAGAAACATGAAAATATACACAAGACCAGAAAAATAAGTAGCTCAACTAAAAGTAGCATAGAGAATATATGTAGGGAATCAATATATTTATCATAGTATACTCCTAGATTAAGGGAGAAAGGGGAATTGAAAGGGAAAAACACACTCTAATATTTGCATTTCTGAGGGTTTTTTTTAATAATTACTTTTTGAAATGTATTTGTGGTGCGTATATTTTCAGTGGGTGATTTGCACCCACACCATTGAGAGGTAAAACCAATGGATCCAGTAGTACTGATCTGTCCCACTCCATCTCTACAATTGTGATGTGGCCCTACTCATTCTTTGTTTTAAAATATTTATTGTTGAAAGTTTTGCATATGTCCCCCTTTTTCCCTATTGACCTCTTCTAGCCTGGCCCCACCCCATACCCCCTGCCTGGCTCTATTCGCCTTGATCTCTATAGAAGTGTTTAATCAATGCTGAGCTCTTTGGTTCAAAATATGTATACACATTCATTCTCAGATGCTGTGGGAGGTAGGTGTCTTACCCATTCAACTACAGCCCTGTTTTTATTTCAAAGTAGGTGAGCTATAATGAATGACCAGTACAAACAAACATGGTTTCTTCAGTTGCAAAATAGAAGGGAAAATTAGTTTGAGATAATTCCCGTCAAAGGCAATCCTTAGTAGTATGGAATTTGGTAAAATGGAATAGCCATTGACATTTAAATTTGGACTTGAATCTTCCTTTGTTTCTATTAGCTAAGGTCTAGTAATCTAAGGCCTTTAGAGTACATTAATATAAAGTTATTTATGGTATATATATCTCTTTAAAATGAAGACATGATAGTTTTATCTATAAGTAACATAAGTAATAGACCTACAAATTTTCTATCATAAATTTAAGGACACTATTAAACACAGTATATGTTTTTATTTATATGTAAAATCAAAGGTTCTTATGACCATTCCATTAATAATTGAATCATAAAATAAAATTAATATAAAAAGATATCTAAAGTTGAAAATAACTTTCTGAACTAGTTTCCTGAAGTGAAAAAGATGTGAGAACTGAGTTTGCAAAAACCAGAAATCTATTTTTATTTTTAGATTGGAGTAATATAGTAATCATATCACTGGTCAGTTTATTGTTTAGGTATTAAAGGGCCATTTTAACTGACTCTTTATACAACATTTAAGCTTCTCAGTATTTAAATTCTACAAAGTACACCTACAAAGAAACAAAGCAGATTTTGACAATGTGACACAAATTTCTGAAAAAATCACATTGAAAATGGATTATTTCAGAGTTATATAGTTAAACTCTATAACCCAAGGCTTATCAGTGGGCCCCATTGATTTTTATCTTCATAATGGTGTTGAGATTTCTGTGGCACATAACAGATCAATTGGTTGCAGCACACCCACCCTGTTTCCTTAAACTTTCCCCTTTGTTCTATATGTACAATAATGGAACAGGATGTTAGAAAAGCTGGTAGGGGGATGAGATTCAGTGAAGGCAGTTAGTGCTCGTTGTCTGGGGAAAGGGTGATAAAAAAAAATCACCCAGTTGTGATACATTTTTAAAGAAAGAGAAAGTTGTGTGCGTGCAATTCCTCTGGCTGAGGATCATCCAATGGAGAAATGAGGCAGTGGAAATAGACATACAAAGGCATAGGCTGAATATCAGGGAAAAAGATATGTTCGATAGAACATAGAAGAGTCACTGGAAGAAAGACTGTTGGGGGCCAATGGAGAAAATGAATTGACAAAGCTCAGGAATCCTACAATATATAGAATGGCTTGGTGTTATCAGAATTATGATAAGTCTTTAATTATGTAACCTATTTATCTCAACATAAACTTTTATGATTTTCTGTGATGTATCTTTTATGAACTTAACGAGAACTCATAGTTTGAGGTAGAAGGGAATCGATGCTTAGCTGACATGCTCAGAGAAATTATTAGATTGTCAGTACCCACCCCACCAATCCTGTCTTTATAAAGTATGTTCCTTTGAAAAACTGTAGTTCTTATTTTCACAAGGCAAAACTTTTATATATTTAAAATTTTATATGTAAAACTTTGAGTTGTTCTTCTTAGCAACTAAGCATCTTTTCCCCCTGTGTTTACATGGAGCTATCAGTTTATCCTCTTAAACTGAATTAGCTTGTCTGTTATTGAAATAGTTTCTGAGCAATTTTAGATATTGTCATAGCTTCTGGATTCTCTCAGACAGGTAGTGTTTGAAAGACTTGCGTCTTGGAACTATTCAAAACTTACTTTATTTTTTTTATTTTATATTTGAAAATATTAGTGGAATCAACAATGACTTTCTTAATTGGGCATGAATAAAATGCCTGCACAGTAAAGTAGACATGTTTGATACAGACATTAAAATGTAACTGACCTCCTTAGAAACAAATTAGAACCTCTGTTCTTGCTTTGTGTAGCTAAAGTGACTGTCATTTAACTTATCTGACTGTTTATATTTATGTTTTGTATCTCTGGTCCTATGTCTTCACCTTGTTTATAGAACGTTCCCCTGATTTTTGGTAATATCAACTTCTAAATGGCATATTGATTTAGTTAAATCCTGCCACTAATCAGGAAATGCCTATTCTATGACCATGGAGAAAAGAAAAGACTGCTGCCTTTCATTTTGCTTGAGTGTATTTCACTAGTTGGGCTCTTGAATAAAAATTAGGAAATATGTTGAGGTCATGCATGAGAACTGCCTGGCTAGATAAAATACCAGAGAGGCAGGTGAAAGACAATATCTAGGCCTTTGGGAAAATTCCCAGATGGATGCAAGGTAGCCTTAGCATGTCCTATGGGCTATGTCCATAACAAGGAATGTACTGTTGTACAGGACTTCCCATTCTGTAAATCCTAAGAGGATCAAGTTGAGCACACCTGAACTCTGACCGATAGTTTGAAAAATAAGCTCAATTAGAATCACATGGCCATTGCAAAGAGAAAAATGTGAACACTGATGTCTGTCCTATTGAAGAGTTAATGAAAACTTTTTTACCACCATTTAGAGCTTTTCAGAACATGCCCAATGTCCAATGTTGGATCTCTCAACAGTTGACGATAGCAATGAGCCTTTTAATTCTAGGAACTTTAAAAACAAACAAAAAAGATATTGCCAAAAATCAGAGCTTAAGTGTTTTTTGTTATATTCAAACCTCCTCCTTACTTCCTCCTTTATTTTTAAAATAGAAGCTAAACCCAGTCTTGATATGTATTTCTAGAATGGAGCACAAGTACCAACCTCTGCTTGGTGGTCAGCACTCTCTTGATAGTATCCTGAGGTCCTCTAGGAAAGAAGGGGGCAGGGCCTGGGAGAGTCAGGAAGTGGTTACGTGGGAAGACCTTGGTGTGCGTATTTGGGAAAATTCTAAAAGAAACTTCACACCTTTGGAGGAGGCCTGAGTGACTTTAGGATGAGCCAAAGGGCCATTTCCTAATGCCTTACTTTCTGGATAGCACCAGAAGCAAGGCCTCAGTCTTAAGAGACCCAGTTCTATTCCACAGTGAGTCTAAACCAAGAAAGCAAACATGTACAGATATCCAAACAAGACTGTTCATGCAAGTCAGGGCTTGCTGCCTGTATTGGGCAGCAGCACCAGAGCTCCAGGGAGTTTATTTAATATTTATTGAGGAGACTTTGAAGACCTAAGCAATGTTTAATGAAGTCATAATTTTGGCTCAAAACTCCTCCTACCCCCTTAAAAACATGAACAGGTAAACACATAAATGGAAGAAACCCACAGAAGGTGTTGGGAAATAAATAAAATTCTCCCAAGATTTCTCCAGACCATGTCACTGGTGGGTGTGGTTTTCATGTGCGTTAGAATTGGAGGATGTGGAAACATGAGTATCTAGTATTATACAACCAAAGCCATGATAAGATATTGGGTAGGGAATGTTGGCCAGTTTTCTTTAGTTTTGCATCACATTATCACCAGACTCCATCACTAGCCCAAATAATTGGGCCCCCGAAGAGGGAGATTGAGATGTGTGGAGGCTACCAGTGTGCGAATGATAACTACTGACCAAAGAGTCATCGACTCAGTTAGTGGTTGGATGTAGTCACATTCGTTTGCTTCTGCCCATCTTTGTCTTCCCAGCAAGGAGAATATTCGGGGCATGATGCTATGAGTACTGGGTAAATGTGGTGAGAATGCATGTGTGTATCTCTGCTTCTTGGTTGCAGAAATAAAGAGTGTTATTATATTGGTGCTGAGTGGTATGTGTGCTTCTACAATTTGTCCTTGTATTTTAATAAACTTTGAATAAAAGAATAAAGTTACTCTTTGGTTCTATTTGTTTATTTTTGAATTACTCTCTAGACCGCACTTGGCT
>NW_006383013.1:5672553-5675483 GCF_000327345.1 Myotis davidii | reverse complement strand
AAGAGAATCCATCATTCTAATATTTATTCCTTGGTATTTGTGGGCAAAGTGGCCAGCAAGGCCAGGTTATTTTAATCTCATGCTGTGTGCCAGAGTCTTCAAGGAAATCAAGACAAGTTAAAAGAAAATCTTCAGATACTTTCCATATTCATGAACAAGTTGCACATAGAATTCATGGAAAGGGGCCTGTAAAAGAGAGTGTGGAGCAAACTTCTACTTGGTTATATTTACACCCCAGGTTTTCTAAATGCAATAAATAAACTTTTCAGGAAGGTGGTTAAAGCAATACACACACACACACACACACACACACACACACACATACATACACACACAGAGAGTGTATGTATGTATGTGTGTGTGTATAAGTATATATACATATATACACTTTGTTATACAATTGTCAGTACATTAACATGGAAAGAAAAAATTCAACATTTGAACACATTGATATTAAGCATTTTCCACTGTGAGAAGGTATAAAGCATTTGAATAATGCTTTACAGAGGTAATGGCCTGTTAATGACAAGGATATATTCACAACCTGGTTAAATATGTACATTTTGTTCCTGAAAACAGGTGACTTAACCAAAGTCTTAGTATTTCTTGAGACTCTTGCTCATGATTTCATACACATAATAATTTTATTAATACTTTTAGGGTCTTATATAATATTTCTGAATTTTAATAAAAACAAATACTTATTAGTTTGACAACTACTGATTGAGTTTCTATTCTTTGCAGGGTGCTAGGTGCAATGGGATGACCAAAAACAGTAAAACTGAACCCAGAAAGGTATGACTTCCTCAAGGGATCTATAATCGATTTGTCAAGACTGCAAGTGACAAACTCAAATTAGTCTACAACTTAACAAAACAAAAAGAACCCAAATTTATTGACTGATATAACCAAACCATGGGAATGTTTGGGAGGAAACTTGCTCAGGGACAACTGGATCCAGGGACTTAGAAACTCTCAGGGCTTGCTAGGTCTTTTGTCTTGTCTCCTTTGGGGGGAGTCAGCTTCTTTGTTCAGACAGGTTTTTACTTATGTTGGGTGACCTGGCTGGACCAAGTCCTCACTTGCATTCTAACTATAAGATGGCTCAGATAGAATTTGACCCTACCTTCAGGGAAGGACTTGAGCTGGACTAACTTGTGTTATATGCCCACTCTGTTGCCTTGAGAGGAGGGTCTGTTGCCAGAAGAAAGAGAAGAAGAAGTGCTGGGAATATACAAAGGTATCAAAAGTTAACTCCGTGGCCATTATTATTTTTGTTTTATTGAGGTAATATCTGTTAATAACATTATATAAATTCTAGGTGTACAACATTATAATTCAATATCTGTGTACTCTACTGCATGCTCACCACCAAAAGTTGTTTCCTTTTGTTAGCATACATTTGATCTGTTTTGTCCAGTCATCCTCCCCAAAACCCTTTCCTCTCTGCTAACCAGCATTCTGTTGTCTGTATCTATGTGGTTGGTTTTATTAGTTCATTTGCTACTTTTTTTGTTTTATATTCTACATATAAGTGAAATCATGTTTTTTGTTCTTTTCCATCTGACTTATTTGACTCAGCATTATACCTTCAAGATCCATCCACATACTACAGTAGTTAGACACTTATAAAACTTACAAACTGATCCCTTGATAAGTCAAGTACCCATACCTAGTTATTACAACATTATTAACTGTATTCCCTAATTATTTGATTTTGTTATTGCTGTGTAGTCTCTCTCTCTCTCTCTCTCTCTCTTCTCTCTCTCTCTCTCTCTCTCTCTCTCTCTCTCTCTCTCTCTCTGCCACAGTTTCTTTTATGTTTATAGATACTTCATTTTTTGCATATCTTGCTATTGTTAATAATGATTCAATGAATATATATATATATATGTATATATATATATTGAATTAGTGTTCTCATATATTTTTTAAATTTTTTCTCATATTTTTAAATAAATACCCAGAAGAGGAATTGCTAGATCATTTGGTAGTTTTATATTTAATTTTTTAATGAACCTCCTTACTGTTTTTTTTCATAATAGCTGTACCAATTTATAATTCCACCAACAGTATACAAGGGTTCCTCTTTCTCCACATCCAGTCCAACACTTGTTATTTATTGTCTTTTTTATCATAGCCATCCTAACAGATGTTAGGTGATATGTTATTGTGGTTTTGACTTGCATTTTCCTGATAATTAGTGGTGTTTTACATATTTTCATATGCCTGTTGGCCATCTGTATGTCTTCCTTGGAAAAATGCCTATTCAGATCCTTTGAGTGACCAGTATTTTTAACTTCCCTAATAATAAAGGTTAAGTAAAGATACATGGACACCTCATTAAGTGATATGATAGCAAATAAGAACAAGTTCAGAAAAAGAAGGGACTCTACAGATAGAGCTGTCAGGAGAGACTTTGTAGAGTTTAAAAAACTTGAATGAGGAGGAGGGGCATAATTTAAATATAAGAAGAATATTTTCCAGTTAGTAAGTCAATATTAAGTGCCCAGGAGTTGCAATTCAAGAGACCAAATCAATAAAAATGATAAGACACTAAATATGTTCATCATCTTTAGAAAGGAAAATTCAATTCAGTATAGTTGAGAGAACTGAGGATGGAAGTTATGTTTTACATTTCTTTGTATTTTTTATTATCTGGGGTGAGCAGAGAATTAAAGTTCAATCACCAATGAATGTTTTTACCACCTATCCTATCTAATAAAAGAGAAACATGGTAATTGGCGTACGACCGCTACCCTTCCCATTGGCTAATCAGGGAGATATGCAAATTAACTGTCAGCCAAGAGGGCGGCCGGCAGCCAGGCAGCGTGAAACTAACATGAGGCCTCAGTGACGGAGGAAACCATTGTTCCCCGCCTGCGGCTGCAGGCCTCTGAGCCTGCAGTTTAAGAAACTATGTAACAAAT
>NW_006383013.1:5668705-5671987 GCF_000327345.1 Myotis davidii | reverse complement strand
CCCAACCCCCCTGATGGACTCTGCTCTGTGCATGACAGGGGGCGGCGCCCCAACTCCCCAATCGGCCCTGCTCTGAGCCCGACCAGGGGCTGCACCTAGGGAATGGGCCTGCCCTCTGCCACCGGGAGCAGGCCTAAGCCAGCAGTGTGTTATCTCCCGAGGGGTCCCAGACTGCGAGAGGGCACAGGCCAGGCTGAGGGACCCCCCTCCCCCCCGAGTGCACAAATTTTTGTGCACCGGGCCTCTAGTCTATATATACAAAAGCTTAAGTGACCATTATGACCTGACAACTGGCCAGTAGCTATGACGTACACCTGCCACCAGGGGGCAGATGTTCAATGCAGCCAACCTCCTGTGGCTGGACAACCTCCTGTGGTCCCTCCCCCCAGCCTGCCGGCCCTGTTCACCCCGATCAGGACTGGGCGAGATAGCCCTGATAGGCCCCAATCGCTGGCCAGGCTGAGGGACCCTACCCATGCATGAATTTGTGCACTGGGCCTCTAGTTAAATCATAAGGAAAGCACGAGCCACCCAAACATTACATTCAGTGGGTATATGGCTATATATACAAATGGTATAAGATATGGTTTTCCATTCTATAAGTGTTTACACTCTAGTTGCAAAGTGAAAAATCTAATCACAATAATTTCTAATGTACCAGATTTAATCTCCAAATGTACTGAGCCTTAAACCTTGAAGCTTTACCATTTAACTCCATCTAGACTGAACTTTAGAAACTGGAGAAGAAAAACCAAAACAAAAACATGGACAAGAGTATTTTAAAAATAAGGGAGTTGCCTAGCCACAATGTCTTAGTGGTTGAGTACCAATCTATAAACCAGGAAGACATGGTTTAATTCCTGGTCAGGACACATACTCAGGTTGCAGGCTCAATCCCTAGGCAGCGAGGATGTGTGTGTGGGTGGGGAGTGGGCATGTAGGAAGCAGCCAAGCAATGATTCTCTATCATCATTAATGTTTCTATCTCCCTCTCCCTTCCTCTCTAAAATCAATAAAAATATACATAAAAATAAGGGAGTCTTCTGGAGAGTGTTGAGTCTTCTGGAGAGTGTAATAAATATTTGTATTTATTACAAATATTCCAGGAAAATTTGTAATAAAATTCTTAAGTATAATACATTGTACTGGGGCATTTTGCAAAAGCATTTAGAATGCTTTTCCAATTTTCACATAGGTTAAGATTCACTGTGACTTAGTCATCTTAGTCAACTGTAATGTCCTAGATTTGTGCAATAGATAAAAGGAAGATATGCTAGCTCATGAGGCATAAAATAAATCCACAATGTACACTAGTGCAAAAACTTGAAAACTTATTAAGGAAGATGCAAGTTAATGATATATCCTCGGCAAACTTGCACATCTTGCCATTGGGAATTCAAGGGCTCTACCTTCTAGAACCAAGACTAATTAGAGCTCTGCTACAGTTGGGCTCAATTTTACCTTGTAGCTTAAATATCCAAGGGGAGGGGCACGGCAATTATGGGTCTTATAGATGCCTAGGTCTTCTAGAGTCCTGACAGAGATCCCAGGTACTTCTTGATAAATTGTTGCCATGTTAACTGGCCCAAACCAGGGAGCTTGGACCCAGAGAATGCTAGGGGTCCAGGAACCCACTCCTTCCCATTCCTTCTTCAGAAAAGGAACTTTAACTTCTGTTTCTTCTCCGGCTTTTGCCATCACTTTCATATTTTCCATCTCTCTTCAGAAAAGTTAACAACTTTAACCTGAATACAATGAACATGAAAATGAGATAGGATGGAGTGGATTGTATAGTTAATAAATTCCACCAAAAATCTCGATTTATGCATTTTAGATAAATTATGAATTTACCTAAATTATGTGATGCAAGTTAGGTAAATTATGGACCTAGGTGCAGACCACAGCCCTAGGAATCCTCATAGGCCACTCCTATAGGAGGTGACTTCTCTGCTTAGTGCTGCAGAAGGTTATTTGTTTGCATCAGTCACTAAATTTTCATTGCTTTTTGTTTATGCTCATCTATGTTTCATAGTTTACCTTTGTTATTTTAACTCTTTTAGGTTTAGGGACTCTATCAATTCTAGTGGGAGAATGAGTGCATTGCAACTGTTTGACATAGTAAAGTTTCTTTAAAGAAAATCCTAAGGGAAGTTCTAGGAATTTCCACTCTCTGATGATGTTAGGAGAATCGAATCCCGCATTTACAACTATCATCATTCTATGGAGACAAACCTCATTTGCTTTTGTAATGGCTACATTTTCCTCCACCAAACCCAACACTATTTTTTTTTCCATCTCCACTACTGACTCTATCCATTTAAGTGTGCTCTCTATTATACATTAAGGATGCATAAGTATAGGCTAGTATATGTTGTAATGACAGAAATCCTTTACATTCATTTTTTACTACTATTCTTTATGGAAAAATTTCTTTTGGCATATGTATTTTCAGTTTCTGCCCATTTGTTAAAAGCACATCTCTTGGGTACATCAAGGAATGCCTAATCATATTTTGCAAAGTTCAAAGTTCTGGCCTGCATCTATTTCTTCCCTTGTTCTGGTGCTCAGGGCTCCCACACAGATTGGTGATTGATGTCAGGTTCATATTTCAGTTATGCCTCTATATTTGTCATTTTATAGTACTGGTCAACATTTACATACACATCTATAAATATATTACTAATAGTCATCTATGTAGTTCATCCCCTGGCATAAAACCCTAGAGGAAAAAAAGAATCCTCTTCATATAATTAAAGAGAGATATAGGTTGAACCCCAATTGAATTGACAGTCTCCATCCTAGTGACCAGGTAGAAGACAATAAGCATGTTCCTACTGGGTGTGCCATGAAAAAGGTGTTAAGAAATTACTCAGGGAAAGGGCTATTTCTTTTTCCTAATGATTCAGGTATATCTAGTTACACCTGTAGCCCAGAAACACCCAACGTGTTTGTATGCTGGTTTTGTGTGGAGCTGGGAGGGCCTCCAAGTAACACGCAAGTGGCAATAATCCCTTGAGTGCTGAGTTGCTTCACAAGCTTCTTAGTCACTCTTTGGAAACAGTTCTTTAAAGTCTCCAGTGACCTTCTAATCTAGACAAGTCCAGAGGTAATTTTTTTCTGTCCTCATTTTGTATTTCACAGCATTTGGCACTTCTGGCTCTTACAGCTTCTTCTTCTTTAGTGTTCCCTCATCCTATTTACTAGTAGTCTATTAGAAGTAGATGTTTCTAGCTAAGATTTGGAAACAGCCTAAGTGCCCATCAGCAGATGAGTGGATTAAAA
>NW_006383013.1:5661735-5668553 GCF_000327345.1 Myotis davidii | reverse complement strand
GGAGATGAGGGCAGGAGGGCGTGGGAGGGTGGGGGGAGGGAGTGAGCAATGGGGCAATAAGGATACATATGTAATACCTTAATCAATAAAAAAATAAAGAAGTAGATGTTTCTATAGGATTATTCCTATGTATTCAGTTTCATCTCTTGTAGTCTTTATGAAATAGGAAGAGAGGAAATGTCACTGCAAATTGCACTAGTTATAGTGAGCATTAGGTTTGCCTAGGAGGAGCAGAGACCGAAATGAATGACTTAAAAAAACCAAAGCTTATTTTTCTTTCTCATGTGAAAGGCCTGAGGTAGGGAATTTGTAGCAGATATGGAAGACTGGTTCCATGCAATCCTTAGAGATGTAGGCTCCTCCCAGCTTTCTGCTCCACCCTCATGGTATATACCCATATCCGAGGCAGAAGGGTAGAAAAAGAGACCCTCATCTTTTAAGGAGAT
The DNA here is from genome assembly GCF_000327345.1 of Myotis davidii. Taxonomy (NCBI): domain Eukaryota; kingdom Metazoa; phylum Chordata; class Mammalia; order Chiroptera; family Vespertilionidae; genus Myotis; species Myotis davidii. The sequence continues at coordinate 5,668,107 of NW_006383013.1, read as the reverse complement.
TCTCAGAAACTGTTTTATGGGCATTTCTACTTATATCCCATTGGCCAGGCTTTTTGTCACAAGATGACCTTCCTGCAAAGAAGTTTAGAAAATGTGCTCTTCATACTATAAGCCATGTGCTTTTCTACAAATTCTATTACACTACAAGGGAAAAACATATTTGTAAAGACATTTGCCTATATTTTCTTCTAGCAGTTTTAATATTTCTTTTTCATAAGTATGTGTTTTATCTATCTGGAACTAATTTTGTTGATGACATTAGGTAAGAAATCTAAATTGGCTTTACCTTCCTATCAGATAATTAATTATTGCAGCACCTTTTCTCCCTCATCTCCCAATGATCTATAATGTCAGTTCTGACAAGTTTCCATACATGCATGGGTCTGTCCCTATGCTCCCTATTCTGGATTTTCTATTTGTGTTTCTCTAAATCAGTACAATACTATATCTTTATTATTGAACCTTAAGAGGTTAGCAATGCTTGGTTTCGGCCTATTAAAATGTTATTTTCATACGTTTTGAAACTAGTGCTATAGTTTCATAATAAGCTTTATAATTACAAATTCCCCCTCTTACTTTCATCACATGTATTTTTCTCCCTAGGCAGCATCTTGGTTATTTTTTGACACTTTTATTTTTCATATAAATTTTAGAATCAGTTTGCCAAGTTCCTAGAAAGAGAATATATTTTAACACTGTAATTGGAATTTTGTTGAACATAGATTGTTTTATGGGATACTTGTCATCAACATGCTATTGCATCTTTCTATTCATGAACATGGCATATCTTTCCATTTATTTAGATATTCTTTAGTGATTTTCAATAACATTTTATGATTTTCTCAATAAATATCTCACACATTCTAATGCTATTTTTGTGCAACATTTTAGTTCTCTTTTTCAAATTGCTACCATTTTATACAGAGACATTGTTCATTTCTATATATTTACATATTGATCAATTTATTTGCTTACCAGTACTTCTTGAATACCAGGCCTACCTCATGAGTTTCTTTTTCCATAAAGTACATTCTTTAGTTTATCAGCCTCTTGTTGCTAGGGCATTGTTTACTTGTGTTTTTGATCATTTTATATTACATTCTTCATTTTGGATGATATTAATTTAAAGAGATTCTGAAGAATCTAGGTTAAAAGGATTCTTTCTCTTGACAGGATCAGTGTTTTCTTCTGCCAGATGTCCTGGGCAAATAATAACCTGAAAGCCCTTAAAATTAATTTTGCTTGCAGTTTACTAGAATGCAAACATAAGTGTTCAAGTCCCTAAACCATGTGAGGGCAGGTTTTTAATTATAAATTTCCAGGAAAGGATCATTTTTCCTTTCTATGAAGACCCAAGGCAAACTGGTTCCTCTACTGTTCCCTTTCCCAGTGGATGAAATTTTTTTCCTGCCTAATATTTTTATTGTGGGAATCCTCTCCAGTAACCCATCTCTCTTCTTATTTGACTTATTACTGTGATCCAAAGTAAATAACCAACTTATGTGGTCCTGACCATTAAAATCTAACCATCTAGATGCCTGCTGTGAGGAGATGCCCCCAGCCAGTTGTGATTTCAATAGTTGTTTATATTCAGTTTCAAGTTCTCTTCTCCTCCTCCTCCTCCTCCTCCTCCTCTTCTTCCTCCTCCTCCTTCTTTTTCCTCTTCTACCTGTGAATTTCTCTTACTTTCTTTGTTGATAATCTATGCATTTTACAATCTATTTTGTCTTATATTATCCAGAATTTCTTGGAGTTTGGCATAGAAGATTTTTTTGCAATATATATCCGATTCTATTATTGAAAGCAGGACTTGCTGCTTTTCATTTCTATAGAATGTTATCCATTCTAATGATGATTATCATTAATTTTATGCTACTGACAGTGAATCCCAAATCTATATCTCCAGACCTACACTCTCATCTGCTTTCTGTTTCCAATGGACATTTGTTAGTATGAACTAGCAACTTGAATATTTCATCAACTATTAAAACTTAAGGTGTCCAAAGTAGAATTTATCTTTTCCTACAATTTGATTATCCTATCAAATGTTGCTATTTTAATGAGTCTAAATAGTTCCTAATTTTTAAACTATAAGCCTTGAAAGAACTAGAAATAATTACTATATCCATATTTGTATGCAATCTGTCACCATCTCTTCTCTTTGCCCCAATATCTATATTATGAATTATTATTTTTAATCCTTACCTAGAATATAAGACCTTAACCATCTTACTTAAGATTGATTTGATATAATTTTAATGCATCTGGCACATATTGGTCATTTGCTTTGTGAAAGGTAGTATGCAAGCTGTTACAGATAATGCAAAATACATTCTATTTGGCCTTTTCCTTAAAATTCTCGGTTTCAAACAATAAAATGGGGTTATCTACTAAATTTACATATATTATTACTTAATTAAGTATTGACTAAGTGTAATAATTGCCTAATAAACTGGATCAGATAATGCATATTTGGGTGGGGACAAGAAAGAGGAGATTTCAGTGTTTGCTGGAGTTAGGGAATGAACACAAAGAAAAGCAGAGCTGGGAAAGGCGGCTTACTGATGACATCATCTTAGTACTTACAGCTAGCCATATAGTTTAGCTAAATAAGACAAGAAATTTCCCTTCTCCCTTTAAAAAAATTTTTTTTAGCTGCTTCTTGCTAACCTCTTTTTCACCCATTAAAAACAAAAACTAATATACTAGCCAGCCTCCATTTTTCTTTGGGGGTCTAGTTGGGGTTTAATTTCTAAAATAAAAAGAATTTGGTTATCCACCATCATTGTGGTTTCATTCTTGCAGTGCCCTGAGATTCCCTCCTCCTTCTTGACTCTGTAGTTACTACCTAATCCTCAAGACTCATTGTCCCCTTGAAATGTGCCTGGGATCCCCTAACTCATTTTTTCTTCCAATTTTTGAATACCTATTATATTTATTTTCTCTTTTTAAAAACAAAATTATAAAATAGCATAATAAGCATTACCTATTTTCTATTTACCTCCATCTCGAATGTTTAATATAAAAAAGTAAATATTGTAAAGTCATCTTTCTATTCTCCCATTGATAAATATAATGCCTGATTCATAGTTATTGCTCAATACATGTTTATTGAACTAAATCTTGTAGAGAGATGATTGTTCCCTGAGAAATAAAGAGAAAAATAGTTAATTCTTACTAATTCTGCCACCAACTGCAGTGACATCTCTGATTCAACATGCATATTTAGAAGATAATTACTCTGTGACTTGATGAGTAGTTAGAAACATTTTTGTCTAATACATTCTTGCATCATAGGTATACCTTAAAATTCAGCTTCAAGCAAAGAATCAAAATTATTGGTTAGAAATATGATTATTAAAAGTTAATGTTTTTACCTAGTTCCAGATAACTTGTTCTGTCATTCAATCCATTAATTCATTACCTTTATTTGAGTCTATGATTCTAATTTGCCACTAATAATACTGAGCTTTAAAAGTCATGGATTATGTGTGTTATATATATACTCTCTTTATGAACTACTATAAATAAATTCTGACTTTAAATTTAGAGAAACACATATTTAGATTATTAACTGTTAGAGATTCTGTTATAGATGGTACTGCTAATTTATAACTATGAAGGCAGAGATCTTATTTGCCTTGTTTATTCTGTTTATCCCTAGTGAATGCCCAATACAGTCCTTGAACATGGTAGATGCTCAATAAATATTTGTTGAATAAATGAACAAAATAATGTATATTTATAGTAAGGTTAATATAGGACCAACAGTTTTGTTTATACAAGCTGGACCTTGCACAGTATCCTATTTTCAGAGCTATGTTGACATATTGTCACTCAAATAAATTGGCATCCCTTTCTCAAAGGATTTATTTTTTCATTCAATAAGGCAATGTGCTAATGCAAATAAAGAAGAGGGAAGGGGTCAAGGGAGCATGGAAGCAACAGATAGGTGCTTTGAAATACACCTCACTGTTTAAGCACCTAATAATGTAATTTCATTAGAGGTCCTTATTGCATTATGAAGTTTGTCAATAAACAGGCTGGTGGCCTGAGTAGTCAGAATACCTAGCTGCTTGTTGTATGTAACCAGCTACAATAATAATCACCTTTCTGGTCTAGTTTTCTTATTTTAAGTTTAGAAGCTGGCTGAATTTTGCTAAGATTCTTTGCAGCTCTAAATTCCTATATTTTTTTATATTTACTCCACATGTGTTGTCTATTCCAAACTCACTGGTCCGCAGTTGGAGGCACTGGTTATCCATGCTGCTAGTCAGCCTGAGTAGATAGTTTTCATGCAGGAATGTGAATCTGGTGTGACAAGACCTTCATATTTTTTAAAAAGAAACCATAAATCTAGATTTTTATTTAAAAGTTCAAACTTTTATATATCAGCCACAAATTCCAATAGTTTTAAAACACTGTTAAATCCAAACTAAACACCAACAGCTGGTTGGGTTTGGCCCATGGGCTGCTAGTTTATGCATTAAAGGATTTTTTTCCATGTCCTTACCATTTTCAATAACTATTTTTCTTGTCAGTGAACAACAGCTGCTGCATATTATTTTCCTGCTGCCTCCACAAACCATAGATCCAGTTTAGTAGTGTTCGATCATTTTATGTGTGGGTTTAGTTTTTAGGATGACATGGTACTTATGACATAGGGGAAAACTATGTCTTGACCAAATTTCTCTTGATTTCCAAGGTGTGATGTGACTATTATTTCATATTTGTCCTAATTAGATAATTGTCATATTTGGGAGAAGAAAAGAGAGGTCTTCCAGGGGTCTTTAGAAGAACTATAACCATCAATTTAGTAGTAACCTTGAAATCTACTTCCAATTTTTGAGACAAGAAAGAGGATACAAAGTTGGCTTAGAGAGGGGGAGGTGCTGCTTCATAGCTAACCCAATTGTATTCCTTCTACAAGTTTTATGCCCATTGAGGTCATCTAAACTTAATTGAATCTGAATGGTGTGGCAGAAAAATCACACAGTCATTGGAGAGACTTGAGTGTGAACCTAATTTCAGTCACTAATTATATAACCTTAAAGTTATTAATCTTGTCTGTGTCTTAGATATCTATTCTACAAAAAAGGAAAATGATACTTAGCTCATGCTTGTGGTGTGAAATAGAAATGACGCAGGTACTGATATAGAGTATCTATACTAATAAAAGGGTAATCTGCTAATTAAACCAGGTCGATTGAACATTTTCTGGATGTCCAACTTCCTTCTGGACAGTTAGGGGGCTACCAGGCCAGTAGGGGGGCAGCTAGGGGGTGACCAGGCTGGCAGGGGACCAGTTAGAGGGTGATCAGGCCAACAAGCAGAAGCAGTTAGGGGCGATCAGGCAGGCAGGTAGAGTGGTTAGAAGCACTCAGGCAGGCCAGCAGGGGAGCAATTAGGAGGTGACTAGGCCAGCAGGGGGACAGTTAGGGGGTGGGAAGACCGGCAGGGGGGCAGTTAGGGGGTGACCAGGCTGGCAGGGGGGCACAGAGGTGGCGGCTGCCACAGCTGGCATTGCCACTTTCTTCATGCTTATATGAGAGGAAAATTTTTGTGGCTGATCATCCATCCATTTTTTTCTTTCGACACAATCCCTCAGCTAACATCCTGTTCTTAGGCAGATTCTCTTCCCCTTAGAGACTGTGGAAATCCAAGGCCAAACCCAAAGCTTTATTACTGGCCCTTTCAATGGTGATAGTTTTCATATATCTTCAGCAATAAATCTACCATCCCCCCCCCCAAAAAAAAAATCCTATACTTAGCAAAATTGTCATTATGTGTTTGGGTGAGGTAAAGATATGTCAAATTTTCAGGAGCTAAGAGAGTCATCACTGTGCCCTCATTAAAAAAAAATTACTTGAACCCACATCCTGGGAAGACAATTGACAGTTAAAACGAAATAATGAACTCAAGTCATAATTTAAAAAACAAAATTTGGTGTTGAGCAAAAAAACTATTTGAATATCAATAATTATATCTTGGTTGATAAAACATTTTGTTTGCCAAAAAATCTTTAAAACAAAATATTCATGATAAGAAAAAATAATAATAATTTGTTATAAAAATTCAGATTACATACACAAAAGTAGGGAAACTGATGAAGAAATAAAAAAGTAAAAAATTTATGTCCACATACACTGTAAAAATAAATGGATACTTTCATTGTTGATATTAGTAACTAGAGAAAGTAGGTTATAATATTTTTATTTATTTTTTTAATTAAATCTTTATTGTTCAGATTATTACATTTGTTCCTCTTTTTCCCCCCATAACTCCCCTCCTCCCAGTTCCCGCCCCACCCCTGCCATCACTCCCCACCCACTGTCCTCATCCATAGGTGCACGATTTTTGTCCAGTCTCTTC
>NW_006383013.1:5656498-5660843 GCF_000327345.1 Myotis davidii | reverse complement strand
ACTCCGCAGCTCAGAATTTGACTTCAGCACTGCGCCTCCTCTGAGTGTCCGTATGCGTTACTCTTTCCTCCTAATTGTAGGAATTCCACTCAGCCAGCGTTCCTGTGGTTCTGGGTGATGTCCGTTCCGTCTTTTAGTTTCACTTTTGAAGTGGTTGTTCAAGGCAGCAAACTCCTGTGTTAACCTATGCCGCCATCTTGGTTCTCCTCCTTGTTCAGGTTATAATATTTTTAAAATAGAAGTTAATCTTTTTATCATTGCTAGGAAGAAAACATGATGTAAACCTTCCAAATCCCTAGAGAAAAGATAACCTCAGCTAAATGTCATGATACAATAATGAAATAAAATAAGCTGTAACTACATATACTAAAATGTCCACAATGATTAGTTTTATGTTATCTAAGTATGAAATAACTTTACTTGTTTACTTATTTATGCTTGTTATATTTTACACACATTTTATAATAAATGCAGATTAATTACATAATAAGAACAGATCATTTATATTTTTGAGTTATTGCAGCAAATAGTATCCTATATAATAAAAGCTTAATATGCTAACTGTCTGGTCGGCCAGTTAGCCATTCAACCAATCAAAGCGTAATATGCTACTGATATGTTAAGGCTGCTTAACTGCTCACTATGACTTGCACTGACCACCAGCAGGCAGGCACTCTAACCAGTAGGTTAGCTTGCTGCTGGGATTTGGCTGATCGGGACTGAGCAAGACGGGCTGGACATGCCCTGGAGCCCTCCGGTGGCCTCTCCCCAGCTGGCCAAACTCCCGTGTCCCTCCCATGCCCTGATTGTGCACCAGTGGGGTCCCTTGGCCTGGCCTGCACCCTCTCACAATCCTGGACCCCTCCGGGGATGTTGGAGAGCTGGTTTTGGCACGACCCCACAGGCCAGGCCAAGGGCCCCCACTGGTGCATAAATTTGTGCACTGGGGCTCTAGTTAAAAATAATTAAAATTTTTTTCAAGTATGGCAAAATGCTACTGATATACTATCAAATGAAAAAAAAAAACATGTTTCCACTTTTGTAAATAAGGACATATGTAGATAGACCAAAATATCTTTGAATTGTGAAATTAAGATTGATTTATATAATTTTTCATATTTTTTTCACAGGTTTTCTACAGTTATCTGGAGTTATTTTTATAACAAAACAAACAAACAAATGCCATTGAGAGCTTGGCTGGGGCTGTGTTGTGGTAGATTTGAATGGCAAATTAAGGGGTTTAGATGCATTCTTGGTCAATGGGAAGCCATTGAAACTTGCTTGCTTATTTATTTATTTATTTATTTATTTATTTATTTATATATTGGGATGACATTGGTCAATATGAACATAGGTTTTATGTGTGGGTTTCTATGTTACAAGATCTGTATATTGCATCATATGCCCACCACACTAAGTCAAATCTTCTCCTGTCACTAACTGAAGCTTTCTAAGAAGGGAAAGGATATGAATAGATTTGTATTTTGAGAAGATTAAGACAGAAGTATTGTTATTGTTTAAATTGGATTCAAGTGGAAAATTGACTGGAATTTATTGTAATGGTCTAGACAGGAAGTAATAGGGTCAGAACTACATCTCTGAACACAAATAGGGAAAAGAAGAGAAATTGATATAATAGAGAGGAACAGTCCAGGGGACTTGGTGACAGCATTCAATGTTAGAGTTTGGGAAAGAGAGAAACTGAAGAAATATGGAGACAAAGTTATTGGAAGAACAATGATACTCTTAGCAGGGATAGGATAATGTAGGGAAGCAGGAAGAAGAAAAAGATATAGGAAAAAGTTTGATGAATTTGATTTCAAATATGATACATTTCTGTTGCTGCTGAGACAGCACATATTTGGGGTTTTATTAGATAATAGCTGCCCTCCATGTAGAAAATACTCTTTAGAAGTTTTAATGATTTCATTGAATGATCCTTCCCTTCCTTGACAGCACATGATGAAAAAGCCAGACTCCCAGCCTCCTATGGCCAATAACACACACACACACATGGTAACTTTTGTCCTTGCTGCAAGTTTGAAATCATAGCTCTATCCCCATTATAAAAGGCCCCACCTCAGTCAAACAGTCCCTAGGTGATTCCTAACATTGCCAGCCAGATCTGCTCTTAGACCTTGGCAGCTAATGTCCCCACATTGGACTTGGCACTTTATAGGTCAGCCTCTCCCATAGGGTGTGAGGAGTCTGCAGAGCCCGGAGGGAGGGTGTTCCCCCACACTAAACCTTCCCTCCCCACTCCTCTAGTGTTCTGGGAACCTGAGATGTTCTCAGGGCTTGCTCACTTTTTCCCCCCAAGCTTTTCTTCCAAGAGTGCGCTACACATTTGTTTCCCATGACCTACTTGGAGGCAGAATATGGATTGTTTTGGAGGAGGAATTCTGTTTTGGAGGCATAATATGGATTGTTTTGGAGGAGGAATACTCCATGTAGCGAAGTATTCGTAGAGAGCATCGTAGAGGCTCTCTACGATGAAAGATGGAGGTAGATGTGGGAAAGAAGGTGAGAAGGCCACAGTATGGGGCCTTTCTTTGTACTTTTGCCTTGAATCACTCAAAATACCTGGCAGAGGGCAAGCAGAGACAATGTATATGACAGTTAAAGGGCACTTAAAATCTAGGAGTATATTAATATTTTGGTTACTGGTGCTAATCTGCTGAATATACTGGCTGGTAAGGGGAAAATTAGACACAGACTTTTTAAAAGGCATTTTTTCTTAACCACAATTAGAGGCCCACTTACAGAGTTTCTTTTCCCTTGGTGACTCACAGGAGACTGAAATCACCATTTCCTTGTGAAAGCACACATGAGAAAAGAGAGATTGATCACACTTTGGTCTGCCCTGATTTTCTGCTTTATTGGCCTGGTTTGTGAATAAAAAAGACCATTTCCCTCATGCTTCTCCCCAATCTGTGCCTCCTTCCATATCTTAGCATCCTTCATAAGCCCCAATATGCTCTCAAAGAATAGATTGCGCTACTTAAATGACTTGTACATCTACCTCCATCCCCTCTTTGAGAACTCTGCCTCTACACTGAGCCCTACTGTCCTCTTCTATCATGTGACCCTGAATTTAATGACCACAGCTGATTAGATCCAGGTAGAGGTGCTTGAGTCAATTTTCCTAGGTACTAGAAAGTAGTGATGATAGATTGCCTAAAATGTCATGTCAGATCATATGCAGCCAGAGGAAGCCAATCAAAATTTTAAAAAAAGAGAGACAGAGATAGACCAAGATGCCAACGCCCATGCTGCCCAAGAGAAACAGGAAAGTTGCCTCACTCCTAGACTTCCCAATTCCAGTTCTTATCCTCATGTGGCCTGCTTTCCTTTTTCTTCTCTCAGCTGCCTGTAAAAGTTCTTGTGTTTTTTTATAGTACAAATATTTTCTAAGGGTGAGGCTAGGTATCTATTCCTTGCAACAAAGAATCACAAAGACACATATGTCAACTACACTTGGGGAACTTAATTCATGATCCTTAAGATTCAATAGTTGGCTCTACTGGATTTGGTCATGTTGACCTTGCATCTCTCATATAAGAATGTTAGATCATAAGAGGTTAAACAGCTTGTCAAGGTCACTTAGAAAACTGATAGCAGATTTGAGTGAGAAATTTGGCTTGGTTTTCTTTTCTTTGGCTGTGCTCATACTAAGCTCTGTTCCACAACTCAGTTCTACTTCATAAATAGTGATAATTGAAATGGGATCATCACCTTATTAAAACTATCCACACTCGCCTTGGTACGATGAACAAATTCAATCTTTCCTGGTTGACTAATTTTTCCTCTCCTTTACGTAGTCTGCCCTTCATCTTAGCTTATTCAAAATGTTATGCTGAATCAAGAGGCCAGTGAGCAAAATTTCTGTATGCCTCTCTTTCACCCTTTCAACTGCCAGAAACTGCTCCTTGGGAAGGCAAGATAATATCCTTAAGTTCATCTTCAACCTAATCAATCATTTGACAAAGCTATTGAAACACTGGACATTTGAACAGAACATCAGAGCTCTCCCACTGATCGCAGGTCTCAAAACTCAATAGAACCTGACCGTGGGCAGAGTCACAGGTGATGAGAAGCATGAAACTATCTTTATCCTGTATCTTCTCCTCTTCTGATTTCCAGGAACCTCTGAGCTGGGCTGCCAAAATTGCCCAGAGGAATTCTCTGTATACCAGCCACGGATTATATGCAGTCCACTGCAGAATTGCATTTAGCAGAGAATATTGTTGGTAAACTCTCTCCAACCTGCTTTCCAGATCATTTTGGCTCACATGCCAAGATGTTGCATTATATTTCGACCCTCATAGCAAAATATGAAGACAAA
>NW_006383013.1:5627064-5654761 GCF_000327345.1 Myotis davidii | reverse complement strand
GGGGGGGAAAAAGCTATTGAAACACTGGACATTTGAACAGAACATCAGAGCTCTCCCACTGATCGCAGGTCTCAAAACTCAATAGAACCTGACCGTGGGCAGAGTCACAGGTGATGAGAAGCATGAAACTATCTTTATCCTGTATCTTCTCCTCTTCTGATTTCCAGGAACCTCTGAGCTGGGCTGCCAATATCCCCCAGAGGAATTCTCTGTATACCAGCCACGGATTATATGCAGTCCACTGGAGAATTGCATTTAGCAGAGAATATTGTTGGTAAACTCTCTCCAACCTGCTTTCCAGATCATTTTGGCTCATGCCAAGATGTGGAAAAGGGTAAACACAGTGAGAGCTTCAAATCTTTTAAGGCATTCCAGTTTATAAATTACTTTCACACACATAAGCTTACTTGTCTCAGAAAGCTCTATAAGTAGATACTATTGCCTCCCCCGCCACTCTCTTTTTCTTTCTTTCTTTTTTTTTTTCAAATGAGCACACAAGCCTCAGAAAGGTTAATGATGGTAAATGGTGGAGCTAGTTCTTGACCTCCACGTTGAATATTTTTTGCCTGTATCCTGCTGCCATTCATGTGGTTCAGGCACTGTGCTGACAACTGGACACACAGTAGTAAACTTCTCTGTCTGTCAAGGAAAATCAGAGTAGGGGTGATGTCCAAGCTGAGAAGGGAAGAAAGAAGTGAGGAATGTTATTCAGGCAAAGTGGGAGGGCTTGGAGAATTCCAGGCTATTCTCATTTTTTATCTCTAAAGTATCCCAATGGACCTGACAAGTAGAAATTAGGCAAGGAAGCTAAGAACTGAATTTCCACAACTGTGTAATCTCCAATTTCAATATGAAGATATGTATCAAGTAGATTTCCTTTTTTTCTTTAAGAATCAAATTAATAAGACTCAAATTAAGTGGCTTGCCACTACCTTCTCAAGGGCAAAGGAAGTTTTTAACACTTCTCCCCCTCCCTCCCACTTAGTGGTAATTCCTTGGCAATCTGGTTTGTTTTTACTATCTCAATGATAATTGAAGATAGAGTTTTGACTGTATCCCTTTCACAAGAACTTTGTGGCTGCCTCCTCCTTCAAGGCCACCCTTTACAAAGGCTGGAACATGCTTTTTCCAAAGCCAAGTGGTATGGGGTGCTCACTCATCAACCTTTAGAGAAAGGGTGTCTGGTTACAGGAGCAGGGCCTCTCCCTTGGCATTCCATGGGGTGTTTTGCAGAAGGGCAACATCTCCAACCAGTTAAGCAAAGTTCTGACTCCTTTTACTACACACAGGATACCTGTCTCCATGACAAGGAATAACAAAGTCACAGGTGGGACCCATTGACAGCCTAGTTTGGATATATTAGAGAACTGACTTTACCAGCTCAGATTGGCAGCTATCAGAAGAAAGGACACAATTCTAAATCATTAAGTCTTTGAATCATAGTTTCATCATCTTCCTAGTGAATCCCATATTCCACTGGCTTTGAGAAGAGTCAACAGCCAAACAATGTAACAAATATGGCATTTGGAAGCAGGAGAATATTCTTAGGGGTGAGGTAAGGAGATAGCTTACAGCAGAACCTTCAGAACAGTAAGAGCAGGGGACAAAGCTGGCCTGGGTTGGATAATGTGTAAGATATACAAGGAGATAAACCTAGGACACTTACATAGGCAGTCAAAGTACATGGTGAAAGTCCTTGTTTCATTATCAAAGATAGTTATTTCTAGGTGAATTCACTGGAAGTTCGGTTGGCATTTCATGAGGGGATCGCTCACTTCAAGGTGAATTAAGGGATATGTGAAGAAGAAAGGGTGTGGGCAGATACTGCTGTGGGTTGAATAGCTTGGCTTGATTTAAGGATGAATTAAATTTACAAATTAGTTTATAAATGTATAAAGAATAAATTAAGATGTCAGAAAACATTTTTAATATGACTATTAAAGTATTATGACTATTAGTAAAATTAATAAGGCAGTTCTTTTAAGAAGTTCACAACTTAGGGGAGATATGTATATTAAAAGAAATGCATTAATTAGGGTATGACTTAAAGTGTATTTGATGGAGATTTGCATGGAGTGTTCTGACAGTACAGAGGGGACTATCTCTGCCTGGGAGAGTTACAGAAAACTTCCTGGTGGAGGAGACATTTTATCTGGATCTTGATGGGTGAAAAAGAGTGCCAGAGTAAAGAAAAAGGAAACACATTCTAGGATAAGATAGTTAATTATATGTTCCCCTACATACCTTTCTCCTCTCGCCCCTGTTAAAATCAAATATGTTATCTGAGAAAACTTACCATTATCATTGTCAAGGTTAAATTTATTATCCTATATAATAAAAGCCTAATACTGTCCCCTTGACCAGGAGTTCTACCAGGAGTTAGGCTGCTTGCTATGACGTGCGCTGACCACCAGGGGGCAGTGCGGAACATGGCAGGCGTTGACAATGCAGCGCTGGCAGTGGGTGGCAGTGGAGGTGCTGCCAGCCCGGATGGGCCCAATGCTGCTGGATGGCGGAGCAGGTGACTGGGCGGCGCCAGGCCAAGGCGGGTGCAAGCGGGGCATAATCGCCCCGCCGATAGCCCTGCAAATGGCCACCAGCTCCCAAGCACTGAGGGAGCTGGGCAGGGGCCCAATAACTCAGGCAGAGGGGGCGCATGGCTTCCCAGAGGCCCAGGTGCTGCCCAGGGCCCAGAGGTCAGCTGGGACCTGCCCTTCCATGTCAGACACTTACCCTTCGATGCTGGTCAGGCCTAGGGACCACACCCATGCATGAATTTCATGCACCAGGCCTCTAGTATTAGAAATAAGAGCCCTAAGGATGGAAAGCAGTGTGGTCCAATAGAAATATAATTTGAGCCACAGATGTAATATTATAATTTAAAGTAGCCATATTTTTTTAAAAAAGAGTCAAGAAAAATGTAGTTTTAATAATATATTTCATTTAACCTAATGTATTATTATTGAAATATTTTCATTTCAACATGTAATCAATATAAAAACATTTAGGTGACATTTAACATTCTTATTTTGTACTAAATCTTTAAAATCTGTTGTGCATTTTTTACTTTATAGCAGTGGTTCTCAACCTTCCTAATGCCACAGCCCTTTAATACAGTTCCTCATGTTGTGGTGACCCCCAACCATAAAATTATTTTTGTTGCTGCTTCATAACTGTAATTTTGCTACTGTTATGAATCGTGATGTAAATATCTGATATGCTATATGTGTTTTCCGATGGTTGTGACCCACAGGTTGAGAACCGCTGCTTTATAGCATATTTCAATTCAGGCTAATTACATCTCAAATACATTTCAAAGACACATGTGGCTACTGGCTGCTGTATTGGACAAGTTAGAAAATGGACTTGTTAATTTTCAGGGTGGGCTACCCACTGGGAGGGCAAACCTGGAAAGGTTCCCAGGGGCCGCAAGGAGAGGACAGAGACAGCTTGCTTAGCAGGAGCTTAGAGGGTGAGCTTTGCTTGTTTCCTGGTTTTCTCCAAGGCTGGTCAGCAAGGTCAGTGCTGGTATCCGCTGCTCCACCCACACAAAGTATGCTCAAGTCAAGTTTTCCTGGGAAAATTCTCATTTTGCTTTTCCTTTTTAATTTTATTTAAAAAGCGCACTGGCTATTCTTCTCAGTACTTAATAATGTTTTTTCCAGCTCTCTTAGGAAACAAGGCCCTGAAATTTTCCTCACATATTAGCCCCAGTGGACCCTGTCTCTGTTTCATAGAAACCTTGCCCAGAAATGAGCTCATGGACCATCTCATCCTGGCCAGAGGCAAGTAGTGCTGTCTGGGGCACAAGGAGCAAAGGTCAGAGGTGAGCTCAATGTCCCTGAAATAAGAGCTCCTATTTTCCCGCATAAAGACCAGTTATAGATGGTGCCCAAAACTGACTCAGCTCTGTCCACAGCATAAGATCCTGGATGTTCCTTGATCCCATTGTCTCGGATGGCCTTGGGTGCCGGTCATTGTGGATTTTTCCTCTTATGACCCAGCTTTCTGCTCCTGACTGACCCTTTGGCTTGTACCCAGGCTTCTGTCCCTCAAACACTTCCAATACTAAAATAAAACAGTACCTAGGATGTCACTACACTTGACCTGGCCTTTTTCTCTAATAGTAAGTTCCCAATTATTCCCTTACTCCTGCAGGGGAAGCTATCCAGAACGTGACTGTGGCTGCCAGATCAGTATTTGAGACAATAGGACCAAAAGACAATCAGTAGGAGAGATGCCATTTGTATTGAGTCCTGTGCCATTCTTATTGCTTATGAGAGTTGCCTGTGTTGTGTATGGATGCCAAAAGGCTACTTGAGGGATATAAGCTATTTCTATTCATCCTTTTTTAGCAGTAGCTAACCCAAGATCTCTGTGAAACTTGCTGGGAGTGTTAAAAAGGCATGTTCTCTAGGAAGATGCCACCTATTTCTTGATGGAAATCCAAGGTGAGTCAGAATGGATACTAAATAGTTGTTGTCTGGATGGTATCATCTCTTTTTATTACTATTATTATTGTTTTCTCCAGTTTTGTTCTTTCCTTGAATCGCATATATTTTAATTACTTAAGTGTGTTTACATTTTCTCTGCTGAAGGCTATTAGGCAGCCTACTCCACCAGAAGATAATGTGCATGCATGTATGCTCATCTATGCAACTTCAGCCTTTATTTGAGAACAGGTAAATAGATAAGACAAGTCATTACTAAAATCATTAAAGCCTGGGTCATTACCCACAATACTGTCTGCTGGTATTTTATCAAGTCTTTTTCTATTAAAAAGCCATTAAATTACTTCTTGTAGGAAGCTTATAAATCAGCCCATATGACAGATAAATAGGACACCAAGTAACTTTGTTTTAATTGTCCATGCTACCATCCAGTGTCATTCAGACTATTTATTTTTGGCAGAACTTTGATTAAAGATACTCTAAACCTTATCTTGTCTGTGAATTGGGGAGTAAAAGTAGGGCTGCAATAGTGGAATAAGAGGCTGAATTCTATATGGTCTTGCTTATCCAGGGCAATTGATACCATAGTTTTAAATGTGTACCTCCCTGTGGTGGAAAATGATTTATTTATTAATAATTCAAGGAAGAGTTGGAGAAACCAAGATGACAGCATAGGTAAACACCTGAAATTGCTGCCTCATAGAACCACTTCAAAACTACAACTAAAGGACAAAACAGACATTACCCAAAACCACAGGAAGGCTGGCTGAGTGGAAATTCTACAACTAGAATGAAAGAGAAAAGCACACTGAGACTCAGAGGAGATGCAGAAGTAAAGTGCAGAGGTACGGAGGCACACCAGGAAAGAGCTAGCAACTGAGGATGCGGTTGTCTTTTTCATTCAGAAAGGAGATACAAGCACCTGACAGCTCGGAACTCCAGTTCTGGGCGAGTCTCTGGGGACCAAGACTCATACAGGGAGAAACTGGACTGTCTGGAATTGGACAGAACTCGAGGGCAGCTTTCTCTCAGAGGTGCTTGCAGAGATTACAGCGGGACATTGAGACCCGGGGCCTCTTAGGGAAGGGCTGAGGATCAGCCATAGCTGTTTGCTCCACCCTGTTGATTCCCTGAGACCCCGCCCCACCCAAGCTGTGTGCAGAAGCTTTTGCATATGAATGGCCTGGCCCTTTGCAATCTAAAATTACCTAACAAACTGAAGCTGGGTTAGGGAGACACAGAACATCCAAAAGAAGGCCCAAGACCCCATAGCAGCTTGCATTGCTTCACAGCTGCGCCTCATCTGGGCACCTCCAAACCCCAAACAAAGAAGAGGAATCTGCAGATCTTTCTGTAGCTCCTGCTGGGTAGCCTCAGGCAGAGGCTAAATAGCATCTCCTGAGAGATCCTAGAGCCAGTGTACCCAGTGGTCAGAGTGGAGCCATCCAGATTACAGCTCCTCAGATCCATAAGGGACACACTGAAGGGGCAGACTCAGTGAGCACCAAAGCCCCACTGAAGCAAGTCTTGCCCCAGAAGGGTGTCGCCAGCACAGAAGTTCTCCCACCGTAGACACAGCTGATTTTCACAGCAAATTGGCCTGGAGGTGAACTTTTTCTTCTAACCCACTCCACTAGTCACCTCTTTTTCTACCTACTTCCAAGTTGTCCATTTTAATTCTTGGGAAGCTGGATAAGTTTCACTGCATATCAGATCAAGGACTTGCTGAATTGACTCATCCACAAAGTTTCAAACATGTGGGCATTTAATTAAAACTTTTGCCTGATGATTTCAACAGATAAAAATGGGGAGAATCCAGTGCTGTAATAACTGTGTGAGCATCACAGTCTGGTTAGAAGAGGTCACAGACTAGACCAGCACAAGTCCACCCACGCAGGAGGTGGCCAGCAATCCGAGGCTCTCCAAAATGTGCCGCAGAGGGCTAACCAGGCAGCTGGCACTTCAGAAATGTCAAGAAACGAAAGAAACTGCTTCACTGTGTCTTCAATTTCTAAATTACTCCCTTCCTACAAATAATTTCTGAGTCAGAAATACTGCTTCCCAAAATAATTTACCTACAAAGGAGCTTTCATAAGACTGTCAGCTGATTTCTCAACAGAAACTTATGCAGGCTAGAAGGGACTGGAAAGAAATATTCAAAGTGATGAATAGTAATTACCCACAACCAAGATTACTCTACCCGGCAAAGCTATCATTTAAAATTAAAGATCTGATAAAGAGCTTCACAGATAAGAAAAAGCTAAAGGAGTTCATCACCACCACACCAGTATTATATGAAATGCTGGGGGGTATTCTTTAAGAAGAGGGAGAAGAAGAAAAAGGTAAAGATAAAAATTATGAACAACAAATACATATCTATCAACAAGTGAATCTAAAAATCACGGGAATAAAAAATATGATGAACAGAATAAACTGGTGAATATAATAGAATCAGGGGCATAGAAAGGGAGTGGACTGACAATTCTTAGTCGGGGAAGGGGGGTGGGGGGTGCGGCAAGAGACTGGACAAAAATTGTACACCTATGGATGAGGACAGTAGCAGGGGGTAAGGGCAGAGACGGGGTGGGAACTGGGTGGAGGGGAGCTATGGGGAGGGGAAGAGGAACAACTGTAATAATATGAACAATAAAGATTTAATTAAAAAATAAAAAAAAATAATTTGAGGAAGTAAACCAAAATGGAGAATATTTTGCATTTATACTTGCTTATGGTGTAATACTCAGAATTTCATTCAAAACCCATCTAAACATATTGTTATCCCAGGGTAAGGGACTTGTATTGTCTTTGGTACGTATCAATGTATATTATGTATATGAAACTCAATCCTCTTTGCTTTCCAAGTCCTTCCCTATGCCCTACCATTTGATATAAGTTCTGTTCTAGTCCTTACTGCCTCTGGGAATTGCTTGTGCTATGTGTTTATTCCTTGAGGATAGCTGGGGCTGGTCCAGCCAAGCGATCAACCTAATGGTTGAGTTATGTATTGCTGAAGCTACACAGGCCTTCTCATCCAATACAACAAAAATGCTGAGACCAACAGTAGTTGGCTCAGTCCAAAACAGTAAGAATAGAGCCAAAGACAAAATTTCAGTTGAGAATGAAAATGAACACTAAATCTGGAGGGGCCAAAGTTGGAGACCAAAGTTGAGAGTGCAGAGTTCAAGAATGGGCAGATATACCACCCAACTAATAATTGCTGTATTTGGACAACATATCCTTCTTTACCCTGGCCCCCCTTTCTCCTCTGTTAACAGCATCTCTGTAACCCAGCTCAAGTTCTGCTTTCTCCATGAAGTCTCTTTGTTCTAACCAATTGCTCTCCTTTTAGAATTTCCATAGCACTTTGAGCTCAGAGTGCGCAGTTTAACATTTGGTTGTGCCACCTTGTATTTTTTCTTCATTGTTTCTGCTCCAGCCACATTTGGTCTGCTTGTTATCCCCTTGATTATTCCTAGTGCTTTCCCAACTATGACTTTGTTCTTCTTCAACCTGTCTGGAATGGCCTGTCCTGTCTTCTCATCAGATTCAACCTACTTACCAGGGTCCAGGTCAAATAACTTTGCACCATGAAGCTTTCATAGTCCATATCAGCCAAGACATCTCTAAATTCAAAGTACCTACCGTACGTTTTATGAAAATTATTCTTATAGATTGTTTTTGATATCTTCCATGTGATCCTTATAACTCAATATCATAATGATTTAAAATTTAAAATTTAACTTGGGGAACTATGGAAAATATATAGTTGTTACTCAGATCAGATTCACATCTATTTCTATACCCTGTTACAGTTGTTCTCCAAATTGCCTGTGCCTCAGAATCACCTGTGGTATTAAATAAATATAGAGCTTAACCTAAACTGATTGATGGTTGATGATCTGATTTTGGTCTGGGTATCCATGTTATTTTGATGTAGGGCCAAATCTAAGAACCATTGGTGTATGAGGAGACATATGCAGAATAACTAGGGAGAGTTTATAAAACCAGTGAATGCCTCAGTTAGACCTTGCTAGAAAGTGATAAATCAGCCCGGCCGGTGTGGCTTAGTGGTTGAGCTAGGTCTCCGTTCGATTTCTAGTCAGAGCACATGCTGGGGTTGCTGGCTCAATCCTTAGTAGATGGAGTCCAGGAGGCAGCTGATCAATGATTCTCTCTCATCATTGATGTTTCTATCTCTCTCTCTGAAATAAATAAAAAACATTTTTTTAAAATTGATAAATCACTCTATTAGATGTCACTCTATAAGATAGTAATGCATGTCAGTGGTTAGAGAAAAAGTTTAACTCTTAACAAAATGACAGTTCCTTAATATTTTGCTAGATATTGTGACCTTTTTCAAAATGTGTTTACCATCTATTACTTTATATTCTTATTCTTTGTTCTTATCTTTTTACAACAAAAAATGAACAATGAAATTTATACTGCAATTACCTGAATGCTCACCTGACGGATTTAGGATTGTCTTTGCCAGAACTTAGATTCTTATACCTACGATCTGGATTAGTCTGTACCCTGGGTTGCAGGTGACAACACATCAAATCAAATAAGTTTAAGCAAAAATAGGAACCTATTAAGTAGGAGTTGACTGGCTGTGTGTGGTAGAGACAGGTTGGCTGTTAACAAACCCATTGCTTCACTCTTATGGGCCCTCAGCTGCACCTGTTTCCATTCTCCCTGCAGCTGGGCATGCCCATGTGACTGGGTTCTTCCACTTAAATGTGGGCAGAAGTGATATATACCAACCACTTCCTGGCCTGACTCATGAATCCCTACCCTGTGCAATCTCCACCCTATACTCCTCCATTTTATTCCTGAGTGGAGAAAGCTTCAAAACAAAGAGAAGTGGTGAACTCAGTGAAAGTTGCCTGCATCTCAGAGTCACTGCTCAAAGAAAAGCCAACCAATGGAGAGATGCAACCAGCATAGAATGTGTAAGTAAAATTACGTATATAGTATAGTTTTATGCCACTAACGTTTTGGAATGGTATTGACCACTGAATACACTGGGGTAGCTTACATAATAGAAAGGGAAAAGGAACATGCAAGTTGTGAGAAGGGCTGTTAAGCAGTTGGGTTCCTTCAGAAACAACTAAAACCAACATTAAAATGTCTTTCCAAATGTCTGTTTAATTGTTTCTAAAGAGGTATTAAAACCATTTTCTCTCAATCTGTGGGGAGAGAGAGAGAGATCAGGTGCCATAAATTTTACTAAGAGGAGAGAGATTGCCGAAACCTGTTTGGCTCAGTGGATAGAGCGTCAGCCTGCGGACTGAAGGGTCCCGGGTTCGATTCCGGTCAAGGGCATGTGCCTTGGTTGCGGGCATATCCCCAGTGGGAGATGTGCAGGAGGCAGCTGATTGATGTTTCTCTCTCATCGATGTTTCTGACTCTCTATCCCTCTCCCTTCCTCTCTGTAAAAAATCAATAAAATATATTTTTTTTAAAAAAAGGAGAGAGATTTAGTGATATTTAGAAGCAAATAGGAAAGAATAGAGAGAGAAAAAAGGTAGTCAAGAGGCATTGGATAAAAAAACAAGGGGATCAAGCTGAAGCTTATCTGTTGCGCTGGAGCTAAGGACTGTTTTATACCTCCCTTGAAGGAAAAGAAAGGTAACTCCATTGATACTTAGAACCCTAAATCTCTGATTTGAATTTGCTAAAACAAAATTCAGAATGTTATAGTGGCTTTTAGATATCCAGACCAAAGGGATAAGTATTTTATTCTTATAAGTTAATATTTAACCAATTTATGCCTTGGCTGCTATATAGAGTAGCCAGTACCTTGTGGACTCTCTACAACACTGTTTTTGACTCCCAAGTCTTATTTTAATAAGTGCCTAATATGTTTTCTCACTAATGGTTTATTGACTTGTCACTTCTTCCGCCCCCTCCCAAGTTTTATTTGGATGTATGAATTCTGGTTAGAAATTTCATTAGATTACAGAAGGAAGGCACACTGTTGTTTTTAGAGAAAGCCTAAATTAGGAATGTTCTCTTTTCTGGACTAGATATTACTTTGCTTCTTTGGATTATATTGAGACAGGGATTTTAAAATACTGATAATCATATGCTGATCAAAGAGGATTATGTCCCTTGTTCCCTATTAAATACTTTATAAGGTCAAGGAATATGGAATATTACCTGCTTTACTTTGTGCTCTTTGTCAAAGATGGGAAACTTCAATAGTCAAAACATTCCCCTTCCCTAGGACCCAAGGTGGAATACAAACAGTAAAAATGAACCTCACTGTCTTACAAATGAACCACATAACCGCAATGAAGAGGGTGGGGAAGGAAAGAACTAAGTAATCTTGACAAATGCTATTGCAACAAATACTGTAAGGCTAAAGGTAGGAAAAACTGTACACAGATTTTGTGCTCTAGTTAGTAAATTTATTGTTTACAGAGATATGAATTAGCAATTCTATAACTTCTTTATTTGGATTCTAGGATTGAATAAATAAGTAAATATAATGGCATAATCATGAAAGCCAGGCTTCTTGTCAGAAAAAGAAGTTGCAAATAATTAAAAGGGGAGGCTACAGAGAATGCTTTTGGTTTGGAATCAGAGGTAACAGCAAGAACTCCTGGAAATAGGTAAAGGAACATATGCATGTATGGGTTAGAATACATCCATCTATTTCTAGCTCTGCCACTGGGAGAGCTAGAAGTAATGACAACTCAGTAGCAAAAAGAATACCCAGACTCCAGATATTGGTTTCTTAATACCATTCACCAGTTAAAAGATCCAGACTCCTCAAAAAATATCTAATTCAAAGGGGTCAGAGAAAGTGCATGATGAGCCTAGAACATGTTATGATGCCAGAACATAAGTGCTCAAAAGCAGATGGGAGCATGTCAGGGAGTCAACTTGAAGGAATTCCTAATGACACATCTGAGACAATCTGTGTAGTCAAATGGGTAATTATAATAATGGCTTAAGATACATGGCATAAAATGAATATCCATGAGTCCATACAGACATAAATACAGTGGGGCCTTGACTTACGAGTGCCCCCACTAATGAGTTTTTCAAGATACGAGCCATCTCTTGGCCGATTTTTTGCTTTGAGTTGCGAGCTAAAATTCCGTTACAAGCCAGCTTCAGATACCCCACCGCTAGTTGGCACAGCGAACGTCACAGTGAACGCCACATCAGCCCAGCATCACGTGTCTCACTCGTTCACTTTAAGATTTGACATATGAGTAATTTGAGTTACGAGCTCCATCACAGAACAAATTAAACTCGTAAGTCAAGGCCCCACTGTAATTAAATAAGTGGTGGAGAAGGGGTAGCTCTTTAAGTTGAATTCCAATGAAGAAATGAGGAAGGCCTAGTGGAAAAAAATGTCTGAGCACTGTCAAACCAGGAGAAGCCTAAGGAGAATTGTCAACTAAATGTAATATGGCATCTTGGGTGGAATTCTGGACAGAAAAGGACAGTAGGTAGAACTAAGAAAATCTGAACAAATTTTAGTTAATAACGGAGCAATATTAATTATAACAAATATATTAATGTAAGATGTTATTTATAGGGGAAATTAGGTGGGGAATACATGTATATGTTTCAAGTGTCCAAAAATAGTCTATTAATTTTTTAAAAAATCACCGTTTAGTAAATTCTGTCGTAGTAATTGTTGTGGTTGCTTGTTGTCAATAGATATTAAAACTAGTGGGCAAAAATATGAAGAGAAATAGAACACTTAATGTAGTTTCAAAGTATTCCAGCATAAAATGCTTTTTAATTGCAAAGGGAGAATAAGTAATTATATAGTTAAGAAACCTGGAAGACACCACCTTATCAAAATGATTAAAAGTAACATCACCAATAATAAAACTCATTGACATCCTGTGCCTCATAATACTATGCAATCTCCTTATGGGCAGTACTTCTGAAGTGTTAAGGTTTATAAGAATCACCTAGGGATCTTGTTAAACATGAAGATTCTGATTGAGGAGGGATAGGGCCTGAGATTCTGAATTTCTAGTGAGATATTGAGATTCTGAAGCTGCTATCAGGAGGACCACACTTTTCAATCAAGGCCTGAAGGGGAAACCTGTAACCTTTTTGACAAGGCAGGGAAGAGGACTTGGGTGGCAAGAGAGTATTCTCATACCTTTAATGACCTTTCTCCAGGTTTTCCTTGATCTTACTTGAGATGCAAAGGGATTCATTTCTTTCCCCAATGCTCTTTTAGTATTATAAATATCCAAAGCTTAAATAAGTATTATTTCTAAGCAAAAAGGTTTAAGTGGGGGGCTAGCATGTAACAAGAATTTTTCTTTCTCAGAACAGATACATAGCCCATCTGCTCTGGAAGAGGCAAGAGATCCAAGCATACTTTACTTAATTGCAATAGTTTATAGTCTCTGCATGTTAATATCTGGTATCCAAACTTGGTTACACTGTGCATGGGAAGGGCACACTAAGGCACCATTTAGGGAATGATCCTGAAGGTCTGTCACCACTACTCTGAATGACCAGGCAGTGCATTAACACCAACGCTGAAGGAAAATTTCCAGTAGCATGGGGCAATACATAATACAGTCACTGTATACTCATTTCCTGGTGTTGACTCAGATGGAATTATGTGTCCTCACAGAATTCTGCATTTGGTGGCTGTTCAGGCTTCTCAGTAGTTGATGCTGGTCTGGCCAAAATCCCTAACTTTCCCATTTCAGAGATAGCAGCTGCCTAATGATGTAGAACCAAAGGGCCCTCTTAAGCAGGATGATGGGAAAAAAAAGAACCACTTGAGTCATTTTTTTCTTGGCCTTAGTTGTTGGACTGAAAGATCCTCAATTATAAGCAAACATGAATGGCTTTGCTCCCTGGTATGATTGCATTTTATGTTTCAGGGTCATATAGGAATTCATGGGAGCTGAGAAAACCTCTTCTAAGAAAATGAAATTGGGGTGGAGAGTGTCTAGGTACCAAGATTTGGGTTGGCCCCTAAAGAGGCTCCCTCTCAGCCAGCTTGACACCAAGTTGAAAGTGGCTGGAGATAGCATATTTTTTATTTTTATTTTTTGTCCCAGAACATTTTTTTTTCTGGCTCCACATCACAGTCTCTACTTTTATTACTTTTACTTTCAGCAGGCTTTTCTACCATGTTTTGTCATCATTGAATCAACAATGATTTGGAAAATCTGCCTGGCTTTTGATTCAGCCCAGTACCCCCATCCCCAACTCCAATGTTGTCTCACAAATGACCTTCCCTGACCTTGTGTCTTGCATCCCACAGACAAGCAATATTTTACCTTTGACATAATCCTTTACCTGAACTTCATCAAGTCCTCTTAAGGCAGGCAATACCTTCCAAATTCTGAGGGATAGTCATCTCTAACCTAGAATTCTATTCTAAGTCAAACTTCCAATAGCTTCCCACCAAAAAAGTCAATGCTGTTTCTGGTAAAAGATTTCTTCAAAACTACCGAATATATGATTTTCTAAAGTAAGAAAGAAACCAAATACAAGGATCTGGGATCCAGAAAACATGCCAACCAGCATAGGCAAGGACCAAAAGGAATAATCAACCTGATGATGAAGAAAGATCCCTGCATAGCATCTGTGAAACAGACCACAAGATTGACAGTCCAGACAGAACAAGAAAGTAGAGGACCCACGGAGGAATTGAATTTAATTCTATTGGGAGTTTGGAAGGAGGCAAAATATGTGGGGAGGGGGGAAGGAAGGCATGTAAAAATCTCATTGTTCTTCTTCCCTTTAATGACGTGGGATGCATTAAGAAATTACTGTACATGTGCTACTATGACATATGAAGAAACAAAAAGTGGAAAGGAAGAGCTAGCCGAGCTATAAATGTTAGCTGAGGATAAGACCTGGAAAGGAACACCTAAGAGAGGGTTGTTTTTGTTGAAAGCCTTGGAAAACTGACATTTAATGTAATAAATAAATAGATATATAAAAATGTCAGACATTGGTTGTTATCATTCAAATAAGTGGATGGGATGATTTAATTCAAGGGATAAATAACATTGATAGTGGTCTTAAGAATCAAATGACTAAAGTAATTCAATAAAAGAAAAACAAAACAATTATGCATGTGCTGCATGCCAGATGCTATGGAGACAAATAACATCTCTTCCCTCAAGGACCAAACAAACTAGGCCACATAAGACTTGCACATGAACACTATGATGTAAACTGTGATAAGAGATAATGCAATTAATGCTCTGGGGAGTATGGAGGAAGGAGCAATGACGTCAGAATAGCCGGACTTGGGAAGGATACCAGGAGAGTTGCATGTGAATGGCATTGCCCAATACCTAGTGTGAACAAATTTCTTCTCGAGTTCTTATTTCCCTTTTTTCATTTGAACAGAATGTAAATGATAAGGAACCTATTAATTAACTCTAAAATGTCCTTTGAGTTAGGAGAGATTTGTATCTGGAGATAGGAAAGGGGAAGAGAATCATTACAGATGAAGAAGGCACTCTATATAAGAGAATTACAGAGATAGGGTGACAAAGGGTGTCTTGAGGAAAATAGCAAATATTCCATGAGAATAGAAAGTGCATGAAAGAGATTTGGTCTGTGGTTAGTGAAGAACAGTGAATGTTCAGAGAAAGTCAATTTATTCAACCAAAACAAATGAATGAGATCTTGTAAACTGGCTCATAGTGGGCCTTGGGCAAAAGTTGTGGTTGGCCTTGTTTTCCCAGGGCTAGCTAGTGTCTATTTAATGGAATAAAATCAACCATCTGTCCTTTGAGGTAAATGCACAGGGACCATTTCCTGAAGAATCATCACTAATGATATTTGCAACTAGTAACATTAATTCTGATCACTCACATTTACTCAGTATTTTACATTCAAGTGAGCACTTCATTGAACCATCCTGGTTTCTTTCTCTAGGTGGCAAGTATTATTAGTAAGTTCATTGTACAGATAAGTAAAACTGAGACTAGATAAGTTAAGTGATCTGTGGATTTTGAAACTGATACTTTCTCTTTATACATAGGTGTTTAGATTCACTCATTTATAAAAATTGTGTAATGGTCATTATCAAGGCTTTTAGAATGCAGTCTCTCATTTTGCTGTGCACATGACCAAAAAGCATTTTCCCACTAGGTTTTTTTTTCTGCTATGTTAGCAGTGTTCAGCTTATTTGGGAACATTTTATTAACCATTACTTACCTACATTGCCTAGATCAGCACTGTTCACTATAAATATAACACAAGCTATATGTGATTTGGTAATTGCCATCAGTAATCAGTGAGATTTTTATGAGGTGTCTTAGATCTCTAGATCCTCAATGTCCTATGTCTAGCTAATCTTTCTGGGTTGCTAGTGACCATATAGTTTTTGAATATATGATCATCTCTATTCCTATAAAAAATGTGTAACTGTGCAACATTATTGAAGGGTTATGACATTATGATACTGATTTATTTTATCCTACAAGATGCTCAAATTGTTGCATTTCACTTAAAGTTGGCCAAAAATTATATAATTATGATCCTAAATATGGTTTAAAATAGTACATATATCTAGAAGAAAATATAATGTACTATGTTTCATTAAATCTGAGATGGTATCAGAAGTATGATGAATCATAATTTTATATACCACTAAGAAATATTCTGCTAATTAAATTATGACATGTAACCAATTATAAGAGATTAAAATGTTAGAAAATATCTATCTTATAATGAAAAAATATACTGGTTACAGGGTAGTGAAATTATACATGGTTTAAATTCTCTTTCTTTAAAAAAAATTTTTTTTATTATTATTAAGGTATTACAAATGTGTCCTCATCCCCCCCATTAACCCCCAACCTCCCCCCCCCACACTAAATTCTCTTTCTTATAACATATTCACGTTTCCACATTTTTTAGAAGTTGACATATATTAATTTATTATAAAAAATTTAAAATTTTAAGTTAGAACATTTCCACAACCAGAAATATAGATATGTAATATAGATAGTAAACATCAATGATTCATACTATTCTTACATTTTGAATTAAATCCAGTAACAACCTTTTGATTGACATGTGTGAGAATAAATTCCCTAAAACAGACTGCTGTCACACAGTTTAAAAGGGAAAAGGGTTTCCTGAGAAACATGGTAAAGTCATATTTATTTTAATTCCTACCTCTGCCCGATGCCAGATACCTAATGAACATAAAACTTTTATTTGGAAGTGTAAACTCTTATTTGTATTGAAAGTTGGAAATGATTAAAATACCCAAACATAGTTTATGAATTGTAACCATCCATCAGATATAATGAGACTGAGATCAAATGGATGGAAGACACTGAAAACCAATGGATGCCCCTGTGAGTCTAGATTCTTCTCAATGTAAGTGAGGTTCCTAATGGGTTCACTTAATGATTTTTTTTTAAACTTGGAACAACAGGGAGTGAGGGTGTGGATGATCATGAGAAAAGTGAAGAACATGATTGTTGGGCATGTACCGCTGACTAAAGATTCACTCAATCTCCAAATAAAACATCTTTGTGGTAAGATGCTTCCTTGCAAGCCCCATAGACCTGCCTGGATGACCTAATGCAAAAAGATCCCCCTAGGACAGAAGACAGCACAGATTCAGTGAGAAAAAGTTCATAGATGACAAACCAGTTGACACAGGTCACACACATGCCTGTTCAGACTGTTCTTTAGGAAAAAGTAGGCCAGGTTAGAATTGCTAATGTGCAGAGATGAGTGATAAGCGGAAGGCTTCCAAACAAGATCTTGGCACAGCTGCCACACAAAAAAAGGGAGGGGGAAGGGGGATGAAAGAACATAAGTTACCTTAAAGGACAGGAAAATATACATTTCCTAGGAAATAGAAAAAAATTTCAGCCAAATATTTCTTTATATCCTGAGAGAATTAGAAAGACAGAGAGATATTTTGGGGAAAAAGTAATGAGCTAAATGATTAAAAGACTTGGCATTTAATCTCTTTTATCTCGTTACAATTTTTAAAATTAAAAGATATTGAAAAACGGTATTAGAAGAGAGAAAGAGCATTGGCAAAGCTCAGGAAAGAGGTTCAGAAAAACAACAACAACACTGTTACATAAATAGAAACTACATTAAAAGCAACAGCAAAAAATAGAATGGATATTAATCAAAACATTTCAAACCTCAAAAGTATCACGTCAATGACATCATATTAAGGCTTAAGGATGTCACAAAGGAAAATATAATTAGAGAGCTGCTAGATCTGAAAGATAAGGGAGCTACCTGAGTTCTAAAACTTATAGCATTAGAACTCTATTCAAAGATAAAATAGAACAGAAATCCTCACAAATAAAAAAGCAAGAATTTCTAGGATGTGGGTGTGATAGATTAACCCTGTAAAGAAAAAAGCAGTTAACCTTTAAGTGTGATCTGGTCTTAGAGTTTCCTCATTATACGCAATGAGAGAGAGAGAGAGAGAGAGAGAGGGAATTTATAGCTAGCCAAGATGTTGGTTTTGTATAAATACCACAAAATAGCATTTCAAGCAAGCAAAGACTCATGAAATGTAACACTCATGAACCTCTCTTGGAAAATAGAAAAAAATACAACCAAAAGCATAAATGAAAAAAAAAACGTCCTTAATGAATAAATTCAAATCTCCCAAAGGAATAAATCAAATAATGAATGTAGAAAGAGAGGCTGTGGATTGAAAGAATTGTCAGGGAACACAGAATCAATTTAAATATGGCCCACAGTTTGAACAACAATGGGATTATAAAGACAAGCTAAATGTAAATGTTAAAAGCCTTAACAACATAAAATTAAAATATGGTACATAAATATCTGACAGTGTAGGAAAATAGAGGTAGAAGAAAGTGTAGGTGGGGAAATCTTGTCATATTTCATAGTTGGAAACACTGAATGGCATAAATACTGCCTAAAGGTAAAAAAAAATCAAGAAATAGCACTTGTATTATAAATATAATCATGAAGAAATCTCATATAGAAGAGTAAAAACAAAACAAGGCACCATATAATGATAGAAAACAAAAAAAATTAAATACATATAAAAAATAGTTTTAAGACCCAACTGACCTGTCATAACAAATGGTTGTAATAAGTAAAAAATTATCTTTTCAAAGAAAAAAGGACTTTCAACTTGGTTTTAAAACAAACTTCAACAAAAATCAAACAAATAATCCATATTGTCTATAATAATAAAAGCGTGGTATGATAATTAGACTGGACAGCTGAATGACCTTCCAGATGACTTCCGGATGAAGATGGGACTGTGAAGGCTGAGCCCCTTACATGAATTTTGTGCATTAGGCCTCTAGGTAGAATATAAAAACCCTAAGAAACACCTACGTTTCAATTAGTTTGAAGATAGTTAAACATATTTTAGTTCATCCATACCTCAGAATATTCTACAGGACTTTAAAAAAAGGCAGATATCTATCATCTATCTATTTATCATCTATCAATCAATCAATCATCTAGTCTAACAATCCATTTATTCATCCACCCGTACATCTAACATAGATAGAGATATACAGGTTTTTCACTAATATGTAGATATGGCTAAAATATTCTGTTATTTGAAAAGAATACAGTGTACACAATTTTTAATAGTATAAAATTGATTTGAGCCCCACCAGTGTGGCTCAGTGGTTGAGGGTTGACCTATGAACAGGGAGGTCTCAGCTGGATTCCCAATCAAGGCACATGCTTAGGTTACAGGCTAGGTTCCCTGTAGCAGACATGCAGCAGGCAGTCGATCAATGATACTCTCTCATCATTGATTGATGTTTCTATCTCTCCCTCTTCCTTTCTTTCTGAAATCAATAAAAATGTATTTTTAAAAATTGATTTTAAAAGCCTATGACTAAACAGAAAATCCTAAAAGGATAACAAGAAGCTGTTTAAATTAGTTATATTCTTAGTAAAACTGTCCATGTTATGTCTTTCTGACTGAATTTTAATAATGGTCATATATTACTTTAAAGATTAACTTAAAAATAAAAATTGCTTTCCTTTTTAAAAGAATAATGTTTTCTGCCAATTTTGCGAAGTTTTATCTTTCATTCCACCATAAAATATAATACTATCAATTTTAAAACAATGGCTAAAAATAGCATAATACATCATATTTGATTTTCTACTTAAGCTAGTTAAATGCATGAAATTTTGGAGAGAACATAGCATATGTTCATCATTTGTACATGTTTTCTTAACAAAATGTACAGTCACAATTTAAGATAAATCATGTAAATATTTAGGATATGTTTTACAAGTTTTTTTCTTTTTGCTTTTTAAATGAACAAATCTCCAACAATAACAAAAATTTTTTTTTCACATCTTGCACAAAATTTTTTTTCAAGTTTATAGGAAATTTAAAGGACCAAAGAGAAAACACTATTAGAAATGTTAAGGGGATTGCAGGTGGTTATTTTCTTTAAACTATATTAAAAAGTCTGCAGTTAGCCCTGGCCAGTTTGGCTCAGTGGATAGAGTGTCGGCCTATCCAGACTGAGGGGTCTCAGGTTCAATTCCGGTCAAGGGCATGTACCTTGGTTGCGGGCACATCCCCAGTAGCGGCTGTGCAGGAGGCAGCTGATCGATGTTTCTCTCTCATTGATGTTTCTAACTCTCTATCCCTCTCCCTTCCTCTCTGTAAAAAATCAATAAAATATATTTTAAAAAACTCTGCAGTTAAATCATATCACTTTGAGATGGAAAGAAAAAATATATAAGAAGGAGGCAAAAGTCAGATTATGGAATGAAAATTTCATTAAAAAATCATACACTTTCCAACTGCTGGACTTTCTACTTCTCTTCTTCCCTTCCTCCCATCCTTAAAGACTTCCAACTGAGGACATTTGCTGAACCCCCTGAAAGTACTAGTTTCCTTGTAGGAGTGTATATTTCATTGGTGAAGAGAGACATGACTACTAATAACAGTAGTATAATTTAGTTTGTGCTAAGTAGAATATTTAGAAGTACAGAAAAGAATTTTGTCAATTGAATAAATGTCTGGGAAGCTTAGAGATAATATAGTGGAAGACCTTTGAACTAATTCTTGATGGAAAGGACAAGAGATTTATTATGATCACAGTGATAGGGGTGGAGAGTCATGAATTTTCTGTGCATGTCTAAAGAAACAAGTTTTTTAAAGCTTGAGAAATGCTGTGATGGGTGATGAGACACCACCACGGGTTTCAACTCAGGAAAAAAACAACAACAACACATAAAGATAAATTGACTGTGAAGTGCATGAAGCTTAATTTCTAAGATCTTCACTTTCTGAGCCCTAAAAAGGCCCCTCCTGGAAAACTGTACACAGCAGACACCACGAAGCCTGGCTGTGCCCCTACTGATCCCGTCTATCCTCAGTGGAATGGCCGGCATATAATAGACTCAAATTACCATGAGAGTCTATTGAGAAAATTATTTCTTTAAGTTATCTTTCTCTACTTTTCTCCTAAAAGTCTTGTCTCTGCCTTCTCAGTGAGCAGGGAAATCAGGAGCAAGCGGTGATACCCTTGGTCAATAATAATCACAGATGTTGATTTTCTGGATTGCTATTCTCTTTCCTGCCCTTCGCAATAGCAAGAAAACAGAATAAGTAGCCTCTGCAACACAAACACACAAAAATCTAGACAAGCAAGATCAGAGAAAAAAAAAATAGAATCCTGAAGACTCAAAGATTGTCATATTGCAGCCCCCAAACTCAATGTGGATAACAGAGAGGGGTGTAAGTAATATAACTTCAGTTGGTAGTTAGGTTTTTTTCTGAGACCATAAGGGTGTTGAAACCATACTATGACTAATTCAAATTATTCAATAACCTAATTAATATAAATTAATGTAACCAGTTAGTTCCATTAATGGGTTTAATTTCTTAATGAAGTCAGAGTCAAGAGCTCAATATGAACGAGTTAACTTTTATCTATTGGAGAATACATGTTATATTCTTAACCCCAGTTACTCCTGGCATAAGAGTATTTGGTCATGAAAAAAATAGAGGGGAGGTTGCAGGGGGTGGGGAGCAAGCAGAGCAGAAAATATTTAAAAAGAAGAATATTCATAGTTTATATAATCCATCACTACACTGGAAAAACTAACACCTATGTTGTGAAATAAATTGGTAGCACCATCTTTATTAGAGAGGACAAAACATTATTATTTGCTAAACTTCAGTAGGTTACACAATCTTATATTCCCTGTAAGATCAAACACCAATGTTTACCAGTATGTCAATAATTGAATGCTTTCTTACTCCTGAGTGATTTTCATATACTTTTAGCAAAGAGATTCTGGGTACCGTCCAAGTAAACACTGTAGGCCTTGGAAGTAACTTTAAAACATGATTAATACATTTGGAAATTAAAGGGTTGGAAATTGTTATGAGAAGGGGATTCACTTCCTGGAGTTTTTATAGGTGGTCCAGATTTAAACATAAAGTACAAAGAACTTAAAACAGGTGATGGATTAAGAATATATATATTGATAAGTATTTTAAAAGCTGTAGGAAAATGTTAGCTCATAGAAAATTTGAGTTTCAATGAGAACTTAGTCAATCCTGAGTTCAGAAGAGACTTAGTTAATGCATCCTTAAATGTGCTCAAAATAAGTTACAGAGCAGTAATACACATGTTGTATACATAAATGCACATATAAAGTATACGTAGCTACCTAAATATGTGTGTGCTTAGATGCAACTGAATATCAATGGACAAAAGCCAACTAAATATTTAAAGAACAATATATGTATTATATTTTCAGTTATTCCTTTTATAAAGGAGTTTCTGAGGCTAATAATTGTCTGTTTAAAGGCTAATGACCTCTGAGATTCTGCACATCTCTGCAATTTTTACAGAATTATGAGCATTGAGAATTTACTATTTACAAGGTCCTTGACATTTATTTTAAATTATGTAATTTCCCACAATAATTTTAAAAACTCTATTATTGTCTTTATATTATAAATGAGGAAATTGAAGCTATAAGAGAATAAGTAATGGGCCTCATGACAAAGGGAAAGACTAAATTTTGTCTGGTTTTGAAACCCATCTTTTAATTATATGCTATACTCTTCGTTTTGTACCATTTATCAGAACTGGTAGCATGTAAAAATATATCCGTGGGTTTAAGTTGTAAAGTTTCCAAAATTCAAAACCATTTGTGAAATTTAAAACAAAATCATAAACAAAACACCTATTTTCATAAGTGACAAGGCAGATGAACTTATTTAAACCAATAAATGATTAGACTTGACAATAAAAGGTGAAATGGAAATACAAGTGTGATTTTAGTACTCAAGTTACTATCACTAAGGCTAATAACTCACTTTCTATCTTAGCCAAAATATGAACTCTGTATGATGAATTATGCATTACTTATGCTAAGTTTGATTGTGAAATTTCTAAAGAATTTACTTAATCCTGCTTTTCCAGTTAGAGCTTTTACTTGCTTCAGGGAGAATTTGATAGTGAGGGGAAGTTTATGGAAAAAGTAAGAGGAAGTAAGAAAGATTTCTCTAACCCTCCTCACTAGGGAATTTTGGGGAATTTATGGAGATACTATTATAAAAAGAAGAAGCAATAAGTAAAACAATAGCTGACATTTCTTGAATGCTTACAATTGTTAGGTTCTGTTTGAATGGTTTACCTATGACAACTTGCTTAAGCCTCACAAAATAAAGGCAAGAATAAACCTAATGAGAAACCCTGGCACTATGGCACTTATTTTTGTGGTAAAATTGGACTCTTCTTAATGAAAAAAAGTGAATATATGAATCATATACATGAACCATCAATCATTTGCTCTGTGGAAAGAATTATAGCTACTTTAAATACAAAACTTTTTTAACACATTTTAACTACAATTGGGTTTGGAAAATAAGGGGTTAGATAGAAACTTTCAAAAGTTATCATTTTTGAATTAAAAATTATATACTTTGTGCTTTTCACATTTGTTTGTCAACACTACTGAACCTAAAGTTTATCCAGGCTAAACTTTAGAGAGATAAGGTTAACTAGTGACAGGATTCCTCTTTGATTTTTGTTTTGGGGGGTATTGTTAAAGTCATTTACTAGATACTAAATGGGTGACTTAGGGTTTTCTTCTTTTCCTTCTATACTTGTAGGTAGTTTGGTGGGTCTAACAATTGAATTGACATAAGACAGAGTAACAATAGAAACCATTTAATGTTGTACATATGAGGCTCACATAAAAATGAGTCCCAAAGACAGGGAATTTATGCTTATATGACATCCTGAGCTAACAAATAGGGTAGGGGCCTGGATCTTTGAAGGGAGGAGGAAAATTCACAGGAAGATAAGATGTTTAGATATTTAGATATTTAGATGTTTGCCCTGCCATACAGGTAATTCTTTCAGATAGAAGTTTATTTCTAGATAGCTCCCTTTGTGGGCCAGGCCCCCTACCTAAATTATTTTAGGTAATTAAGGGAGAATGAAAGTTTTTCTTGATTCTGCTGGGTCTTGATCACCTTCAGCTCCAAGTAATCCACATGAAATACTAATGTTTATTACATGTAATATATATATATATATTATGCTAAGTGTCTGACTATCCAACCGGTCACTATGACATGCACTGACCATTTATAGAGAAATGGCACCATGGACCTGGCACCCACAAAGCAACACTTGGCTTCCTCCAAGTGGGACACAGGCCCCACCACCACCCCAGAGTGACATCACACCAAATCACAGCTGATGCTGCTGAGACCCCATGGCACAAAATGTGGCCCACAGCCCAGCCCAGCCTGGAAATGGTGGCTGTGGGCACCGGGTAATGACATTACATAGCAATGCCCAGCTTCCTCTCCCTAGCTACTAGCCTCTTTGGAGTTTCTTCAGCCCAGGAACTACTTGCTTTATAACCAGGTGGAAACATTTTACACTTTAACCAAATGTCTGTGAAGCATATTCCCATGCCTCATCTCATTTGAGCCCCATAGAAGTCCTGGAGTAGGTAGATAGGAGACTCAGTGGAATACTATTTTCTAGTCATTAGCTAGAAAATGGAGATTTAGAAAGCTTAGAAACTTGACCTGACTGAAAAGAAGTAAGAAATGATGGACCTTGAAAATGACTTCAGATTTTCTCACTGCGCAGAATATAGTCAAACACTGCTGCAGTTAAACATTTTACCCTTTGTTCTCCCTGCGTGATCTACAATAATAATTTGCTTTTTGTTGATAGTTACTGCTGTGTTGCTGAGAATTATCTGAAAGAGAAGTTGGGGTGCTTCACTGGGCTGGAAAAAGTTTCGCTACATCCGAAAGCAGGTCTAATTAAACGAGTTTATTCTATATGTACTAGAGGCCCGGTGCATTACATTTGTGCACTGGAAGGGGGGTCCCTCAGTCTGGCCTGTGCCCTCTCATAGTTCAGGACCCGTAAGGGGATGTCCATCTGCCTAATCCAGCAGGTGGGCATCTCTCTTGCAGTCCGGGAGCCCTCACTCCTTATTGCCCACCTGTTCACTGCTCCTTACCCCTCGGCTCACTGCTCCTTAGTACTGCCACAGAGGTGGGAGAGGCTCCCACAACCACTGCTGCACTTGCCAGTGTGAACCCAGCTTTTGGCTGAGCAGTGCTCCCCCTGTGGGAGCACACTTAATACCAGTGGGCAGCTACTACATTGAGTGTCTGCCCATGGTTGTCAGTGTACATCATAGCGACTGGTCATTCTGGTCATTCTGCCATAACAGTTGCTTAGGCTTTTATCTATACTACCTATACTAATAAAAGAGTAATATGCTAATCAGACCTGGAGACCTTCTGGATGTCCTTCTGCACAAAGCTGGGGGCTTGGCTGGCCTGCAAATGGCCCCCAAAAGGCCCTCAGCCTCTCTCCCAGGCTGGCCACACCCCCCTGATGGGGTTGTGGCCAGCCTGAAAACAGCCCTCAGCTCCTCACCCAGGCTGTCCATGTCCCTCAGCAGGGATCCCCACTCTGATGGGGGCATGGCCAGCCTGCAAACTGCCTGAGCCCCTTACCCAGGCTGGACCTGCCACCCAAGGGGACCCTCACCATGATCTGGGACCCCCTTCAGGGCAGACCAGCTGGCCCCCACCTGTGCACCAGGCCTTTATACTATCTATACTAATAAAAGGGTAATATGCTAATTAGACCAGGAGACCTTCTGGAAGATCTTCCGACATCCTTCCAGACAAAGCCATGGTGGCAAGGCCAAGGCAGAGATGGTTAGGGGTGATCAGGCCAGGAGGAAAGGGCAGTTGGGGGTGATCAGGCCAGGAGGGGGGCCAGTTGGGGGAAAGCAGGCTGGCAGGCAGAGTGATTAGGGGCAATCTGGATGGCAGGAAGATGAGTGGTTAGGAGCCAGTGGTCCTGGATTGTGAGAGGGATATCTGACTACCACTTTAGGCCTGATTCTAAAGAATTGAGCCTAAACTGGCAGTTGGACATCCCCTAAGGGGTCTCAGATTGGAGAGAGTGCAGGCTGGGCTGAAGGACATATCCCCATGCACAAATTTCGTGCACTGGGCCACTACTTATATAGATAAAAGGCTAAGTTGACTCACACATGTGCGATACATACAAAGCTCTCGCAGGCACCAATCACACATGTTGTGTTTCCCTATCCTATCTAATAATAGACAAACATGGTAATTGACCATACCTTCGCTATGCCTCCCATTGGCTAATCAGTGAGATATGCAAATTAACTCCCAATAAAGATGGCAGTTAATTTGCATACGTAGGCACAAAGCAGTGGAGCAAAGACTGAAGGCAGCTCCAGCCGGAGTAGCGAAGGCTTGAAGGTGGCTCCAGCTGGAGCGAAGGCCTGGGTTCCAGGTGCCGGAGGAAAACTGGCGCTGGCAGCCAGGGGAAGGGAAGGACTATTGCACGAATCTTTTCATGCAACAGGCCTCTAGTATATTACATAATAGTCTACATCTCCTGTGTTCTTATTGTCGATGCAAGAATGGCCAGACTTGCAGAGAATTTTTATATAAATGTATTTGAACCAAACAGAGGGTACACCTGGAAGCAAGATCACAATAGACTGAGAAACATGCTTCCTAGAAGGATGGTTTTCAGGTTTGTTTGTGTGTTTTTTTTTTTAAATATATTTGATATTAGGAGGGAACATAAGGAAGATTAAATGAAGGTGAGGGAAAGTAAGGTGGGAATTGGATTACAGGATAGTTAAGATTATGTGCTTCCTTGAGGGTGGTTATACATCCAAGGTGTCTGGGAAAGAGGATTACTCTGGTATTTCAAAGGTGTGTTAACTCAGATGTATAAAAACAATGGACAGGGCTTGCTTAAGCCAAAGATAAACCTTTGTATAAGCCTGGGCATGAGTACTCACCATCAGATCACCCTGTGAGGTTACTTTCTACAGAATCCTTTTTTTCATCCACACTATATAGATGAGGAAGGGGAGAAAAAAAAAAGACAACTAGAAAGTGGTAAAGGGACATAACTTTTGCTGGGCAACGCTTTTTCCTAATTCATCTTTTTCTGCTATTATTGAATTATTCACATGTTTTAATAATGTTTAGTTTTGGCTGTTGTCTCAGATCATGTAGGTAAGTAGGTAAGGTAGGTTCTTGGCTATATGTCAGTGAAATTTGTAAATTGATTGCTTTTTAGCCTATCACTTATTAATAATGTAGTTATCCTTTCAGAAAGAATAACTTGACCATCATAGTTCATAGTCTGAATATCAGAGTCTATTAACTGGTAACTAGTTTTCTATGTGTTCTTGACCTTTGTATTTTTGCCCACAATTCAATGAGTACCAAGTAATGAATGTGTCACAGATCATCCCCTATAAGATGTGAGGGCTTAATTTAATGGCTTAATTATAGACAGTTTCTTTAATAATTTTCAAGAGTGGTGTTGGGTCATCTTTCTAAGATACTAGAGAAGAATGTATGCCTGCTGACAATTACTTGTCAGGGGACAACCAGGGCAATTTGCTTCAATAAATACTTAATTTTTACTGACAACGTGCAGAATACAATGCTAGGTCATATGGGAAACCAAAGAAGTAAAGGACATGGTTTCTGGCTTTAAGGAGTTTCTGTGGTACTATGAGTCAGGATGAGGTGTTGGCATGGATAAATCAGAAGTGGAATTTAGCCGTAAGATGAAGTAGATGGAAAAGTAAAAATGCTGACCTGAGGTGGCTGAAGGTGAACTAGTTCCAAATAACTGTTGTTTGTTTGAATTTGACTTTGTGCCAGGCACTTAAGCACTTCACTTGTATGAATACACTTG
>NW_006383013.1:5622100-5626668 GCF_000327345.1 Myotis davidii | reverse complement strand
AGTGACGGAGGAAGCCAAGGTTCCCCGTCTTCCACCACCTGGCTCTGAGCTTCTGAAGCAACAGCTCCAAAAGATACAATGTTTCAATTATAGAAGCTAAAAGAAGGCAGTTAATTTGCATATACCAGTTGCAAGGGGAGACTGAGAACAACATGGAGGCCAAGCAGTACAGAAGGGAGCTAGGTGGAGGCCTCAAGGACAGAAACAGAGCCAAGGCTGCGGAAGTGGGAAGTGGGAGGTGGGAGGGCAGGCCCAGCCACAGTGGCTGCGAGCAGGAGGGGCAGTGGGTGGAGGGAAGGGGCAGTGCCTGGGAGCGGGAGGGGAAATGCAGCAGGAGTGGCTGGGAGCAGGAGGGGAAACCCAGCAGGAGCTTCTGAGAGCGGGAGGGGAAACCCAGCCGCAGTGGCTCGGAGTGGGAGCGAAGCCCACCTCAGCGGGTTTCGCTCCTCTCTCTGCTTTGCTCCAGCCGCTGGAAGCCCTATTCTTGCAGGAATCTTCCTGCAATGGGCCTCTAGTATATAATAACATATTAATCTAATTTATAATAAACCAACGACACAAACATTACTATTATTCCCATTTTGCAGAAGAGGAAACCTAGACAGAGATATTACTTACTTAAAACCAGTTGCCTGTAAAGTGAAGGAAGCAGATTTCAAAATCAGGCAATATGACTCCAGAAGCCAAGTGATAAATCAATAACCACAGCTGTATGAAGACTTGGGCTTGAATAGCTGATTGGTGCATGACAAAAATGATCATATAATTGATGCATAGACACAAATATCTTAAAGGAACCTCAGGCCATCTTGTTTCCTTAAATGTCATTATGGGTTGTGATCACATTCCCATTTTATTCAGCTTTATAAATGCTTTTAAATGCTCTAATCACTTCAGTGTGGGAAAACTTGGGAAACCAGGCACTTTAAACATGAAATCATTATCCTGTTTATGAAGGATATTTTCAAAAATATTTTAACATTTTGTTTTAATATACTTTTATATTTTAGTAAGTATAATTAATAATATATAATTAAGATGTATTTATAATTAAATTGTATATAATTAAATATAATAATTAAGATATATTTCATTAAATAATTTTAAAATATATTTTTTTTGAAAAGTCATTGTACAAAGAAAATCAAAATGACAATCCTCACTCATCTTCCAATCAAAGAGACTACCTAGCAGGACCATCATACTTTTACTTATAAACTTTATGGAACAGGTGATTTCTAGTGATCTTTAAAGAAGGGTGAGTAGACTTGGAGGGAAATGGTATATTAGATGAAGGTAGAATGTAAGGTAGAAAGTCCTATGTGGCAATTCCAGTTTTGTATTTGCTCCTCAATGAGACAATCTGCCATTTTCTTTCCTAAGAGTTTCATGCTTGTGATGGCTAGGGGAGGCATAAACTTATCTTTTAGGTAGATAACTAATCTTTCAGCTATTCATTTTAGATATTCTCCAAGAAATGTAAAAGGAACCATTGTAATAAAATTTATCCATCTCTTCCAAAAACCACAGTCACTTTAGTTTGACTGTAGGCCCCATGATATCAAAGGCTGCTAATTGTTGAGATAATTACCCAAGATAAACAATTACTGTCCAACTCATTCAGAAGGCATCAACTTCTTGAACAAGATTGCCTGGTTTCGGTTCCAAAATCATGAGTCAGTGAAAAGTTCCAAGGATGTTAGGGAGAATCTCAGTGGAGTTCCAAATGTTTTTTCCTCTGCATTTAGCAGAATTCTCAGTTTATAAATGTATATCATTCCATACTTTGAGAGAACTTAATGCATATACATTTTTGGGTAGTGGTCCCAATGCAAGATACATTACTGTCTTGATAATATCAAAATATCCAAGCAATATAATTCAGGTATACTTTAATGACAATGCAACACTCGGGCCAAAATCCAAGGTAGGAATTGCTTAATAGCTTACTAATAAATATTTCCCAATGTCTTTGGTCTTTTACTGTTAAAATGACTATCTTAATCTCAGATGGGCATGGCAACATGATGTGCCCTCTCTCATCAGAGGACTTTAGATGGAGTAATCACTCCAGATGGAGGTGGATTTGACCTGTAACTTTTCATGACCATGCTGCCAAAGCACTGACACCATCATCAGATTTAGTCACTATAATCTTTCCAAACAAGCTGATTGGCAGTTCATGCTGTTCTTTGACAAATAACTGCACATTGACATCATTCCTAAGGCCACGAGGGGATAAGTTTTGGACGCTGGGTCTATCTAGGGTATAGGATTGACCATTGTGTTGAATTGGACAGTTACTGAAACAGTTGGCCAACCCACTAAAATTAAAAGTAAATAAATACTTTAAATTATCACTTTAATTAATTGATTATGTTTCCAAATGGGTTGAGAAATAGTTTGGCACAGTGAGGCAAGTAGTATCAGAGAAACCACATTGGAGGCAACAAAGATGCCTGGTTCTGACAAGCCATGTAAAACGGGCAAGTTACTTCAGAGTTCTGAGTCCTAGTTTACTTATCTATTAAATATTGAAATTATTACTGGATTATTTGTTTGATTAGAAAAGTTCAATGGAAAAACTTACTGGGATGGGTTAAAAGTTACTTCTTTGAAGCTGGTTTAAACTCTTTTTTTTTTTAACATTTGCTATTGTGCTCAAGAGTTGTTTCCTGAGATTCCTTGTACTCTACCCACTCCTTACACAAGCCATAAATAATAGTTATAAAGCAAGTTATTTGAAAGATAGGACAACACTTTGGTTATCTGTCTCACATAGTAAATAATTTCCCATGATCATGGTATCTCCCCCATGAATTTTACTTGAATGGAACTTTCATCCAAATTTGTAAATGAAAGAGCAAATATCTTTATGAGTCAGAATTATCAATTAGTTCAATTGTAAATCAAGTCTTTTGGAATCCTATTAAAGGGGCTGTCTGCTTCATTCATACAGTTTTTCCACTGAAATAACCTCTTCCTACTACCATTTATGGAGGATTCTTTTGTCCCTCCAAAGCTACCTTCTATCTTACCCACTAGCAATGCCATCAGAGTTCAGTTAAAGTTCAAAAGCTCTTCGCTGTCTAGGATAGATGAGAAAACTACCTGTTCTCTACTAGTACATTTTATCACTAAGGTCAATCTCATTTAGTGTTGTTGGAAAGTAACCTAGTTCTTTATGTGTATGACTCCAAAATTGGACACTGCTAAGAGCTTTTATTTCTCTTTGCAAGAACTCACAGAACCATTGTGGCAGTTTAATGGGGTTATGTATGTAAATCTCCCAGTACCATGCCTGACACAGGGTGGTGTTAAATACATGTCAGTTCCCTCTCTCTTTCTCTTTTTTAACCACCAAGAAATATATATGCTACATTTCGTTTAAAAATATGTTCTTTGTCAAAAGTTATCATGTCTGAGTTGTTGGCTTATTGGCTTAACATTATGTATTGGGAAAACAACTCCAGTTTCCTGAAGGGGTAAATATATAACTGGATTTCTGTGGTTAATTGGTTTCTTTGACCCCTTTTGACTATTACTGGGAATGTTGAATACAAAATTATAGCCAGATTCCAACCTGAAGTATTTTTGGACTGAATTCTTCTTCCTTCATCAACCTGACAGTTGAAATTCAAAAGGCTATTTGTCACTTCCTAGTGTCATCACCAGTCCATGATGTTAGCCAGCTGTGAGACAGCTGCCGCATTCCATCCCTGAAATGACTGAAAATCAGTTATTAGTGAAGGATACCAATATGAGGGCCTTTCAGCTACATATTTCATCTCTCAGGAACAGAATCCTAATTTGTTGGGTTTGAGTTATTACCCAGGCCTGGCCTACAAGTACAGACCAACTTGGGAATGAAACAGAGATTGTATTCAGTTTATTCTTTTTAAGTGACTGTCTGAAACCTTTTTATTAGTTTTCCTTTCCCAATATGACTAGTTTTATTTCCTCTTCAAATTATTGTGTCTAAATAGACAGGGCTTTGGAATGAGATCACCAAGTCAACATTCCATTATGAATCTTTTTTGCCTGGAAGGAATAAAAGAGGGATAGGGGATGGGAGGGGAGGAGGGAGGTAGGAAATTAAGTATGAAAACATCCCAGACAAGAGCAAACACTGGTGCCCAATGTCATGATACATTTTCATTGCAGCTGTGTAGAACCAAGTCCTCTCATTATTCAGTTGAGGATATTTAGTGAGGTCCACTTGACTTTTCCAGAATGGCTTGTCCATTCCCGTGGTCAGTCTGCCCCTGGACTACTTATAAAAGGCCTTTCCAGAGACATGTACTAAAAAAGCAATGTCTGCAAGTTTCTTTAGAGAAATATCCATACTGGATTCTTCTTGCACTGGTATTAATTTACAGAGGGTCGATGAAAATTTCCCTTTTTCTTGTTTCTCTTTTGTTTTTCTTTTAACCAGTCCTCAACTTAAACTTAATATTACTATGTAAAAAAAAAGAAAGGAAAGATTTTCATGAAGAAAAACCAAACAGGGTTTTCAATTCAAGCCTGTAGTTAAAAGAAACTGCTTATTATATTTTATTTATTTTTTA
>NW_006383013.1:5618885-5621687 GCF_000327345.1 Myotis davidii | reverse complement strand
GATACACAAGAATAAACTAAAAATGGATAAAAGACTTAAGTGTAAGACATGAAACTATAAAAATCTTAGAAGAAACCATGGGCAGCAAAATCTCAGACATCTCTCATAGCAATATGTTTACCGATACATATCCTAGGACAATGGAAACTAAGGAGAAAATAAACAAATAGGACTACATCAAAATAAAAAGCTTCTGCACACCAAAAGAAACCATCAACAAAACAACAAGAAAGCCCACTGCATGGGACAACATACTTGCCAATGCTATCTCTGATAAGGGTTTAATCGCCAAAATTTACAGAGAACTCATACAACTTAACAAAAGGAAGATAAACAGTCCAATAAAAAAAATGGGCAAAGGATATAAATATTATATTTTATTTATTTATTTGAAAGAGAGAGAGAGAGAGAGAGAGAGAGAGAGAGAGAGAGATTTGTTGTTGTTCCACTTATATTTGTTGGTTGATTCTTGACTGGGAATTGAACCTGCAACCTTGGCATATCAGGATGACACTCTAAACAACTGAGCTACCCAGCAAGGGCATTATTTGTCTTATATTCCAATTTTTTATGATTTTACAAATATGTAACTATATAGAGCCCTTTCCTAATTACAGAGTGACTCCATAGTCCAGTTCATTTACATAATAACATGTAATAATCATTCAATTACATAGGCCTTAGCCTCACTTACTAGGACCAGTATATATTTTTTAGAATACAGAAGAACCTGTGAGGAAGTTGCATCCACCAACAGGCAGAATTAGGGATAGTAATATAGCCTATGGCCACATGCACTGAATAGTATCATAAACTTTTTGAATTAATGATACAACTCAGAGCTCAGATTCAAAATATCAGCTGTTCTAAAAGCATTTAAGACCAAATGTTTTATACATTTGTGTCATGGAAAACAACCATCTGCTATTCTTCCTTTTCTGCAAACTTTCTCCAAGTTAAATAGGGCAATGCCTGAGCAGTCTTCCATGAATTCTGTAACCATGTCTTCTTTGCATCAAAACTTCCACTAGTTGGTCAAAAAACTGGTGTGATATTTCTGCCTAATTGCTTCTTTCCCAAAACTAATTAATTGACAAAGAAGTTTCACTCCCCCAAATGTTTGGTTTCCAAGTATTCTGAAAAATTCTACATCCAAAATTTCATCAAGTTTTGAGTTAATTTGCTGTGGAATGAAGCAGATATGCCAGAAACAGTTTTCTATTCTCAGAAGGGATTTTGTGTTACATCAGAGGAACATTGCAAAGTAGCTAGGTTACTAGGGCATTTTCCATAAGGTGACTTAAAGGCACCTCCTCATGACCAA
The DNA here is from genome assembly GCF_000327345.1 of Myotis davidii. NCBI lineage: Eukaryota > Metazoa > Chordata > Mammalia > Chiroptera > Vespertilionidae > Myotis > Myotis davidii. The sequence goes on along the minus strand of NW_006383013.1, from coordinate 5,620,363 downwards.
GAGCAGTAGAGCAGACTTGACAATGAACAATGCAGTTAGCTGGTTTTTCAACCTAAATGCTATATTGGTATAATGAGGAGGGAGGCTGTGGGAGTCACACATGTTACTCTTCACATCTTTTTTTTTTTCTCATGCATACATTAGAACAATAGGGAAATCTTTCTCCTTCATTATGTTAATTGGTTTTCTTGATATGAACCTAATTTTATACTGAAATTACTGTGTACATAAATGAAAGAGGGACAACATACATCCTTAAGGATGCATGTCATGAATAATTATAGGAAGTTGCAGAAGGAGATAGATAGTAGGATGAAATTTACATAATATGCCAGCAATATCACATATTCTTTAGAAATGAATTTATATGCAGTAAAATTATAAACACACACATGGAAATCATATGATAAATTTAGGTAAGTAGTTGACTCTACCAGTGAGAGAAGAAACTTGAGTCATCAATTTTACCTGTGATATTTTATTTCTTATATATTAAATCCACATGAGTGATGAATCAATGGATTCTGTTACACTATTTTTATAATTTTTATAAATCTGAAATATCTCACATTAAAAATGCATCTTCCTGGTGAGTAGTTAAGAATTGTTGACTTTGGACTAATGCAGACCTAATTTTAAGTCTTGGTTCTCCTATGTAATAACTATGTTTTTTGAGAAAGTTATTTAACCAAAGATTAATTTCTTTATTTTTGAAATGGTTATAAAATGGTACCTACCTTTTAGAGTTCTTTTCTGGATTAAATGTATTAATGCATTACAATGTTTAACATACTGCTTGAAATGTTGCACCCAAGATATATTATGTATATGCTTATACATAAGTGCAGGTCATCTCATATACTTGTACTAGAGGCCCGGTGCACAAAATTTTGCGCACTCGGGGGTGAGGAAGGGGTCCCTAAGCCTGGTCTGTGCCCTCTTGCAGTCTGGGACCCCTTGGGAGATAACGACCTGCTGGCTTAGGCCTGCTCCCGGTGGCAGAGGGCAGGCCCAATCCCTAGGTGCAGCCCCTGGTCGGGCTCAGAGCAGGGCTGATTGGGGAGTTGGGCGCCGCCCCCTGTCATGGACAGAGCAGGGCGGATTGGGAGGTTGCGATGCCACCCTCAGTCATGCTCAGGGTAGGGCCGATTGGGGGGTTGGGGCACCACCCTCTGTCACACTCAAGGCAGGGTCGATGGGGAGGTTGCGGCACCACCCCCTGTCATGCACAGAGCAGGGCCAATCAGTGGGTTGGGGCGCCTTCCCCTGTCACGAACAGAGCAGGGCAGATAGGGAGGTTGTGGCCCCGCTCCCTGTCACACACAGAGCCGCAGGGTGATCAGGGTGTTTGGGCGCTGCCCCTTGTCACGCTGTTCCTGGTGTGGGGAGGCCATGTGGCTCCGCTGATCCCGGTGCTGGGAGGTGTATTACCCTTTTACTATATAGAATAAAGGCCTGGTGCATGGGTGGGCGCTGGC
>NW_006383013.1:5612049-5618840 GCF_000327345.1 Myotis davidii | reverse complement strand
GGCTCGCTGAAAGCAGGTTTCTGGGGTATTGTTTAACTTATATGTTTGTAACTATGTTTCAAATTGCAGGCTCAGAGGCTGGCAAGGCAGGCCGGGAATGTTGCAGTCCTCCATCACTGAAGCAAGCAAGCCTCATGTTGAGTTTAAGCTGCCTGGCTGCCAGCTGCCATCTTGGCTGGCAGTTAATTTGCATATCGCCCTGATTAGCCAATGGGAAGGGTAGTGGTCGTACGCTAATTACCATGTTTCTTTTTTATAAGATAGGATATAGTATAATTATTTCTTTTAAAACTTACTGGCTGTATGATTGTGGCCATGTAAACCTTCTGAGAGTCTAATTCTTCATCTTGTAAAATGGGAAAAAATTAGATTACCTATTCTGTCTATTTCACAGGATCTCTAAAAGTATTAAATGCAAATGTGTGTAAAAACACTTTGAGGTATTGGAAGTTACATAACAATTTTCTTAAGTCATCATTAATTCATTTATTTAACATTTTTTTGAGAGTCTGTTGCAGTATTAGACACATTGTTAAATTCTGTGACATTTATTTCTCACTGTGCTGGAAGCTGAGAAGTCCAACATCACTGGCAGATTTGGTGAGGGCCCTCTTCCTGGCTTTCAGGTGGCTGCCTTTTTCTGTGTCTTTACATGGTGGAAAAAGGGAGAGGGAATGGGAGCGGGGGAAGAAGAGGAAGAGGAAGAGGAAAAAGTGGGGGGAGGAGAAGGAGGTAGAGGGTAAGGAGGGAGAGAGATTTTGGTCAAAGAAGTCACTGAAGGATCTTATGCATAAGATCCTTGTGACCAAATCCGTTTTACAAGGTCATTCTAATGGCTATCTAATGATCAGATTAGAAAAGGGGAAAAGGGAAAGTAAGTAAACCAGTTAGAAAGCGTTTCTATTAGTCCAGGAAGAGATTATTGTGTTTGAAATAGGGTGCAGATGAGGCATTGTTAAAGAAAAATATACATTTTGAGGATTGAAGAATGGGTGATGGATTGGGTGGAGATGAGATAGGAATAAAAGTTATCTAATATTAAAGAGTCTAGCCTTTAAACAAACAGATTGAATTTAAAACTATTGAATAGTCTTTTAAAGTTCAACATCTTATTGAATGAGAAATCAATCCATTCACTCAAAATATATTTGCTAAGAACAAATTACTGGTCGTGTAATGGCAAACATTAGAGATCTATGTAATCACTGCTCTTATAGTGCTTATGAATTATTAAGGGAGAACATAACTACACAAAAAATAGGAACAATAATCACAACTTATGATAAGCCTGAATAATTTTCCTTTGGTTGTTATAACAGATTACCACAAACTTGGTGGCTTAAACAACCAAATTTGTTCTCTGATACTTCTGGAGCTCAGTCAGGTTCCCTGGGCTGAACCCTAGGTGTCAGAGGGCCTCACTCTCTTTGGAGGTTCTAGGAGAGCACCCATCCTTGCCTCTCCCAGCTTCTAATAGCTATTGGCATTCTTTGGTTTGTGGCTGCATCACTCCAATTTGTACCCCCATGTTCACAATGCCTCCTTCTCTTCTGTGACAAAATCTTCCTCGGCCTCCCTCTTACAAGGGTACTTGTGATGGCATTTAGGGCTTACATGGAGAACTCAAGATTATTTCTCCATCTCAAGATCTTTAACTAAATCACTTTTTGTTCACCATGTAAAACAATATTCAGAGGTTCTGGGGATTAGAACATGAATCTCCTTTGGAGGGCTGCTTTTCAGCTTACCACATGATCTATGAAGGAAATAAACAGGAAACTATGATGGAGAATAATGGTGAGGATGTACTTGATGGATACAAGGCAATGATGACAAAGACTGGAATGAGCTAAAACAAAGAGACAGACTAAGATTTGATCATTTAGAACCTTGAAAGTGTCCCAATTTTATTCTAAATGCATTTGTAACTTAAAAAGTAATGAATTATAAAGGCAATGTGATTTGATTTATGAGTTTAAAAAGATTATTTTACTTGCTGTAAAAAAAAAATTGGTAGGAGATGGAAGACAATAAAAGCAGGGCAAAATGCCAAGAGGCTACTGAGGTCATAAGGGCAGGAAAGAATGTCAATTAGAACAGTGCGGTGGCAGTGAAGATGTAGCATCATGGACAAAGATGAGATTCATGTAAGAGATCAAATAATCAGAACTTAGATGAATTGTATGTGAAGGGCGAGAGGGACAAGGAGGAATAAGGAATGACAGATTTCTAGCATTAGCAATTAAATAGCTGATGATGTTATTTACTGACTTGGGGAAGGGATATGCAGGAGGGAATAAGAGTTCTGCATTGGGAATATTAATTCTCAGACCATGAAGCTATGGAGCTGTCAAGCAGGCAGCTGGGTGAAGAGATCTGGAGCTCAGAAAAGAAGTATGGGCCAAAAATATAAATGAGCGAGTGTTGAGCATTGAGATAATAATTAAAGCAATGAAAATAGATAAATCTCTTCAAATAAGTTGTATGAAGAAAGTCCAAAACCCTGAGGAATATGATTATATAAGTTTAGGTAAAGGAGAAAAAGCAAACACAAGTATGTTAGAAGGAATGACCAAAAACAGAGGAAGAGAAATACTCAGAAGAGGGTATTGTCACAAAAGTCAAGAAAGGAGACTATTTCTTAAGAGAGGAGAGCCCTGACCGGTTTTGCTCAGTGGATAGAGCATCGCCTGTGGACTGAGAGGTCCCAGGTTCGATTCTGGTCAAGGGCATGTACCTTGGTTGCGGGCACATCCCCAGTAGGAGGTGTGCAGGAGGCAGCTGATCGATCTTTCTCTTTCTCTCTCATCGATGTTTCTAACTCTCTATCCCTCTCCCTTTCTCTCTGTTAAAACACTCAATAAAATATATTTTTTAAAAAAGAGAGAGGAGAGAAAAATGTTCTTTGTATTTGGCAATGTGGAGGTTACTGCTGACTTTGACAAGAACAGTTTCAGTCTGCTGATGGGACTAAGGCCAGGTTGGACTTATGAGCTAATGGAAAAACAGGGGGTGAATATAAGTGAGGAAATATAGCACATGGTCAGTTTTCTGTGGAGAGGAGTAGAAGATAGAAATATAACCAAAGATTTTAATTTTTAAGGGAGATACTTTACAGCATATTAGTATATTTTTCTGAATAAGGATAGAACAATAGAGAGATGACATTGGATGATAACGTAAAAAAAAAAAAAAATACCTGTTAGTCCCGTGGTGACCTTAGGTACTTATGAAGAAAAGGAATGTCATAATTTTCAGCAGCCCCATCAGCCTTTTGACTCTGTTTCTTTGTTCTCACCCTCTCCTGGGAAGGAGAGAGAGGTCTTTTAACATTAACCAAACTGGGCATGTCTGGGAAGCTATCCCATACCTGGTGGCTTCCTTAGCAGAGCCACTTTCATTTAATTACTTTGCTCTTTCCACTTGAAAAGTCTTGGAGTTTCTTTTATGTATTAAGAGGAATTTTCTTAAAATCAGTTTTGGTTGCATTCCCATGTATTACGTATATGTCTTGCTAGCAATGATTCAGCCAGATCCTTTTCCTGGATTTCAGCGTGAGGTGGGATGGAGTGGCTAGCACTAGTCATCAGATATTCTTAAATGCTTTTAGAATGGGGGTGGTCCAATGCACCACATTCTCCTCCCCCCGCCCACTGTCCTCTCCTCCACACAAAGCAGCTCCTAACAATATGACACTCCATGCTTTGTTCTATCTAGAATTGGATCATTTTCCCCAGTAAGTGTTCAAGCAGGGGTTTCACTGGAGAAGAGGCTTCAGAGCCCCAGCTAGACCTCTTTACTCTCCTGTCTTACAATTGAGATGTCAGGGTTTGAATACCAACCCAGCCCTTTATTGCTCCGACACCCCAATTGCTAGCTTCTTGTCTTCTTTGTAAAGATGAAATTTAAAATATGCCTGAACATATGGAGTAGTGGTTATTATTATAATACAAGGAAGAAGCAGATGTTATGGCTATAGTCTTTGAAGAAACACGATTCATGCTTTCAGTCAGGTGTTGTGCTGATAAGAAGTGAGAATTTGTTGAAGGGAGAAGTTTAGCCAAGGAGGGAGTTCTCTTTTCCTCTGCCCACTTCTTCCTAGGATTTGGATTTGAACAGGCCTGTGATTTGTAAACACTAACCTCTATGCCCCTAGGGTTGACCTTGAAAGTTGCTCTATATCAGGGAACCTGGTGGTCACCTTCCCATGAGAAGAAGAGCATATATTCTCAGGAAAGGTGAAGGTCAAGGCAGTATTTTTGCAAAATGTCTGGGGGGGAAAAAGTCCATATTATGTTTCCAAAAATTTCACCTGAAAAGTTAAAACATGTAGTAGGTCAAAAGTCCATTGTTGCAGCCACAGGGCAAAAATCAGACTTGATAATGATGTTCATGAAACTGTGACATGACCGTGCCCCAGAGGAGGCTGATGAAGAGTTGCAGTTAAAAGCCAGCTGTCCCAGGGGGACAAATTCTGACCTGTGTGCACAGAGGCAGTTTGGAAACACTTCTAATCTTAAGTGAGCTTAGCAACTCAGCCATCCCCAGTGATAGAAAACAATAACCCCAAGGAAAGCACTAATACCAAACTTAACAGCTTTTCCCACAACCTGGCCTCAGGAAAATGCGCATTTATATTTTGGATATTTATATTTCAAAGTATAATTTTAGTTTAGGGAAACTATGGTCATGGGGAAAGTGTTTTTGTTACTTGCTCTTGCATTGGTATGATCCCTTATTTCAACAGTATACATTGGGACTAGTCTAGAATATTCTGTGTTCTCCAAAGATTTGCTCTTATTTAGTTGCTGTCTTAACTTCTGGAGTGGCAAGAGATGGTGAGTGATGTTTAGGGCCATAGTAATAATGAGAGACTGGGTTGTAAGGATGAGAGTGACCTTCCCCTGTTGAGGAGTGTTCTAAAAAGCATTGCTGGCATTCTGATTTTGAAGTAAAGGCTACACATTCTGGTTACAAGCAGAGATATAACTTTCCAATTACTCGTTGGTGAAGGTGAAAGCCCCTAGTTCTTCCACACTTTAAAGGAGAGGTTGGATCGACCAAGATGATACCAATTTTCAAAGGTAGCTGTAAAAGCACATCCCATATATTCAGATTGCATGTTCCTCAAGCTCTCAATGTCTGCACTTATGTTTCTTTTTTTTAATCTTTACTGTTGAAAGTATTACAAAATTTCCCCCCAATACCTCTCCCAGCCCACTCCTGCCCCCGACCGCAGGCCTTCACTACCCTGTCTGTGTCCATAGGTTATACATATATGCATACAAGTTCTTTGGTTGATCTCTTCCCACCCACACACCCTCATCCTTATGTTTCTTTGCACTGATCCGTTAGCATCTCCTTGGGAAGAAAACAAGGTGAGCAGAGCAAAGAAAGTGACATGGTATAACTGGAACCATTGTCCCTAATTGCTCTACTCCAAGAGTTTGTTTGTTTCTTACTGGCTTCTTCCTCATTCTCAGAGAATCTCCTCATATTCTAATTTTGACTATGGTTTCATGTAGAGAGTGGCCTGTCAAAAGCCAGTGGAGTAAATGCAAGTGAAATGGTGCAGACACTGGAAACTTCCAGGAGAGCAGAGGCTGCACTTCATTACATGACCAGATTCTGACAAGGAAAAGCCAGAAGGTCAGGAATCTGAGCTGCCCTGATAACTTGGCAGCTAGACCTCAGGCCATGAGGCAGGACACCAAAGTTCAGGTCAGACTGCCTTTCACTGGAGCTCAAGGCCAATTGAATCATACTGAAATCTGAGATGCTAAAGCCAAAACCAAGTCAGCTGCTCCATTAACCAGGGGCCAGAGAACAACTACAGTATTCCCTCAGGTTTTCTCTCCAGGCATCATCTAGAGAGCCTGAAAGAACTTCAGTAGTTTTTGGAGGAAAAAGTCACAGCACACCACATTAAAAGCATTACTTAACATTTAGGAGCTAATTTTCTGGCTAAGCTGTACCTCCTGACCTCTATGTTCTTAAATTATGACCAATGGCTTGCCCTTGCTCCTTAGTGTTTGCACCTTTCAAATATTTACTATTTCTTTATTTTCAGGCACTTTTATGTCCTAGGTCAGCCATTAATGAATGAGTATACATTTCCTAAAATGTAGAAGTCTCTGTGTTAGATATTGAGCAGGGAAAACAGAAGTTAGGGGCCATATGCTCTTCTCCTAAAGGCTTTCAGTGTACTCTGATTGGTAGAGGTCATTGTTGTTGCCCTAACCATTATAACATAAGATAGTTGAGAAGAAATACTGAATAAAAGGATAGGGTGGTAATCATATTAGGAGCTCAGATTACTGTATTGAGTAGCATAAATCAACATCAATTCATTGAGGTACAATAGGACTTTCTGTTAACCACAGAATTAGCCATTTCTCTTTTGCTTTCTTTAATTTATTGGATGTAGTGGCTGCAGGAGAGAGAGAGAGGAGAGAGAGAGAGAGAGAGAGAGAGAGAGAGAGAGAGAGAGAGATGCTGATTCTTATATGTGCCCTGACTGGAGAATTAAACCCACAAACTTTGTGTATCAGGACAGTGCTCTAACCTACTTAACTACCCAGACTGGGTGAATTTTCCATTTTCCAAGAAAGTGTACAAATACAGAATAACTTTAATTCTTCCCCTTTCTTTTTTTAATTAAATCTTTATTGTTCAGATTATTACATTTGTTCCTTCCCCCCCCCATATCTCCCCTCCTCCCAGTTCCCGCCCCACCCTCCGCCCTCACTCCCCACCCACTGTCCTCATCCATAGGTGCATGATTTTTGTCC
>NW_006383013.1:5590421-5610949 GCF_000327345.1 Myotis davidii | reverse complement strand
TGTGCTGGATCTCTAGGGAGGTGCTAATCTAGCATTTGCCTGAGGCTATCCGGCAAATGGCTCTGCGCAGGGCTTGGGCGGGTCGGGTACCCGGGGATCAACAGGGTGGGCGGAGCAAGCAGTTATGGCTGCTCTCAGTTCTGTCTCTAGGGGCTCTGCCTCACAGAGTACCAGCAACTGCTGCAAACCTCAAAGAGAAAGCTGCCTGCGAGTTTTGACCGAAGCCAGACAGTCCTGCTTCTCCCGTTTGAGTCTGGGTTCCTAGAGACTCGATCTGGAACTCAGAGTCTGAGACTCCCTCCTGATTGAAACAGACAACCGTGCCCTCAGCTGCCAGCCCGCTCTGCATGCACTCCGCACCTTAGTATTTGACTTCAGCACTGCACCTCCTCTGAGTCTAGGTATGCTATTCTCTTTCCTCCTAGTTGTAGAGCTTCCACTCAGCTAGCATTCCTGTTGTTCTGGATGATGTCCGTTCTGTCTTTTAGTTGTATTTTTGAAGTGGTTATTTGAGGCAGCAAACTCCAGCATTAACCTATGCTGCCATCTTGGTTTCTCCCCCCTTTCTTATGACATTGTAAAAACTGAAAGGAGGAAATTATCAAATAATTATTTAACTACCACAAATCTTTTTTTTTTAAATATATTTTATTGATTTTTTACAGAGAGGAAGGGAGAGAGACAGAGAGTTAGAAACATCGATGAGAGAGAGACATCGATCAGCTGCCTCCCGCACATCTCCCACTGGGGATGTGCCCGCAACCAAGGCACATGCCCTTGACCGGAATCGAACCCGGGATCCTTCAGTCCGCAGGCCGACGCTCTATCCACTGAGCCAAACCGGTTTCGGCAACTACCACAAATCTTAACAACTAACTACCTAGTTTCTTGGGGGTTGGAGTACTGGGAGAGAGTGGGCTGGGGAACTGAATCAACTCAACTGATCAAACCTAAGAATCTTTGGCATATAAATTTGTAACTATTATCAAAACCATCTTATTCATTAGGTTTTAAGTTCTTTGTCTCCTGGAGTAGTATCTTTCTCATCTTAATGTATTACATTGCATCTAATATGTTGTCTGCCTTTCAGGGACCAATTCACACATCTGGAAGGAGGTTTCTGAGCCTCTGGGCATCCCCTTCCTGAAAGCTTATCTCAGCATCACTGCTGTCTAATGCATGACCCTTTGCTAGGGTAACTCATATTCAGCTTTCAGTTTCAGGTTAGACTTCCTCTAGAAGCCTCGCTTGATTCTCTCCCAATGCTTTGGCTGAGTATTCCTCTACTGAGTTTACATAGCATCTCCTCATTTTCCTCATCAAGATACTTACATCACTGAACTGTCTGGATTTCCCTACTGCATCATAAACTTGAGGGCAGGAATATGGTCTTGAGTTCACATGTCCAACATAATGCCTGGCCCGGTGTGGAAACTCAGTAAATATTTGCCATTTTAATGAATGAACGCACAAAAGAATGAGTGAATAATGTGGGTGTGATGGAGGCACAAGTACACTCTTCTGGCTATATTTTGAGCTCCTTTTCCATCCCACAAGTTGGCTTTCTTCTTTTGGCAGTGAGGTTCCTCTCATTTACATCCACCTGGGAGGTCTCACTGGAGTGATTTATAAGGAAGAAGTGTGATCATCAAGGTGTTTATTGGACCATTCTCTCCCACTGTTCTGTCTGTTACTTCACAGAAATGAAAAACTGGGCAGGTTACAACTTACCACAGTCTTCCCACTGTGACTGTTTTTCATTTCAAGCCAGTTGATAAATGCATATTGACTTTTCACAGTGCATGTTCACTGCTGCACTTGGCTTAACAAGATCTTTACAACCACCCCCTGATTGCATTTCTACTGTTTCCCCAACTTATGTGCAAGGAAGCTGAGTTATATAATGTGCTGGGGGTCAGGCCAGGCTAGTGACACAGATCATTTTTGAACTAGAAGCCTCTGGACTTACAGGCTGTGGCAGGCTGCTGTTCCCCCAGCTGCCTTGGAGGTCTCAGTTCATTATCTCTTGTCAGTAAGGAATGAATTGGGTAAAATGTCTCCTAAATTTGGATTTCTATTGCTTTCTTGGAAAATAAATACTAGCTCTTTATAGCTCCTCATTTATTAGCCAAGCCAGCTTACTGAATGACTTAGAAAAATTTTGGAACCAGCTGCTACATTAACAGTGGTCACAAACAGGAGGGAAAAAAAAAGTATTTACAATGTCAACCTTGATTTCCTTTTATCTTCTCTCCACCATCATTCCCATGCCTATGTCCCAAAAGGCAGAGCTATTTCTCAGCACTTTTATGATGTTAGAATGCTATTTTCTCTGGAATATCTTGTATATACTTTTCCTTTTTCTAGGCTTGTACTTCATCAGAATAGGCACCTTGCCTCTCAGAACTGCTTGTTCATCTTCTCTCCGAGATTTCTGAAATTCCAGATACAGAGTCTTCCCTAGAGCATCTACACTAATAAAAGAGAAACATGGTAATTGACGTACGACCACTACCCTTTTCATTGGCTAATCAGTGAGATATGCAAATTGACTGTCAGCCATGTATGAACTACATGTCTTGGCTCATCTGAGATGATCTTATTTATGCCTATTGTACTGAAGTAATTATTGATAGTATCCTCTATGCATTCTCAGAAGTGTTCTAATTTGGATAATTGTTGAGAGTTTAGCTAAGCTACATCATGTTATCACTGCCTGAGCATCTATTACATTTGGCCAGGCAGCCTTCAAGGACCTTACACTGACACTAGTGTCCTCATGCCAGCTCTTGCCCTAGATAACAGCCTGCTGAGTCACAAGCAAATTTAAGTCCCTGATATGACTTCTGCAATAGCCCTTGTGATAAACAGGTTCCCCTGCCTCAGTGCCTGTATACATTATGCCCCCTTAACTGAGATCCTCATGGAGCTAATTAATCAAGTCCTAGCCAGGGAAACCCAGTACGCTCCACCACAGACTCTAATAAAGGCACGTGTGTGCCCCATGTTCTTTGTCTATCTTGACCTCCTTGTGTAGCATCTTGAGGTATACCATTTACGTCCTCCAGGACTTATGAGTAATAATAAAAAAAACAAAATACTTTTCAATTTCTTTTGTGATTTTTGTTGTTGTTGAACTGGAACTCATTGAATGCACCTTGTGCTCCACTTAACAAATATTAATTTAACAATGTCATAACAGCAATAAATTATAGTCATTGTAAATCTCATAGAGTCAGGAGATGTAAGTGGTAGTCCCAGTCTGCCCATATGTGACCTCAAGCTAGTTTTAGCAACCTTCCCTTCCTTACTCAAGCACTTATCTTACTATCCCACTTCATTCTCTTTCCTGTAGTCACCTGCTATTATAGCGTCATTTTATTTTATTCATAGCATTAATTAGTACATGAAATCTTATTACTTGCTTGCCTGTTTATCACCTTTCTCCTCACTTCTTGTACCTCTGACACACATAAATGTAAGTCCTTAAGCAAGGACTTTGTCTAATTCATACTTGTAATCCTAGGGGCTAGTGCATACTAGATATGCAAGAAAAATGTGTCGATGACTAACTAAAGTCAAAGACATTTTTTAATGCTGTGGATTAAAAAAATAGAGGGTTTATGGGAAATAATATCAATAGGGTGATCATAAATTCCTAACCGGGCAGGTCAGGTTGGGTAGTCACACCCCAGGCATAAATCTTTTTATGTAAAGTAAAAGGCTTAACTTTGCCTTAAGCAAGCTCTGTCTATTGTTTCTGTGTATCTAGGTTAACACACCTTTGAAATAAGCAAAATAAACCTTAAGAGAGCAAATAATTTTGTTAACCATCCTGTAATCCCATATCCACCTTGCTTTCTCCCACCCTTGTGTAATCTTCTTTATGTTCCCTTCTTAATATCAAATGCATAAAAGAAACCGCAAAACTGTTATTCTTGAGAGCATTTGAGCTCTTGCTCCTCAGCATGTTATCAGTTTGGGCTCAAATAAACTCATAAACATTCTCTACAGGTTTGGATGTTTCTTATGTCAATACTTTTTTTTTGGTGAGAGTATTAGTATCATTTATACTTTCAAATCAAAGCTATTTGGAAGTATTTCCTCTTACAAAAGTAGGTTTTATAGCATTGACCCATGAGATGGTTAATTTTCTATGTCAACTTGACTGGGCTAAAGGATGCCCAGATAGCTAGTAAGATATTATTTCTGGGTGTGTCTGTAAATATTTCTGGGTGTGTCTGAGTGTGTTTGTGTCTAGGTGAGTTTCTGAAAAGGCTTACCATTTGAATTGGTCATGGGCTTTATCTATCCATAGGATACCTAAATAGAACAAAAAGGCATAGGAAAGCCAAATTTGTTCTGGTTTTGAGCTAGGATGTCCATCTTCTCCTGCTCTCAAAGATCAGTGCTCCTGGTTCCAATGCCTTCAGACTAAGACTGGTACTTTACACCATTGGTTTCACTGATTCTTGAACCTTTAAGTTTAGACTGGAACCACTGGATTTCCTGGGCCAACAACTTGCAGATGGCAGAATTCTCAGACACTATAACCATATGAGCCAATGAAATTTGTGCACTGGGGAAAGGGTGTCCCTCATCCCAGCCTGCACCTTCTCCAATCTGGGACCCCTTGGGGGATGTCTGTGGATTGGGCCTAAACCAGCAGTTGGATACCCCTCTCAGAATCCTAGACTTCTGGCTCCCAACTGCTTGCCTACCTGCCTGCCTGATTGCCCTTAACCACTTCTGCCTGCCAGCCTGATCACCCCTTAAACCACTCCCCTGCCAGCCGATTGATGCCTAACTGCTCCTTTACTGGCCTGGTCGCTCCCAACTGAGGTTGCCCCCAACTGCCTTCCCTTGCTGGCCTGGTCACCCCTAACTGCTCTCCCCTGCTAGCCTGATCATCCACAACTGCCCTCACCTGCCAGCCATCTTGTGGCTGTGGGCACTGCCATCTTTGAGGGTGAGGAAGTCAATTAGCATATTTCTTTTTTATTGGCTGTGGGAGCCACCATCTTTGCGATGGTGTGAGGGTCAATTAGCATATTCCCTCTTTATTAGGTAGGAGAAATATCCTATTGGTGCTGTTTCTCTTGAGAACCCTGATTAATACAACCAACATCGGTCTAAAGAAAAAAAGGTAGAATATATTAACTTTGATAGTATAGTATAACTGAGCTATATTATAACTGAGCCCCCTTGGTTATTATGATTTTTAGAACCACAGGTTAAATTTTATTTTCCTCATGTAGGAGCACACACTCTATTAGTTAGTTTGCTCTAAAATACTATAGGGACCGAATTTTGGATGTGACTCAAATTTTATTTTAACAAGACTAAAGGGGTTCATTTGTGTGTGTGCATCAAAGCCCAATAAGACATGAACAAAAGTTTGTAGCAAAAAGTTAAGGTTTTATTTTTAGGAAGTAACCTATGCCCAGAGACACAGGTGTCCTAATGCTCAAAGACCTGGTTCCTCAATGGCTTCCAGGGGATGGATTACATGGAGGGAAAATTATTAATCATGGTGATTAAGGGAGTAAGCATTGTGGCCAGGGTCGTAGTCTCTACTGATTGGTTAGCACTATGGTAGGAGGTTGATCAGTACATCTGGTTCTGATATCACCCATGGTGTAATTTCATCTGGTTTGTCCCCTTTTCTTGGCCTGGAGCTCAAACACAACTGAGGCCTAGGTGTTATCTCTAGTTTGATCTAAACTCTGTCTCTGTGGTCAATAGACCTGAAGCTTTGTTCCTAAGATTATTTGATGCTGATCAGACCCTCATTGTGCTGAGGGCTTAATAGTTAAGGGAAAGGCCCTACAGAGAGAGAAGACAGATGAGTCAGGGTGATGGATGAGGCCAGATTGAGTCAAAAAAAAAAAAAAAGGAAAGAAGAAAAGGTCACATTAAAATGAAAAAAAGAAACAAGTTTCTATGTGGTTACATCATATGGGGAAATTAGGTAAAAGCTAAGGAGATAGTCTGAGCTTTAAAATACTACACATATTTATAATTGTTGTTGTTATTCTATGCAATTCCTAAGTCCAGGCCTCCCCAGATTTTAACTAGAAAAGACAGTCTAATAAATTACAATGACATTGAACTCAAGTAGAAAAGTAGTTCCCCTTTTGCTACCCTCTAGTTATTTCCCAGAGTGCCCAAATATCTACAAGGAAATCTTTTAGCTGACATAAAATGTTGTTGGCTGCCATGCTTTTTCTTTCCTAATCTATGAATTACCACTTACCTAGAGTCTCTAAGAAGCAGCCTGAGGAAGGCTCATTATCTTTGTGAGAAATTCAATATCCAAGCCTGCAGTAGACTTGATGTATTAATGTCCTCTCCTCACAATTGAATCTCATTTTCCAGTACTCATGATTTTGCTTTACCCCTTAACTCTGGGCTTGATTATGTGACTTGCTTTGGCCAAAATAATATCTAGAAAACATGATTCAGGTGTAATATTAATAAGTGTTGTCTTGCACCAGTGTTGGCTATTCAATGTCTTGTTCTATTGGACTTTGAAACTGTTTGCCATAAAAGAAATTTTGCTACCTTAATCCTATTATTCTGTGAATAAGCCTAAAATAGCCTCATACAGAGGTTACTGGAAGGTGAACTGAGGAACCTGGGCAATAGCTGGAACCAAGGTTCCAAAGACATGGCTCCTGTTCAACTGTCCCTCACCATTCGAGCCTTCCAACTGATGGCTCCATACATTGGGAAGCAGAAATGAGCCATCTCCACTGTGCCTGCCAGAATTCCTGACACACTGAATCATAGACAAATATTATTTTTTTCTTTTTTAAGCCATTAAGTTTTTGTTAGACAGCAGTAAACTGAAATAAAACTATGCCTTCAGAGGTCCACAATAGTGCTGGGCTGTTAACCAGACCCAACCTTATGAGTTATTCTATTTTCTTACCATACTAATTGGTTCAGAGTTGGGAGTATGACCCAATTTTTATCAATGAGAAGACTTTTGTTTCAATTGTTTGAAAAAAGAATTTAGTCTTCCTACTTATCATGGTACTAGGAAGATACATCACTTGAGTTAATGTAGGGGGCAACCACTTTGGAGAAGATCTGACTAAGGGTGTTGCCAACATGAATAAGAGCAGAATTAAGAAATGGGAGGAGAAAGGGAGAGAGACCCAGTCCTGATGACATTCCTTGAGTCCTTAGATCCAGCTATGCATAAAGTGAATTTTTACTTACAAAGGCCAAAGATTTCTTATTTTGACTTGCAATTTAAAGCCAAAGATATATCTCATTGAATTTCAAGCAGCAATACTTAATTCCTCCTACCCTAAATTGGCCATTGTGACCCACAGACTAGGGAATTATAGGTGGGGAAGGCTGAATAAGAGGACCACAGGATATTTTTATTTATTTTAGCATCTAGCATGCCAGTAAACACCCATATTTTATCACAATTGGCCCCTGCACTTCTGTTAGTTTCTGATCAATTCTTTATGCTACAGTAAGAGTGAGCATTTCAACATGCAGATCTGATTATGTCACTAGCTCTTCCGGACTCCTCAAGGCTTGTAGGACAAGTCCAAACACCTTAGCATGTTTACAAGGACCTTTTGTTCTAATTTCTGTCTCACCAGCTGCCTGTAGTTCTGCCCTATTTTGATTCCCTTTCCCCAGACACTTTCTCTTTGATTCTAAATCTTAATGTCACTACTTCCCTCAACCCTTCACAACTGTTTTGCTTCCTGGTCCATGTTCTCATATCACGATATTTAGACAATGGAAGATACAACTATATTGTATATATCTAACTGCACTATATATTCTTTTAGTCAGGGACCATTCATGAATCATTGACCATGCTATTTACAAAACCTAGGTGGTGCTTAGCCTACATTGTTAAATAAATGACTAAATGAAGGAGTGAATATATCTGTGTAACAGTTTGGAGCCAATTTTTCAAACATTTTAGACTGACTTGTTCTGTTAGCTCTTTATGCTAATGCTTCTATTTTTGAAGACCAGAAGAGATGTTAGAGCAGGAGCCCATATTCTCTTTTTGGTATATTTCTGAGATGAGAGAACTGATTTTTACCTAACCAGGATATGGGAAATAGTTTCGAATGAACATCTAGACTCACCTTCCTTTCTGACTAGTCTCCAAAGGTTGAGGAATCATGAATATGAATGGTAAAATCTCCAATTCCTGTGGGCCACATTTCTCTAGAGAGGGCACTGCTCATGAGTAAAAGTGGTTCTGTGTCTTCGTCTCTTGGATTAAAATGTGCTCAGACCCAGAAGGTGCACCTGTGCTCTAGTTCTTTCCTTTTCTTCTGATTCCCAGACATTAAACTCTTTTGGGTAGAAGTAGGGATTGACAATCTCTGTTTTGCGTTTTATTTCCATGAGGTTGGATAAATAAGTCAAATGGAGGTAACTATCTTCAATACAGTGCATAATGGATTAAAAAGTGTTCCCCCAAAATATGTCCAAGTTATAATTTCCAGAACATGTGTTTGTGACCTTATTTGGGAAAAGAGCTCTTTGTAGATGCTATGCAGTTAAGGATCTTAAGGCAGAATTATCCTAGGTTTAGGATTAGCCTTAAATCAAATGACAAGGTTTTTTATGATAACGACAGGGGGAGATTTGAGATGAGACACAGGAGAGAAGGCCATGTAAATAGAGAGACAGAGATTGGAGTTTGCTTCCAAAAGCCATGGAACACCTGGGCCACCCAATGCTGAAAGAGACAACAGCAGATTCTCACCTAGAACCTTTTAAGAAATTGTGGCCTTCTTAACACCATAATTTTGAGCTCATGGTCTCCAGAAGTGTGAGTGAATAACTTCATGTTGTTTTAAGCCATCAAGTTTGAGTCATTTTTTATAATACTCCTAGGAAACTAGTACATAGGTGAAGGTGGAAAAAACAACTCTATCCCGTTTTAACCTAGCAGTTATGAAAGAACCCTGTCTTGGGCCATATTGAAGCTGATACTCAAGATTCTTATTTCATAATTAGTTTTTATATGCATCTCCTACTAGCCAGAACCCTGAAACCAGAGGGGTGAGAGATTTGGATTAGGGGATCAATGCCAAATCTGAATTTCTGGACAAGGACCTTAGAATTCTGGCTCCTCATAGACCTCAGCCATAGCTGGCACATTTAAATAGCATGGAAAGTTTAGTTCCAGAAGAGGTGAGTCTGCTTCTTTTTCTTCCAGTAACTCAGGTCTCAACTTTTCCATAAACATATCCCAGATTATTTTAGCCATAATCATCTTAACTCTCTTGAAAAATTCTATGGCTTTAATCAGCAGCATATCCCATTTAGTACTTATAAGCTATCATATATGACTCTTTTAATTTCTATAGCCTGGCTCCCAAACAATACTGTGAGTCAATTGAGGAAAAATAATAACTAATTAACTTTGTATCTTGAGTTTCTAGCTCAGTGTAAAAATAACATTGCAAGCATGTGTGTAATGTGCTAAGAATTATGCATTGTATCTGTCCTGACAATACATAGTCCAATGCCTAATAATCAGTAAATGATAAAAGGGAAGACACTTTGATTTTAACCTTTAAATTTTACTGTAATAGCATTTTTTGCCTGCCCAATCAGATCTTCCTTCATGCTAAGGGACTCTGTCAACATTGATCACAACAGTCAGAATTTAAATAAAGTAGAAGCAATTGGGATCTTTCCCTGGAATTGATTGATATAAGGACATCGAGAAAAAGAAAATATTTCTTTTTCTGTGCTATGTTTAAGCTGCCACATGGAGAAGGCTTATTTGTAGTAGGAAATTATTCAACCAACATAGAGAAAGAAATAGTCAGGCAGAGATTATTGGATGGATGGAAAGTAAGAAAGACCTGACAGCATGTGATTCAAGGTTCCAGTTTCAGAACCTGAGGTTCTTGTTCCTGGAGCACTTTTCCTGATTCCTTGAAGTACCTTAATTTACTTCCTGGTTAAATGCACTTCTTTCAGCATGAACTTAATCTAGTTTTACATGGGTTTCTGTCACTTTCAACTAAAAGAGCCTTAATACAACTTGAGAGCCTCAAAAATAAAAATACTTTCATGGTCTCCTGAAGCTGTTTTAAAGATCCATGAAAATAGCCTGTATCTGTATGTGATGCACACACATACACATACTGATAGAATTCAATTGCTAAAAGACATTTGGAATTTAATATGGATCCTGTCTCAACTCTGATGCATAATGCTTAAGATTTAACCTAAACAAAGCAACATTAAATTTAAAAATGGAAAATTCAGACAAACATCAAAAACCTGCAATGTGAACATTGTTTTTCTGATTTTTTTAAAAAAGTAGATTACTCAAAATTTAATGAAATTGTAAAAAGAAACCAAAATATTATTTATTGTATAGCCATTACCTAAATGTTTCATGGCATCACTTTAAGTTTATGTGACATAGTAAGGAGATTTAAAGTACAGCATAGCCCTAGAAGGCTTGGCTCAATGGATAGAGCATCAGCCTGTGGACTGAAGGGTCCTAGGTTTGATTCTGGCCAAGGGCACATACCTGGGTTGTGGGTTTGATCCTCAGTAGGGGGTGTGCAGGAGGCAGCCGATCAATGATTCTCATTATTGATGTTTCTATCTCTCTCTCCTTCTCCCTTCTTCTCTGAAATCAATAAAGAAATATCTAAAAAATAAATTACAGCATAGAGAGTATACTAATAATATTGTAATAACTGTGTATGGTGTCAGATGGGTACTAGAGTCTAGACTTATTGGGGTGATCACTTGGTAAGTTATATAAATGCCTAATCACTGTGTTGTACACTTGAACCTAATATAATATTGTATGTCAACTGTAATTTAAAAATTTAAAAAAATATTTTAGAGCACATAAAGCAAAATAAATATATAAATAAAAAGCACACTGAGAGATAATAAAAGATGATGTGACATAGAATGCCACACACAGTTTATACTTTAGTGAGGAGAACAGTCAGTAAATGGAAATGATACAAGTTCAAGAATGACCAGGGTTGGAGTGTGCCTCTTTAAATAAAATAGTCAGAAAATATCTATCTGAGGAGGTCACATTTGGGTTGAGAACCAAGCATTAACAATGAGCCAATCAAGTCCAGGGTGTTGTGAGAAAGGGAAACAAATGTCTAAAATAGAGAGAAGAGCCAGAGCAATGGTCCCAATGGTCCTCAGGCAGGAATGAACGTGACATATAAACAGTTTAGATTCTTCTGGTACAAAGGAAGCCACTGGGGATTTTAAGCAAGTGAATGACATAATCGGATTTATATATTTTTCAGAGATCATGTCGATAAATGGGCAAAGTTACTCTGAGTCCAAGGTTTTGATTCATCTTTTCAACATAAGAAGTTTTCCTGGCATAAAAATCTGGGGTATATAAACCCTCCTTTGCAGTATTACTTTGAACTATTGACTTTATTGGTATAAAAGTCCTCTGCAAATAAAATAAAATCTAGGAACCATTGTCACCTTCCTTTATAGACAATCAGTGTGGTGAGCTGTGCCTGAAAGCAATCAACTTAAAATGTTCCCCCATGTTCTCTCCAAGATTCCATGAGCCCAGGCAGGCTGGACACATGCTGATGAGGTTGGAATAGAGTCCTGTGACTAGAGTAGCCAGCTGTGATTTGAGTGGTGGGGAAGTGCCAACTTGCTCTTGGCCTCTTCAGTCTGGAGAGCCTAATCACTCAGGGGACAAGCAATTGTACCCCATGCATGGTTTACTACTAATTGTGCAATGGAAGAGGACTGGAGCACCTGGTACCTGTTTGCCATGCATGCTGGAAAATACAAGATAATAAACATTCCCCATAACATCGGTGATGGCACTTGTGGGATGAGCACCAGTTCTTCAACCTCTGTGGACTCCACCAGCCAGATGTTCTCATTTTAAACTCTTCTTATGATTTCATCAGGACTGATGCTGCACAAAAGAACCTTCCAGACCAGGGGAGTGCACCTTATCTACTAGCCTGAGATAAGAGCCCTGGGTACTTTATTTCTCCCCTAGATTTTACTAACTTCATAGAGAGAGGCAAATATGAGATATAAATACAGTTTAGTTAAAATTAGATAAAAAGTGTTCGGTATATTTTTTTCCTGAAAGGTCCTCAATAGCATCCCACTTCCCACTCAGGTTTTGAATAATTAAAAATGAAACTGCCTGGCCCATGTGGCTCAGTAGTTTAGCATTGACCCATGAACCAGGAGATCACAGTTCAATTCCCAGTCAGGGCACATGCCCGGGTCCAGGCTCGATCCCCAGTAGGGGGTGGGCAAGAGACAACAAATCAGTGATTTTCCTTATCATTGATGTTTCTATGTCTCTCTCCCCCTCTCCCTTCCTCTCAGAAATCAATAATATATATGTATATATATATATTTAAAAAATGAAACAAAGGACTGACAAGTGGACCAAGGCACACCATCATAAAATTAATCCATGTTCACAATGGAGCCTATTATGAGAGCTCAGATTCCTAGAATATGGCATCTCTGAGTCTTTTATGACACTGATCATGGGCAAGATCCTGCCCTGGAAGAGCTGTAGAAAACACATGCTGATGGAGAAATAAGTGGTTGAGATTGTAACACATTCCTAAGAGGAAGTATGTGGCTAAGTTACTCCAGCAAGGTTTATTTTTCAGATAAGTCCAACCTTCTGGGGCATGTCAGTCATTATGCATGAGGCCAAATGTTACATGAATTAGATCACTCTGCAGAAAGGAATTATTAAGACTTAGGAGAAAGGGTTCCTCCTTAAAACTTGGTATTAGCTGTTTTAACTTTAAAATAGCTAAACTAATGAATAGGAAGGATATTGTAGATGAAAAGAGATAAATAACAAAAGGGGGAAAGAAAGTAGAGATGGTTGTGAAAAGGAAAAGATAAATGGCACACAGAGTATAGATTTGGGGAGTAGTTAAATGGAAGGGTCAGGAAATTATGGAAGTTTTTTTAGAGCAGCATTTGACAGTAAGTAATCTGTTTCTCTTGGGCAACATATTGCACATATGGATGTAAAATCCAGTTATTGCATTCTAGTAATTGGCTAGATTCTGAATGCATTAAGGGGAATCAAATGAGGAAAACTAGAAGTTGAATATGTTGCTCTAACTTTTACCCTTTGACTTTTGACATAGGCTTATTTGGAGAAAATATTGTTTCATCATAGTCATAAATAATTATAGTTACCAGAGAGCCTCACTATAATTCTAATTCTAAGGTGATTATTTTGATGTAGAAAAACTGGCAGTGTCCATATTAAGCTTAATATCCAAATCTGTGGGGACTTTACCATCTCTGTATTGCATACTTTTCCTGGACCCAACGGAAGGATTCTGAATGTTTTCCTTTTTATCATTTTCTGCTATTTTCAGATTTTATTTATTTACTTATTTATTTATTTTTAGAATAAACAACTGGAAATATTTTGACTGCTTACTTGCTTGTAGTTGATGTTGGTGAGGCTTTTAGATACCCAGTTGCATTGTTTTCATTTTGCCATGGAATTATTTATCTTAAATGGAAACAATCTGGGTTGGATTGTAATTCTTTGTACTTATTTGCTGTGGTCTTCTCACTAAAGATCCTTATTTTAATTATGTCTGGCCTGAGACCTAAGCTTAGCTAAACAGAATATGGCAGAAGTGTTCACTCTGTTCTCTCCAAGTTTTTATGAACCCAGACAGGCAGGACATACACTTACTCCTTAGTTAGTGATACAGAAGATGGTAATATTTGGAGAACAGGTTCCTTTCAACACAGGAATAAAGGAAATGGTGAGTGGAAGGAGAGGCTATACTGCAGGTGGCCACAGAGGGGCATTTAGACCAACTTTTCTTGTCCGTGAGATAGTTTCTGGTTTTGAACATCTAGAGTTCTCTTATTTTCTACTGTTTCCAAGCCTGATCTCCCAGCATCCAGTTGATTTGGCAATGAGTGCCTGCTGCCATTATCCCCAAAGCTCTTGAAATAAATCTACTCTTACTTGAAATAGCCAGAATGAGTGTCAAATTTTGCTTACAGATATTCCTGCAGACCCTCCTGGATCACCTTTCATAGGAAATTCAAAAGTGAAATATCCCTGATAAAAAAATGATTTTTATACATGAGCTTATCAATTAATTTAATATTTATTGAGTACCTGCTATTTTCTAGGTCCTGAGCCATGAACATGAAAAGTAAAAGATATGATAGTCTATACTTTCTTGGAGCTTAGAATAGAGTTGAGAGAAAGTCATTACAAATCTGTGAATAAATGTAAAACTACAACTATAGTAGAAGAAAAAAATACATGGTGGTATAAGAAATTATATTGAAAGGAATTAATTTAGTAAGAGAGATAAGAGAAGACTTCTCCTGTGGTAATGAAGACAAAATAAGCATTAACTAGGTAAAGAAGGGGAAGAAAAAAGGGCAGATTCCTCTTGGAGGAAAGAAAAATCCTATGGACTTCTAGGTAAGACATTTAAAAAACCCACATATTAAAATGTAAAGTTTAAATATGGGTGAAGAAAACATATAAAGCCATTATTTTCATTATTAAGTTAGTACCAATCAGTTAATCATATTAGTTCAGAGTCCAGAGTGCTAACCATTACACCATGGAACCAACTAATCATATTAGTTCTATTTGTCAAGAATGGAGTTCTAGTCAGATACATTTGGAAGTATGTATTGGAGAATGGGAGACCAATGGGGATGCTACCTACATGGGCAATCAAGAATAGAAAGCCACTGTTTACTGGATTAAGTCTAATGCTCCATCTGATTCTGATGTCAGAATTAGACTCTAGAAGAAAAGGAAGGGCATTAAAAAGAATGAGGTGGTATTGCCAGAAGAAGAATCAGGCATGTTGTAAATACATTTGCATAATTTTGCCCAGGATTAGTAACTGGGAAAAAACATCACAAGGACAAGTTTTCACAAGAGATCAAGATTGTGAGTTTTCTTGTTGTCCACATATCAGAGCAAAAAGCATTCTCAAAGCTATTTATTTTCAGTAAAATATTAAACATCATGAATGTCCAGTGCAGCAAAATAATTTGTGCAGCTTTTGGATTGTGTAAGGGAATGGCCAAATGATGAAAGAAAACAGAACCCAGCCAGAATTGAGGCATGGACCAAACTTCAGCTGGCAAGAGTTGGAATAATAGTAATAATTTATCACATTTATATAATATTTTGTTTATAAAGCACCATAACTACATTATTTTATTTAATGCTCAAATATCCCTTTGATGCTAAAATTAAAATAAAATAAAAAACACAACAATATTTTTTCCCCTTTAATACACAGAGAGGAAATTGAAGCTCAATGAGGTTAAATGGCTTGTCTATAAACCCAGAATTAGTAATTGGTAGTACAAGACAGAAACTCAAGTCATCTGATTTATAGCCTAGGGTTTATTCCAAAACTCAGGCCACAGATTCAATCCAACTTATCTTTCCCCAGGGTGCTTCATGCTTGAGAATTCAGCAAAAGAGATTTTTATCAGACTAGCTGGTACACATGTAGCAGTGTGTCTTAACCCCCTACTAGTAAGGAATTTGAGATGTTTAGCCTAAGCATAGAAAAACTGATTCCACATAATAATGAAACAGGAAAAGGGAAATTTACAAATGTTTAAGCCAAAAAGAACATCGGCTTACTGGCTCTGTTTGCATCACTCTTCTTTGGAAGGTATGCTAAATTTTGCAAGTTTGTTTAATTATGGATGTGATAAAGAGAGAGATTGAGATTGGGTTTTCTTGATGTCCATATCTTTAGCAATCAGCAGGTTGTGGGATATTTGGAAGGCACCAAAGTAAAATACAGATTTTTATTTCATATGAAGAAGCAGCTTGACAAATAACATTTTCTATACTGAACCAACAATGTATGTTAGAATAAAGACGTCTTTAGGATTGTTTTTCTCTGGTGGACACATTCTGGTTGACACTGAAGGCAACTAAGTACAAAAAAAACTTTAAAAAGTGCAGGGAAGGAGATTAAGAGCATTATGGATTTTTTTAACCTCTCAGAAGAATCTCTGATTTATTTTATAGAAAGAAAAGTATTACAGATGCCCCCCATTTTCCCCTTCTTTGCCCTCCTCCATCCAGCTTCCACCCAAGAGCCTTATTGATTTACACAAGAAGTACTTGCATCCATTTTCAAACTGGGTCAAGGAAATTGATGTCTTTATACTATCCCTATTTTCCATTGTTAAAGTCCAATGAATTCAATGGGATCCCTTTATAGGGTGGAAATGCAGCAAACTTTCAGAAGAAATTCACAAACTTTGATCAGTTTGAATTGAGTCCAAAATGTTTGCACATGCTGTTGTTGGGGACAATCCTTTAGCTATACCTCAATCAATGAGCAAGAGGCAGTATCATTGGGGATGTTTTAAGAAGAGATAATTAAAGGAAATGAAAACTATGCTTTAATAAGCCACAATGTCCTGGAATTTTATGGGACCAAATATGAAGCACAGGAGTCTTGAAATTTCAGGCTTAAATTGAGATGTTTCTCCATTTGAAACAACCCCCAGAATTCTTGAGAATAATTCAACTTATCAAATACTAATATACATGTTGACTAATAAAAGTTTATCCACAGTTACAACTAATCTTTAAATATATCGTTTGTCTAAATAAAAATGATAAAATTTGTTGTGAATTTTTGATTATGACCAAAGATAAGTAATTCATAAAAAAATAAGGGACTCCACAAATATGAATTTTTTTAATCATGTGATTCACAACCTGGGTGTCCCATCAAATGAAGACAGCCATGTCCTCTTATTGTGACAGTTTCTAAAATAAAAGGGGAGATGACATTTTAGCCATCTCTGTCTTTTTAAAAGAAATAAACAAGAGCCACGATGCCGTACTTTTTGACTACTCATTAAATCAGCAAATATTTTTTAGGCACCTACCTTCTCTATGCCAACTATTGCTCAAGGTGCCTAGGATGCAGCAAAATAGATAAAACACCTGATCTCCTGGAACTTACAATAAACATCACACATAAGTAAAGTTTCTACTGTGTTTGATAGTGATATGCTCTTAAGAAAGACAATAAAACTGTAAAAGTCTTTTGTGATTTTTAAAAGAGGTTCTCTAGGGATGACTCCACTGAGAGAAAAAGAATAATTTATTTGGATATCTGGCAGGAAGAGCACTTTAATCAGAGGGAACAGCAAGTGGAAATGTTCTGTAGTGGAAGTATGACTGGCACATTACAGGAACAGCAAGGTCAGTGTGACCAGAGAGAAATAAACAATGAGGATTGGGTGGAGGTGAGAACTGGGTAGAAGATAAAGATGCATAGTACCCAGTGAGATGGGGCAATAGGGTGAGACATTGTAAAGCTTTGGGTCATTGTAGGAATTTGACTTTTACTCTTAGTAAGATTAGATCTTTAGTAAAATATTCATAACAAAACACAGATCTGTTTCTGTAATTTCAGAAATGGACCCTGATACAAAACATTTTAAACTCTTGATTTCTGAATATATTTTTGGGAGGACATTTCACTTTATACAAAAATTTTCTATTGGAATTTGTTTTTGCTTTACAAAATTCAGTATTTAAATGTTTTAAATGCTCCGGGAAAATAAAATTTCCCCATGAAAGATTGCTAAGGTAAATTGCTTTATAAAGGGATGATCTTGTAACTTACTGGTTTTGTCAATTTAGATCCTTCACATCAGTTTTTTCTAAAGCTAGATGCATGTATAATTTAAAGTATAGTCAAAGAAAACTTAAAGGTAATTTACTTATACATGTTGATATATTTTTAAAATTAATTTGTATTTATGAACATGTTCCATGCAGGATTAATTAATCCTATATAATAAAAGGCTAATATGCAAATTGTCCCCTCGACCAGGAGTTCAACCAGGAGTTTGACCACCAGGGGGAAGGGCCGGCCATCCAACCACCCTCGGCCCCTCTCCCTCGCCAGCCCCCAATCAGCCCCCACCCCAATTGGGGCGGGCAGTTGGCCGGATCCCACCAGTGCACGAATTTGTGTACTGGGCCTCTAGTGAAAATCATATAATCCCAAACTTCTATTCTCCCTCTCATGTCCTTATTAGGTCCTAGAAATAAGAATTGTACTCAAATATTTCAAAATATTCTCCAACTTCTAGAGGTTATATTAGAAATTCATAGATGTTCAGAGAGTTAGAAGGGGACCATCTTTGTAGCTAAGGAATAAAAAGCTAGAGAAGTTAAACAACTTGCTCAAGTTAATTAGTAACTTCATCAGGATGAGCACACAGATGCCCCAGCATGGATTTCACTATATTTCCAATGAGCTCACTGCTTTTCCATAATTTCCTCACAGCAGACTTTAAATGGATGGTTAACTAAGGAGCCTGCTCTGATGTGATCAGGCTCTTGTTTGAGAAATGGACATAAGACACTGAGGGGTAGGGGAGGCCAGGGGATTGTCAAGGGCGGGGGAAAAAAAAGGACATATATGTAATACCCTTTGTAACACTTTAAGCAATAAAACAATAAAAAAAGAGGAAAAAAAGAATAAATAAAGCAATCTGTGGTAGAGACAAGAGAGAGAGAGAGAGAGAGAGAGAGAGAGAGAGAGAAATGGAATAGCCCTCCTAGTCTTACTTGGGTGCCCACTATCACTCTAGCTCTTTCTCTTCAGTATCCACCACAATTCTCAGCAATTCTAGATAATTTCGTTTTCCATCCTAGTGCCTTGGAAGGCCTTTCACACATTTTTCTCAGTTCTATATCTATTACTTTTCATGAAGTTTGATCTCTTCTTCATGCACAAAAGAAAGGGGACATCTGCTTCATTTATAATTCTCTGAAATTCCATCTTGGTGATTTTATAAGGCCCTGGATAGAGAGATGTTCTGCTGTCCAGCTGTCCTTTTTTATTTTTTTTTTTTTTTAGAATGATAGAAAAATTGGGCTTCCTGCATTGAATCTAATGGGGGTAATAGAAGATTAAGAGGTCAGAGTTAATACCAGCACTAATTTCTTTCCTGTCTTCAGAGTTCTGGCTCCATGCAGCAGACAGAAGGTGAATCTGGTCTGATTCCAACTGTTGAAAGCCAGAAGATTTACTGGACGTGTGCAATCATTTTAATGCCATTAAAATTGTCAGGAAGAACTTTGCTATTACAAGCATTTTGAATATTAGATCTTGTCTTTTATATATTACCACTTGCTAACAACATGTGAAATCAAATCCTAGATAACCAGAGAGATTCTTGGAGCTAGAAAGTTCTAGTAATTTAAAAAGAGATAAGTACCACCTAAAATGATTATCTATAAAGCTTTCCAATTTGCACATTGTCTTGAAAAACAGCATCCTTTGAAACCCAACACCTCTTTTTGCCTCTTCTCCTCATTTATTGTTTGAAAAAGAAAAAGGAACAAGAACGTTAAGTATCTTAAAAGGCTTGAAAGTTTTAGTATGAGTTTAGGGCCTGAACTTCAACTGATAATAGACCAGAACCCCTAATCACTTGACCAGGTAAGCCCTTTGTGACAAGACAATCATTTGCTACGTATTTTAAGTTGGGGTCAATGGACATTTGAGACCAAGCACTATTCTTTGAATAACTTTTTAAGGTGCTGGACCATGAATTCAGGCCAGTTGTGAGATAACCCTGGTGTCCATCTCAACACTTTTCTAATCTAATAGATTCTATTTATACCCTACTTAAAATCATGGAACATTGTAGTTAAAAGGAACTCATCTCATTGGCAGGTCAAACACAAGGTCAGCATACCTTTCTATGTCATCTGTCATAGAGGTACTTCAGCCAGCAGTGACTTATCTCATTTCAGTTTGAATTCCTCCATAACTACATGTTTACCACATCTAGTAAATTAAACTTTGCAGTATCTCTTGTCTCTGCCCCCTCCTTTCCATTCTGTTGCCACTGATCTAGATCAGATCTTTATTTCCTTTATCCACTTAGATTAGCTTTCTAACTGTCTCTTATTATCTTTCCCCAGTTTCTAATCCATTTTACTAATTAATGTCCAATTGATGTTTCAAAAATCAAATCTATTCTTTTATTCCCATGTTCAATAATTTTCAATGATGCCTAATTGCCTAGGCTTTAATAAAAACTTTAGGCAGGCATTTGGGGAGGAAAGGGAGTGAGTGGAAATTCCATGGGCATTGGCATAGAGACTTGGGTTCAAATGCCAGCTCAGTCTACTTCCTCTAAAACCCAATTCCTTCAATTATGAGGTGAAGGTGATGATAAGTATTTCCTGGGACCAGTACAAAGATTAAAAAAGATACTATTTACTAGGTAATATGTAATCAAAAAACTCTAACTATCTGTATTCTGGGCCTTCCACAGTATGACTCTAAACTTATTCCTCATTACTTTTCTATCAGGATCTTATATTCCAGCAGAGCCTAGTCTATGATGTATATGTCTTATATACTATACTAGAGGCCCAGTGCACAAAAATTTGTGCACTCGGGGTGGGGGAGGGGTCCCTCAGCTCGGCGTGT
>NW_006383013.1:5577451-5589541 GCF_000327345.1 Myotis davidii | reverse complement strand
CAGAGCCCGGCAGCGGCAGGCAGGGAAGGTTAGAGTCCTCCGTCACTGAAGCAAGCAAGCCTCATGTTCACTTTAAGCTGCCTGGCTGCCAGCCGCCATCTTGGCTGGCAGTTAATTTGCATTTCACCCTGATTAGCCAATGGGAAGGGTAGCGGTCGTATGCTAATTACCATGTTTCTCTTTTATTAGATAGGATTTGATTGCAGCCTTCTTAAGAGTAAGGGTGATATCTCTGTAGTATTCAGAGTGCTTTGTGCATATTAGGTACTCAGTAATTATCTATTGAATTTGGAATCCTCAAATTGATTTCACCACAAAAAAAAAGAGTTATTTCTCTTTGGTAAAATTTTAAACTGCCTTTTTGAGTCTAACTGAACTCACCAGGTCTGGGAGGGTGAGTCTTTTCCCTGCACCAGCTCCACCATGATTAAACAAGTTTCCTAGGTTCTATGAATATAAACTTCTGTATTTCACCTGGGTACTTTGCCCCAGACTTTTATTTGAAGTGAATATGGAGATTGGGCTCTCTGTGAGATTATTTGTGGTGTTCCTTTAATGCTCAGCAAGATAGAGGGTAGTGGAAGAGTTTTATTTAAATTAGTTTGATACCTGAATAAAGGGAACAACCGTTCCTTAGGTGAGTCAGTTGGCCACTTCCACAAATGGCAGGTAAGCACTGATGGGGAGGGAAACCAAGCATGTGCTAAGAGGGAAGTAAGTCACTGGTAGAGATTTTTGTGAAGTTTTATTTGATCAACTGTTTGATACTTTTCAGTGCAGGACAGAGGGAACTTGAATTCTGACCACATGTCATTCTGGCTTTAGGTAGCCAGTGATTGAGCCATGAGAGAGGAGGTTCAAATAGACTTACTCAGGCATCATCTGAGATAGCAATCTACCCTCTTTCATTTTGCTTGTGCAAACCGAGAGCTTTAGGGAAATAGAAATAGCTAATGCCATTTAACACATATCAGGTTTCTGTAACTATCTCTCTCTCTCTCTAGCTAACTATATCTCCTCCTGTATTCCTCATTACCCCATAAGTTAGGTGTTTGAAAACTAAGTCTCAGAGAGGTAAAGGAACTTGACCAAGGTCACACAGCTAGTAAAGAGCTAAACAATAGGGCTACAGACTGAATTCAAACTCACATCTATCTGAAGTCAAAACCTATGTTTTTGCCACTATTCTACACTGTGTTGAGCTTCTCCGGGTGGGTCCCCACCTGACCCAGAATAGTCTTATGACAGCTAGTCACAAAGCTCATCCTTTGTGTGGGCATATCCATTTAATTCAGATGTTTGATGAAAGATTCTGAAACTTTTCCAACTGGAAGTTGCCAAGATGAAAATACTATTGTGAGGTTAAATTGCTTCCTTTGGTGAATGATAAAATTGAAGGATGGTCCAGTGCTGTGTCCAAGATGATCTCTTTGAAGTGACAGAGAATAGAATGCATATTGAATACATTGAGAAGAACTAGATCTAAAGGATAAAATGGCTGAATATAAGAGCCTTAGTTTAGAAGATGGCAAACTTCACCCCTTACTTGTGACATAAATTTCAGTGTTTTGTTTGTTTGTTTGTTTTAAATCTGTAAAATAGAACAAAAGAATCCCTGCCACTTGCCTCACAGGAACGCAGGGATTATTCTGAGCCAATTAATGCAAACATACTTTCTAAATTGTAAGATTCTATACAAAAATCAGGAGTTTTTGATCTCTTGTGGCTGGTGTAGTGGTATCTCATAGAGTGTGAAATTGAGACAACATATGTGGGATTCATTTCCATGGTCAGTGAAACCCAAGGTTATTTTGGGTTTTTGTTTGCTTACTCCTCCCCTTCATCTCTAGGAGCAGAGTGCCCTTTGAAACCACTGTCAGGGTGTGTCTCATTCCTCAACCCTTCTAAAGGCCTATGGGAGTCTGATTTATGTGCTCAGACCCAGGAGTTACACACTTTCAGCCAGAGGATACTTCCCTGAAACTATTGTCAAGTGGAGTAGGAAAAAACAAAGATCAGAAAAGGTGATGGGCCATAAGTGAGGTTCCACCAAGTACATCTCAGATCTATTCTTGTTTCTGTAAACCCATGTGTTTCTAATTCATTTAACACACCATACAGTTCCTACAGTGTGTCTGGCATTGATCTAAGGAATTTACAAACATTAACTCATTTATTCCTCAAATCTATTCTGTGGTGGTAATATGATCCCTATTTTACAGATAAAGAAATTGAGCACAGAGGTTAATGTTCATGCTAATCAGGGGGAGTGACGATTCTAATTCATATACCAGAGTTTACCTTGAAAAACATATTAAGTTGATTTGAAATGTAAAACATTTTCAGGGGCTCCTTGCTCCCTGTGTCAATTCTAAATACACTTGCTTGGCTTTCCAGTGCTGCGTTTTTAGACTCATTTTCTCTTATTTACCACGTATTGTTTGTTTTCTTGCCATGTTATTCCTTCCTAATGATTCTAGTCTTTTTGTTTTCTGATGACTATTCCATACCTAGTTCCACATCATTGCTTTATATTAGATTCTCCCCTATACCCACCCCTGGCTTGGAATGCTCTTCTAACCCCTTTCTCTAGTTATAACTTATTCAGCTTAAATTTCAAGTTTCATTCATGAAAATTTTACTCACAATTCCAGACTTTGCAGGTTTCAGTCTGCTTTAAATTTCTTTAGCACTTCTTTGTACCTATGTGATGGATAACACATTTTTTATTTTTACATTTTAATCTTGCCTCTTCAACTAGGTTGCAATGCTATTAACTTAGACTATGTCATATACTTTAAAAGTGTGTTTTCTGCCTTTACTAGAAAGTGCTAAGAATATTCTAAATACTCAACAAATAACAAATTTATAATTATTTGAATGTTCCTGGCAGAAGCATTTGCCAACCTCATTTATTAAACTCATCATCTCAATTGGGTTTGCTGTTTGTTTGACGACAAAAGAGTTTCATCTCTTTGGCCACTCCAATGGGTCATGGCCACCTAGAGAGCTATGTTGAAATATTTTCAAAGAATTGTAACTTGCACATCTCTCATCAATCACAGAATTCTTTCCTGCTGTCAGGGTGTGGTATGGGAATGTGGGGGCAAGCCAATTTTGAATTTTCAAACCCTCTCTTGGTAATAAGGACAGAAAATAATCTGTGTATAAGAAAAGGAGGTTGAATTTCAGCCTAAGTACACTTTGATATATACATTGTTGATGTGTCTGTTAGGTAGTGCAAAGATTAGAACAAATTGAGTTGTTGATGATCAATTATTTATTGAGATGATATCAGGGAAAAATCATTTTGTTTTCTATTTACTTATTTAGTTTTACTTTGTATGTGTATCACAAAATCTATTACTTTTTAAAAATATGTTTTTATTGAGTTTAGAGAGAGTAAAGGAGAGATTAAAACATCAATGATGAAAGAGAATCAGTGATTGGTTGCCTCCTGCAAGCTCCCTCCTGGGGAATGAGCCCACAGCCCTGGGATGTGCCCTTGATCAGAATTGAACCCAGGACTCTTCAGTCTGCAGGCTGATACTCAATCCATTGAGCCAAACTGGGTAGGGTATGAAATCTATTTCTTATACAGTGTCCATAAGGAATTATTCTTACAGCTCATTAACAACTCTGAAATATATATGAAGATAATGCCCATCCCAATTGTGTGCTGAGGCAAATGCTGCTCAAATTGTGTTTGCTAAAATGAAAAAAATGTATTTGTGGGGATTATGGATGGGCTAATAAGTGAAAACTATTTTACTATAAAAATCTGATTTTTTTATCAGTCAATTTTTTTCTTTTTTTTTTTCAAATTTTATTTTTTATTACAAAGGGTATTACATATGTGTCCTTTTTGATATTTTTTGCTTGTGTGTTTGTCTTTGCTGATTTGAGTTTAAAACTCAACAAAAATAAAACAAAACAAAAACACAAAACAAGGACATTCAGGAGATTGGCTTGGGCCTGTGTAATTAGCATTCCTCCATTTCTTCTGGCTTCCTTGTTTTCACTCTGAGGTCACAAAAATTATACAGCCAGAGCAGAAGGAATTAATCAACCTAATTGTTTCTTGGGTGTTGGATAACTTTCTGTTCAGTAGGGGGGTAGAAAGTCCTTCTTCACACCTTTATTATATCTTTCTTCCCAAATCAAGATATGAGTAAAAAATCAGAGCACCCTGGCTTAAAGTCTGTGTTAGAAATCTGTTTAACACACGGGGATATGTTTCTAAGATAGTTGCAGTCCAGGGAGAAAGCAGAAGTTTGCAAGATGAAGCAAGTACAACCTGGCTTGTCATAACCATATAAAGGAGTGTTTCTACTTAGGGTTCAGATAAAGGCACTACTTACCTGCCTTGTTCATGCTCACAAATATCTATGGAATGAATATATAAATAAGTATATACATATATGTTTAATTAACTATATAAATATAAATGCCCATTATAAAAAACTCAATCAATGTAGATCTTGTTTGAGCACCGAAAATCATGGCCTATTGGTTAGTTAGGCTCACCTAAACTCAAGAGTTTTTATAATCTTTAAATATCAGGACTTTGAAAATAAGATACTCTATGGAGATGAGTTAAGGAAATCTTATACTGAATTTTTAAAATATAGCAAATGATATAAACTTTTATGCAGCAAATTGTAATTAGGATATTAGAAGTATGATTTTAATTTAATCACAGGTCCTTTTTCATTCAAGAACTATTGAACTTCAATATCAACCTGATTGATGACTCTGTCTGATACTTTCTATATGTTTTTAGTCTTCTTCTGTTGGGTTGACATCTCTAGATATTGGTTTCGAAGTAACTAGAGAACTCTAATTTACATTCTGTTTCATATACATCACTCTCTGCCTTAATCACAGTTACTACTTCGTTGCCTTACCTTGATTTCTGTCTCTGTGAGCAAACACATGCAAGACATTGCATTAACTTGCTAAGAGGATGTCACTTCTCTTTTCCCACATATTTCCTGTTGCCTTTTCAGGGCATTGGGCTCATCCATATTTTCCTAGCTACTAAAACAGGCTAACCTAAGCTCTCTTGCTTCTCAGCGCTGTTCTTTTTCTCTGGCTTTCTGCCCTTCAGGACAGGACTGAGGAGCCCAGTCCTGTAAAACACTGCTTCTCAGTGTACTGCTGTTATTTATGAGCTATTAGCAACTGTAATTGCTAATGGATAAAGTACCAAGAACTGTAAATATCCCCTTTTAAAAATGCAAATGAGGGAAGTCTAAAGCAGAATGTGGAATTGAAGAATTGCATTTCTAATCAAAGAAGAAGAAACAGCATTTGCAGTTCACCAATACAATCTTTATTGGAATTATTTCAAAGTTGTGAAAAGAAATCAGAATTATACAAGTCAAACTGGAAACAATGGTACAAATGATGTTTTAGATGTTTAGGAAGAAGAAAATGCACATAATTTTTTAGGGTTTTTCCCTCTTCCTTTGACTTCAACCGTTACTGGCCTTTAGGGGTTAAAAACATACTTTTTAGAAGTGATAAAGTTAATATTCTTGATATTTTTAGAACAGATTTTATTTTTATTAAATTTATTGGTGTGACATTGGTTAATAACATTATATAATGTTTTAGGTATAAATCTTTATAATACAACAACTATATGCTTTATTTGATGCTCACTATCCAGTCTTAATTCTTAAAATGTTTTTCCCAAGTTTATTTTTATATAAATGAACTTTATTATATAAAAGTAATGTTTTATTTTTATATATAACTGAACATAGAATAATGTAACAACTGTATCATATTTGATGTGCTATGAACATAATCATAAATACCTTATGTGAGATAATGTAGTTTAATTTATGTCTTTGAAAACTAATTTTAATTAAAACATTAAATTAGAGCAGATTCAAGAATATAAATAATTCTCTCTCATTTTCTGGAATGTTCTTTTGAAAAAAATGTAGTTTCAGCTGGAATGTGAACACCTTGAATATACTCATGGAAGTATATTATCGGTGTAAGTGTGTGCCTTGTAAAAAAACAGACAGACCAAGGAAAAACATGTTGAGAACCTCTATTGTAGGGATTGTGACATTTGATTGTAAAGCTCCAGGGCCAGTGACATCACTTGTGGTGTTGCCTTTTTAACCATTAGGCCACAAAGTCCTTTCTGAGTAGTGTGTCTCCATGACCCCTTCCTGTGCTCATCACAGCCCGTCTATTATTTTTTTTAACATATTCTTATTGATTTCAGAGAGGAAGGGAGAGGGAGAAAGATAGAAACAACAATGATGAGAGAGAACTATAGATTGGCTGGCCCCACACTGGGGAAGGAGCCCTCAACCTGGGCATGTGCACTGATCCGGAACTGAACTGTGACCTCCTGGTTCATAGGTTGACACTCAACTGCTGAGCCACGCCAGCTGGGCACAGCCAGTCTATGCATATCCTCGGCCTCCAGCAGTCCCTCCAGCCCTATCTGGTCCCTCCTCTCAGCAATCTGGGAATGCCTCTATCTTGCTCTCTTGCTCTGCAAGGAAAGGAGAGCTTCTCCACAGGTGGCTCTGAAGACCATAGGTACCACAGACTCCTGCCTCTATAATTCTCCCAGTATTGTTTACTAGAGATTTGTCCCTCACATAAAGCTGGGATGGATCATAGATCATCTCCTCCTGAGCCCGTGGTACCAATTCAAAATATATTTGTAGAATTAAATTAAAGCCAAAATCACTGGCATATTTTGTATTTATTTTAAAATGGCAGCTATCCCAGAATAAAAGAAAAAAAAAGACTTCTTAGCACTTTCAAAACCCACCATTCTTTTCCTGAGCCACCAATCATGGCTCCACAGGCCTCCTAAAGAGTCACTCTGTGGAACTGTGTAGGAGGAATGACAATCATTGCCAGCAGTGGTATGTCACTTAAGATTTCTCTCCAGGTGTTTACGCAGAACCTAATCTCCAACAGTGTGTCAGAGAATAGAGCTCTCAGATTAAATTTTTAACATTGCAATAAAAAAAATTAAACCTTTGAAATATGGAAATAAAGTGCAGTGAAGCATGTAATTTCCCAATGAAATTAGCAAATCCCTCCACCTCTCCTTTCTCTCTCAGAGACTTGGGACAAACCCTGCCAGGCCTTGATGGCTCTTCAAAGATGTATTCTATGTGTATTTTCTAAAATTGGTTTGAAGTATGCTAATTTCCCTTGTTTCTTTGTAAGTGTATGGATTTTGTGTTTAGAAGAAATTTGTTCAAGAGCATGGACATTGCATGTTCTTCTCTTTTATTTCTCACAGCACTTAGTCTGTTGCATAGTGAATAGATGATCAGAAACTGCTTGTTAACCAGCTTCCTTACAGGGCCCTGCTGTTCATGGAGTGGAAACTTGGTAAATATTATTGACTGCCTGCCTGACTTTGGAGGCTAATTATTCTTTTACGTCTCATGTTAAAGCTCTGCCCCATCCTGTGAAACTATAAACTGAAACACAAGGGTGTATCTTCAAGCATTTAACCACATAACAAAGAAACAACTGAAACAGGGAAGTCTTGAAAATATGAATTTATCAGATTGTTTACTTTATATTTGAAGGTGGGAGCCACAGGTTTAATAATAATAATAATAATAATAATAATAATAATAATAATACTGTTGCAGTATTAGGCATCAGTAGGGTTTCAAAATTATCTGGGTTTAAAATGTCCCTATGCCCTCTCTCATATTTATTTTATTTTATTTTTTTAAATCCTCACCTGAGGATATTTTTCTATTTATTTGTAGAGAGAGTGGAAGAGAGAGGGAGGACAGAGAGAAATATCAATGTGAGAGAGACACATCGATTGGTTGCCTCCTACACGAGCCCCAGGGCAGAGCCTGCAACCAAGGTACATGTCAGGGTTGGCAGGCCAACACTCTATCCACTGAGTCAAACTGGCTAGAGCTCTCATATTTATTTTAGTGTGAGTGTGAATACCAAGAAAGCACTCTTTTCTGTTCTTGACTTCTTGAGAGTCAGGACTGAGAGCAGACAATTCAAATGTGAGATTAACTTGAATCAAACTTTTTTTAAATTCACATTCTCACTCCCTCCCCTTCAACAACCATCAGCGTATTCTCTATATTTTGTTTACACATTTGTTTTCTGTTTTTAGAATCCACATATAAGTGAGATTATACAATACTTGTCTTTGTCTGACTTATTTCCCTTAGCATAATACCATTTACGTCCATCCATATTGTCATAAATGGCAAGATTTCATTCTTTTTTTATTGTTGAGTAATATTTGATTGTATACATATATAACACCTCTTTTTTTATCCATTCATCTATTGATGGACATTTAGGTTGCTTCCATATCTTGGCTATTGCTAGTCATGCTGCAATGAACATGGCAGGGCACACATCTTTTCAAATTAGTGTTTTTGTTTTCTTTGGATAAATAACCAGAAGTGGAATTGCTGGATGTTATGCATACTCTATTTTTAATGTTTGAGGAATGTCATAGTGTTTTCTGTAGTGGCTTCACTAATTTACCATTCCACCAACAGCGCACCAGGGTCCCTTTTCTCCACTTTTGCACCGGCACTTGATTTTTGTTGATTTCTTGATGATATACTTCCTGACAAGTGTGTAGTTATAATATCATTGTAGTTTTAATTTGCAATTCCTTAATGATTAGTGATATTGAATATCATATCATATGTCTGTTAGCCATCTGTATGTCCTCTTGGGAGATATGGCTGTTCAGGTCCTTTGCCCATGTTTTTTTTTTATAAATATATTTTATTGATTTTTTACAGAGAGGAAGAGGGATAGAGAGTTAGAAACATCAATGAGAGAGAAACATCAATCAGCTGCCTCCTGCAGACCTCCCACTGGGGATGTGCCCGCAACCAAGGTACATGCCCTTGACTGGAATCGAACCTGGGACCCTTGAGTCCACAGACCGATGCTCTATCCACTGAGCCAAACCGGTTAGGGCTTGCCCATGTTTTAATTGGATTGTTTGTTCTTTCAGTGTTAAGTTGTATGAGTTCTTTAGATTTTGGATATTATTGGATGTATCATTTGCAAATATCTTCTCCCTGAAATTGTTCTGTATATAATGGTGATTAAGCTACATTAGTAATAGTATAAGTAACTAGAGGCCCAGTGCACAGATTCGTGCACTGGTGGGGTTCCTTGGTGTGGCCTATGGGGATCGGGCTGAAACCAGCAGTCCAATGCTGCCTGCCACTCTTGCTCATCCCAGCCCCACTGTTCCTGTCACCGCCACCACTCTGTAGGCTTGCTGCCACTCTGCTGCGGTCTCCTGGCTGCGGTGGCCAGCCGTAACCCTGCATCTGGCGCCCGTTGGTCAGTTGAGCGGCACTCCCACTGTGGGAGCACACGGACCACCAGGGGGCAGCTCCAGCATTGAGCATCTGCCCCCTGGTGGTCAGTGTGCATCATAATGACTGGTCGTTCGGTCACTTAGTCTTTTATATATATAGACTAGAGGTTCAGTGCATGAGATTCATGTATGGGTGGGGTCCCTAGGCCTAGCTGGTGATCCAGGCTGATCAGGTTCCCCACCTCCCCACCTCCTCCTTGCCTCACTGCCCTCATCTGCCACCACCCATCCCTGGTTCCCTGTCCCAGCCCAGGGCCTGGCCCTGATTGGGTGATCGGAACCTGCCAGCTGCTGGAA
Source organism: Myotis davidii (assembly GCF_000327345.1). Taxonomy (NCBI): domain Eukaryota; kingdom Metazoa; phylum Chordata; class Mammalia; order Chiroptera; family Vespertilionidae; genus Myotis; species Myotis davidii. The sequence goes on along the minus strand of NW_006383013.1, from coordinate 5,579,856 downwards.
GGAACTGGGAGGTTGGCCAGTCCCCATCGGTGATTGGGGCCTGCGGGCTGGGGCCAGCTCCTGCGTTAAGTGTCTGCCCCCTGGTGGTCAGTGCGCATCATAGCAACCGGCCGTTCTAGTTGTTCCATTGTAACAGTCACTTAAGCTTTTATATATAGAGATATTCCCCTTTATTTTCAATTTATCTATTACTTTTATAATAAAAATAATTGTACAATTTACATGACATCACCTAAAAGTTTTGTTTTTTAAAATGTATTTGATGGATCAACGATGTCATTATTGTGTTACATAGCCTATTGTGTCAATTTAGTAGGGACCCAACAACTTTCAATGTAGTTAGCACAATTAAAAACCTATATAAAAATGTTTTCAACACTTAAAAAAATCTTCTGTATATAACTTTTTAAAAGTAATGGTGCAGTTTTTTATGTGTGCGCTGTGTTATAGTAGTTAGATTGCTTTTCTCCACCACTCTCTTCCATCCTCAAAGACTGTGGAATCTCTGAGACTTTAGGACACTCTGCTGACTTGGCTGGAAGAAAGTTCTTGCCTATTCAGTTTTTGCCACTGCCTTTGGCACCTACAAGCCTCCTTCCTCTTCCCCTCCCCAGTTTCTGTATAATAAGGTGTCTGGGTTTCTGTTGCACGGAACGTCCCAGCACAAGAGATTTGAGGGCAGTCAAACAAAGACAGGATTTCATTTACCTGGCACGCGGACCTCTTGGATCCTGGCTAGAGTCTGAGCACCAGGCCCCAGGGCTGAGAGCAGGGCCTTACATAAGACCAGTGCTTGCAGCTGCTGCATGCTCCTCCTGTGACAAGGGAGCTATTCTCTTACGGTAGCACAAGGCTTTCTCCTTGCTGATCAATGAATTTCTCCAAAAGTAAAAAAAAAAAAAAAAAAAAATCCACTGTCTTCTGCAGGTATTATTCTCAGTGTCCCTATACTGATCCCTATCTTGGCTCAAATGAGGAGGAACTTTTACATGTGAATAGATTAATGCAATTCAAAATTGGCAAAACTCCCTTCATAACTTTCTTACACATTTTCTTTTCCTTTATGACACAGCTGTGACATAGTTAAAATAGCAACAGGACAGGCTTTCTATGAGTGCCCTAGATCCCATATTCTTTCCTGTGTACACATTCCCAAAATTTATAGGTGACTCCTGAGACACCAGACCAAGGGCTGTGTGAGCCTGGGTGGGATTCCCTAATGAGCCTCAATCCCTACACCTGAGGAAAAGAAGAATGGGGTTTCAAACCATTCTTCCAATTACTAGACATTTAGATTGTGGGACCCAAGCCTCCCATGGGGGTCCAGCATCTTCTAACCCATCAGCCTTTTGAGTGGTTGTCTAGGTAAGACGTGTCTCCCAAGAACATCTGGAAGAATGGTTCCCATCTCCTCTCTTGGGAACAACTTTAAGTTCCCAGGTACAAGCATAGTGGAGACCAAGAGACTCCTTCTGTCACCTGCAGAAGGAGCAGGACCACAGTAGCCAAACCTTCCAGCAGCTTTCACAGGCTGGGAGCTGGAGCTCTTTTCTTCTTGGAAACTGTAAGACCATTTTCTTTAATAACTTATTTAGGATTATGAGGTTTTTGATGTGGTTTTTATTGTTGTTTGTTTGTTTGTTTTTACCAGGGAGAGTGAGTAATAAATCCTTTTAGAGAGTTGGTTCTTAAAAGCTGTAAAAGCAACAACAAAATAAGTATGAAATGTCTTAAAATTCACAACCAAAGTTTTTATAGTCATCATCTGCTTGGTGCTTTTACTTGGTGTGTTTTTTTTTCAAGTCTTTTTAAATTGAATTTATTGGTGACATTGGTTAATAAAATTATATAGGTTTTAAGTATGCAATTCTGTAATACATCATCTGTGTATTGTGTTGTGTGTTCAGGATGGCTGTTGATTTTAGGCTGCTATAGCTTGTATATGTAATTTCGACACCCCACATCCCAATTTTAGGTGGATAACTTGGTCATTTGGTTTCCCCTCCTGCTGTGGACTAAACTGTTCAGTCTGACTACCATGGACACCTACTGCATTAGGCAGGTTAATTGGTTTTGAATGATCCTCCCTGCCAATGGGCAGCTAAGTGAACTTGACCTTTACCTTTACCTTTAGCTTTAGTTTGGCTTGAACTTCCACATTTAATGTTTCTGATTTAGGAATAGACATTGAAGTCAAAGTTGGATGACATGGTGACTTATTTTCTAAGAAGCTTGCTCTTCCTTAGTGGAGAGTTAAGGTAGGGGGAATAAAGAAAATTAAAACAGCAACTCCAACTTAGAAATCCAGAGAGAGCAAGGGAGTTTGCCAGGCAGGGAGAGGGTGGACAGAACTCTGTAGCAGATGTTCACTCATAGTTCACATGTGTTCAATGTATCCAAGATTC
>NW_006383013.1:5564697-5577440 GCF_000327345.1 Myotis davidii | reverse complement strand
AGGAAAAGTAGCTGTGCCACGTGCAGAACACATTAATTGTTTGTTTCCCTTATGTTCACAGACACAGAGTTAGTTCCTAAGGAAAGTGGTTTGGAGATTATGAAACCGGAACAAAGCGTGTACATGCAGCCTGTTGCTGCCCGAGTCAGTAAGTAGAGATGAGGATGAACCTTTGAGGTGCTTTTATTCAGATGTGATCTGAGAGAGCAGAAGGTATAGCACCCTGAAAAACCACCCTACCTTCTTGTCTCAAGCCAGCCATTATACAGGGTTAAAGGGTGGGAAATAATCTAAAACTCTGCGAGTTCCCAGGGTCTGTTTTCTACCATTGATCTTGCAAAGATCGGCCCTCTGATGTTTGTCTCTTTTCAGCCCTGTCCTGTTCTTAATCTACTTTCAAAATGTATCTTTTTTCTGAGTGATGGACCCATCTGGACTTCAAGGCCACTTATTTTGACTATTCTGTCTTTCTTCTTATAGCACATCCTCCACAATTTCCCAGGGTCTGTAAGAAAAATCTATTTATAGTTAGTGCAGTGAATAGTGACTAATCAACTGTGATCTATTATTATTGCATACTCTTCCCCCTATCAATGATCTGTCACCATTATTGGGGTATGTGTATGTGGGAGGAGGAGAGTAAAACCCTAAGCAAGAGGCTGACATCTTCTTGTACTTAGAGCATATGTAGACTGAATAGTAAAATCCACTCCTCCAACTTAAAGAAATAAGGTCGATCTTTTCATGCCACCGGGATAAGATACAGTCTAAACACATGAAAACTTTGAAAGGGAATATGTAAATGGGCCAAGATTTATGAGCTCAAAAACTGACATTTGCAGACACCAAATATTCTCTTGGGACTCTAATGTTACCCATCTTGAGAGCAGTGATGACCCACTGTTTGCATGGTTCCAACCCTAGTCATATTTTTTACTGTCTTCATCATGGCCTTTGGGATGCCTGGCTGTTCTCTCCATTTTCTTACTTTCTATCTCCCTTACAGCAGTAACTGTCTTCTAATAAAAAAACAAAACAAAGAAGTTATCTCTTTGGGAAGTGGGAGTGTGGGTGAAAAGTCACTTCCTCAGGCAGGCAAACAGAGAAATATGGGAGGGAAAGAACTGTGAAATTTGGTTGGGGAAAAAGAAAGAAAATAAGTTTATTATAGTCCTCTGGGAGCTAAATTTGACAAACCCCTGACTTAATAAGGAAACCCAAGCCACCTAATACTTACTAATATGTACATAAAAGAGAATAGTGTCTTCTGAAACAGCCTCCAAGGCCTTTATGAAAACTTTGAACAGTTGTCCAATTAGGACAATTTAGCTGTTTTGGATTTAATGTTTCCTGTGTATCCCCACATAAGTGGATTCCTCATGAAAGGAGGGATTTTGAAAATGGAAAGAGCTCTTCCTTCTTTCCCCTGTCTGCATCATGACCTACCACCCCAGAGATGACAGGCACAGCTTAAGAAAGTGAATACCTTCATAAGAAATCCAAAAATACCCAGTGGAATACCCGGGAAAGCTTCTTTAAACTGTTGCATTCTCAAATGGTTTCCAGGTAATGAGTTCAAACTTGTTTTAAGAGAAATTAGAAGAACTCAACATCCCAGGTCATTTGAACAAACAGATCTGTGACCTGAACTGAGCAGAATCACAGGGTGGGGGTAAAAATGATAAGAGGGAAAAAATTTTATAAGGGGAGATCACGTGCACCAGGGGCTCTGGACAGTTTCCTAGCTTCTTCTGCTCTTTGTCCCCAGAACTTAGATTAAAAAAAAATTGGCCAGAATTCATGGGAGTATAGATATTTTTTTCTGTGACCCCAAGGAAGGTACTCACAAGTAAATCATTAATCCAATCCTTGACAAATACAAATATTGTCATGTTCTGACCATTAATGTCCCTTGACCACTTGGAGAATCTTAATGCACCCCAGTGCCTGCTATAGTGGCAATGATAATGGCTTGCATTAGTATAATTTTTCAACTTGCTAAGTGCCTTCTCATTCATCACCTTATTTAGAGCTTTATAACAACTTTCTGAAATAGATACTGAATATTTTTGTTAATCTCTCTCTCTGTCTCTTGAGATGGAGACACTGAGGTATCTGGAAGCTAGCTGACATGCTAAGTGTCTTGCAGATGGGGAATAGGCAGAGTCAGGCCCAGAATCCAGATTTCTTGATCCCTAGTCCAGTGACTTACTATAGGTTCTGAGGAGCAAGAGTGTTTAAGTTGGGGAGGAAGTATCCAAATCCCCTGGCCTCTTCACTACCTATTAGAAAAAGACATTTGGTGGCATTGACTTATGACTTTAAAGGGTTTTGGCACTGTCAGAAAGGAATGAAAAACAGTTACAGAATTCTGAGTCTGTCCTAGTACTTTACAATAAACATAGACCATTTTTTCTAGCCACTGACTCATCTCTTGGAACATTTGAAATATATGTTGGTACAAAATATCACATAACACCAATATCCCAGCAACTTGGTGCTCAATGACAATGCAATTTACTGTTGAAAAATAATACATATAATACATTAGCACAAATTTAGAACCCACATTTCCTCACATTTCTATGATTAATGGAACAGGGTACACTTTTTAAATCCTTACAATTGATGGCAAATTACAATGAACAGTGATCTGACATTAGTATGAAGAGCCCTAAGAATGTGCACACACACACACACACACACACACACACACACACACAAAACATTAAAAAGGGAGCAATTGCCTAGCCTCTGCATTGTCTCTTTATGGTGGGATAACTAATGAAGAGACACAGATTTGCATAATGTCTTTCCTGGAATGAAACATTTGTTCAAATTAATTTCTGGAATCATTTCCTTATATTGAAAAGAGCTTATAAATGTGTGTGAGAAAGGCCAGGTTGATAAGGATCTGTCTTTTTCTTGAAAAGGGTCAATACACACACACACACACACACGCACACACACACACTCACACACACACACACACACACACACACACACACCCCATCCACATATATACTCACACACACAATTACTAAGAACTCAATAGATTTTGCAGAATGATTTCAGAGGAAAAACTTCTTCATGATACTGGACTCCTTCCCAAAATGGTTCAACATGATCAAAAGTATACCTTATAGTTCTGCTACAAGAATCATAGGCCTTTGTAATTGATAGGCAACACGTTGGCTACTACTTTCTACAGTTCCTAACAATAGTTTCATACTCACCTCAAAAGTAGATAAAGAATTTATGGGCATACTTCTTAACTGTCACCTCTATTTTATTAACTATCATATCACTGTCAAATAAATGAGCACTGAAAGAATGGAACAAAAAACTAGGGATGACTTGTACAGGTTGTGGGAAGAAATGAATCAAACCACTAGCCAGATTTCTCATTCAACATATCACTCAACAACATTCAAATAACATTTGATTGATTATAATGGGTCTACCATGTTTGTTTATAAACATTGTGAAGGATGCAGAAAGAAGAATGATGATGAGAGATTTGTACTTAAGAAAGTGCAGCCAAGGTTCAGAGACTGGATTGTGTTGGTATGGAATTAATCTCATCTTTTCTGTTGCAAATCTGCACATATTTTAGGGGTGTCTAGAGCCATAGTTCTATCTTTTGGGCAACCTTGAATACAATGCACTGCTATAAACTCAGCATTTGTGTCCCCCCAAATTCATGTTAAAACCAGATCCAAAATGTGATGGTGATTGTAGGTGGAATCTTTGGGAGGTGATAAGGTCACGGGGGTAGAAGCCTTAGGAATGAAATTAGTGGCCTTATAAAAGAGACCCTAGAGAGATGCCTCATCCCTTCTGCCACAGGAGTTACAGTAAAAAGATAGCCACCTATGAACCAGGAAGTAGGCCCTCACCAGGCACCAAATCTGCTGGCACCTAGATCTTGGACTTCCCTGACTCCAAAACTGTGAGAAATAATTTTGTTGTTATTTATAAGCCACCAGTCTTTGGAATTTTATTATAATAGCCCAAAGAGACTAAGACAGGCTAACTGGTGATTAATAGGGTCCTACACTAGCATCTGAGACAGGTCAGAGATAACTTGTTTATAGGAAGTGTTCAATCTGATGTTTTGAACCTGGATTATATTATATTCTATTAGTTTTGCTCTTGAGTCTACTCATGCGGCCTGTTCTAGCTATGTGACCAGAGGGATATAAAAGACATTTCCTTGGATGAACCTGAGATATATTTCTCTTTGCCTCTATTTTCTCACTTTCTGTATTTTAAGGTGCCTGATTCTAGCAGTACTATCTCCAAACTCCTACCCTATGCCCCACCATATGGAAAAATGCTTCCAAGAAAGGATTTGACAGGTTCATACATGGCCTTATAAAACCATGACCATTTTTTATGGCCATTTTCTGCTTGCCCCTTCACATTCTCTGTTTGCTTTTCTTTACTGTGCTCTCTGCCCCAGACAATGACATATGTGGATTACATAAAAGAGCTCTCTAGACCTCTGACTTTTGGTTTTAGGTTTGATTTGGTCCTGGCAAAAGATTAGATAAAGGGAGAAGAATGAAACCAAGATAGTAAATCCCCTTGATAATCCCTGCAGGCTGCCTCAAGCTTGCTGCCTCCTTTCAATTAAAGTTACAACTCCTTGCAAAGTGGCCCTTTTCAACAAGTTTCAGCCAAGGTTGAGAACCACTGTTCTAGAGTCTGATAACTTCTCTCTCTCTTCTAGGTCCTTTGGACCTAGGGGTAGTAATTGGCCTGGAATACTGCATTACCTTTTATGATTTTTAAATACTCTGCATATCCCCTTATAAATAATCTCTTTACTGAAGCCTCATAGAATTACCCTAATTTTATTGTGTCATATTTTATTCTAGGACCCTGTATGATGCACCCAATGGAATCATCACATTTTAAAAGAACAATAAATAAAGGCCTAGGAAAACAAACTTTATTCATGAAATTTTAATATTGGTTAGACAGAAAGAGTTCTGGGTTATATTAATGATCTACTTCCACAAAAATTACTAGTATATATTAATAAGCAATCATTTAGTTCATGATTCTACAGATCTGGAGGAAGCTGATAATCTAAACGCGTCTGGCTCATGTATAAGTTAGCTGCAGGTCTCCTAGGTAGCTTTGCTGATCTTGGCTGGCTCATTCATATGTCTGAATGTCTGCTGGCAGATAGCTGATCTAAACAGGCCTCAACTGGGACAACTGGGCTACTTGGCTCTGATCCATATGTCTCTCATCTTGCAGAAGGGTAGCCAGACATCTTTTTATGGCAATGGCAAAGATCAAGGGAGGAGAAAGCCAATAATGCAGGTGCTTTTCAAACTTCTCTTTATATCAGGTTTGCTAACATCTTAATGGCTAGGGCAAGTCTCATGACCAGATCTAGAGTCAGAACAAGATTACATGGTAAACAATGAGCACTCAGGAAGGGATGAGGAATTGGGGCCATTGATGCAACCTATCAACCTGAGGTTTTCATAGCTGTCTGGTTTTTCATTCCACAAAGAAAGTGACATTCATAGTGGGCCTTGAAAGATGACTGGGTATCATGAGGCAAAGGAGTGAGATTACATGTGCAAAGCTTAGAAGAATGAAAAGCTTGACATGCTTAGAAAATTGTTTAGTGAGTAAACAAGTATGCTTTATTAAAATTCATATAAATGGGTCATAATTACATACTCTTGTGCCTGGCTTCTTTCACTAGACATTCTGAAAGATTCAATATTTTAAATATGTCAAGTTTTCCTAAATTGATCTATCAATTAATGTAATTCCAACTAAAATAGCAGAATTTCTGTTTATAAATATATCAGTCAATTGAAATAATTACATGAAAGTCAAGCAGCCAAGAATAGATGAACAATCTTGAATAATACAGTTAAGAGAATTATATTCCTAGATATTTTACAATTAAATAATAGGGTATATATTTTTTATTTATTGAAATATTCTTTCATTCTCAGTAATTTTTTTTTTTTTTTTAGTGTTCAATGTGGAAGCCTTAAATAGAAGATGATAGATTTTTTACTACCATCTCCACTCCCAATAGATTGGCAGGAAGATGAAAACAAGTGTTTTTATTTTCTGCCTTTCTCCTATCATCTACACTAATAAAAGAGAAAGATGCAAACTGATGGTACCTTCACGATGCTCACCAGCCAATCAGGAGTGAGTATGCAAATTAACCCAGAAAGATGGTGGGTTAATTTGCATATGCAGGTGCCCAGTGGCCAAGGGCAGGATGCTGGCACCAAGGCGACAATGCCAGCGTCCCGCGCCCAGGCCGCAGGGGAAGGGGGGGCTGTGGATGCAACACGGGGATGCTGAGTTGTGGGCATGCTCCCAGGGGCTGCAGCACTACTCAGGGCATGCCCCCAACCCAGCAGACACAATGCGGGGCTGCTGGGCTGGGGGCATGCCCCTGTGGTGGCTTCCTTCACACAGCATTGGCAATGAAGCCCCTATGCCCGTGGACAGCAGGGCATGGCGGCTCCATTTGCGTGGTGGTGGTGGCAAAGCCCCCAGGCCTGGTAGACAGAGAGCGGACAGCAGGGCATGGGGGCTTCATCACCAGAATGGCAGCAAAGCCCCCAGGACCGGCAGACAGAGAGCAGACAGCAGGGCATGGGGGCTTCATCTCCAAGGCAGCAGGGAAGCCCCCAGGCCTGGCAGACAGAGTCAGAGAGTGGACAGCAGGGCATGGAAGAGGCGAAGCCCCCTGCAGACAGAGGGCAGTGGTGCAAAGCAGCCAGGCCCCACAGAGAGCAGAGAACCATGGGGAGTGGGCCTAAGGCATCAGTAGGACATCCCCTGATGGCTCCTGGATTGGAGAAGGTGCAGGTTGGGCTGAGGGGACCCCCCCCCCACACACCCGTGCACGAATTTCATGCACTGGGCCTCTAGTAATTCAATAAAATGAAATTATTTTTTATTTAAAGAGAAGAGAGGGAGAGAGTTTGAAAAGATGATGACAGGGCCTTGTGCTCTATGCCCTTTCCTACAATAAACTTGCCTATAAGATTGAGATCTGAGATTTGGGTAGATTTGCTATCTGCCCCCTACCTGGGATATTTTTTCAGTACAGCAGCTCCATGGATAAAGCCAATGTATAAAGGAGAGGAGACATGGTAGCATGAATATCTAACCAGGAGATCTCATCCTCAATTTCCCATGGACCCCAAGAGACTTTGAAAATATTTTATGTCATCTGAGGCCATGAGTAAAACCTAGGTATTAGGTGAGACGGAGAGCTAATATGCCAGCCAATCAGAGGACCTCAGAGCAGAGTGGGGGTTTGGATCACCCACATGGAGTGAATGAGGATGTAGCTGCATCTTTGTTTGAATTTAGATGCCAGAAAACTGCATAGGAGTCAAAATGCCAGATGGATCAGTTGCCACCTGCTAAACAAGAACTAGGCATCATCTCAGCTGATAAATAGACAGGATGTGGAACTACAGATGCCAGCATGACCGCAGAACCCCACCCCCAACCCCCCAAAAATGTGCTGCTTACTATACAGTGACATAAGGGAATAATTGAACACCCAGAAGTTTAGAATCAGGACCAATAGGAGGGGGAAACTGAGAACACTTTAAAGGAACTGAGGAGGGAGAAATTTCAACTTATATTACCTTTTAAATTGAGTGTGACTAAGAAATTACTGATATGGAATTTTTAAAAATCCCAGAAGTAATTGAGTTTACTTTGACATTTAAAGACTTAGTACAGAGTGAAAATGGTCACTCAAGAAATAAACTCAATTCAATTATAGGAAAAAAAGAAAATGGAGTTTTTTTCACGCTTGATTTTTATGGACTATTTGAGGTAGTAAAGAGTGTGTCCATTGAGAAAGGGAAGTAAATGAGGTCAAATTTTAAATGGCTTTGATTCACAGGAAGGAGTTTGTACTTGGATGTGGACCATAGAAGATTTCAAACAGAAGTGTGATATGATCAGCCGTATTTTATAAACATTGTCTAATAGTGATATGGGATATGGGTTGAAGGAGAGAGACTTGGCAGCACATTATGTAGGGAGTATTTTATTTTATTTTATAGGGAGCTTTTTAGAAATCCAAGCAAGACATGATGAAGGCTTAACTCAGAGACTTGACAATGAAGATGAAACAGTATGTATATTTTAAGAGTAGAACTGAAAAACATTAGTTTGAGTCTTCCAAGGGTCTAAGAAGAGCTGAAGACTTGTGTGGCATGCTCAGAAGATGAGAAACAAGAAGAGGATCAAGTTTAGGACCAGAAACATTGCATTCAGTTTTTGTACCTGGATGTGTCTATGTAATATTGAAGTAAAGGCTTGTAGTGGGAAGTTAAACATATGTCAGGTACGCAGGAGAGTTTAAAGGCTGGAGATGAAGATATGGTGGATGATTAATATCCATGTCTAAGAACTTTCTTAAGGACCATTTTTGGAGAAAGAGAGCATAGAAAGTCTAGTCATCTCTGCTTTTCTGCATTGTCTGAGTAGGTAGTAATTTATAAGGCCCTGGAAAACTCCTTGTCCTCAACATGCCATCCAGATGCTTAAAATTTCACTGCTAAAAATGTATTCCTTTGTTTCAAAAGTGCCTTATCATGTGGTCCATTTTTTAAATGAAAATATTTGTATAAGTGATATACCATTGAAATCTCTCCTGTCTTGGTAAGAATAATTTGGGAAGAATGAACATACTAATATAGAAAGAGGAGACAAGAATGGATAGCTAAAGTTATACCTCTACTTCATATTTTGGTAAAGTTAACTCTGTGAATAGATCTTGGGAACCACACCTCAGAGTCACAGATATTCTCATGGTAATCCTCAGTGTCTGAGATTTCAGTCACTATTTCAAACTTGTGAATTTTCATCTTCTGACGTTGGTTGGTCTTTTTCAGTCTAATCTCTCTGTCCTCTTTGATTTTGAAACACCATCTTGGAGACATGCCCTTAGTATGTAGAATGTACTGTGTTGGTATATAGCCACAGATTTGGAGGCTCATTGTTGGATTTTTCAGATAGCTAAAGAGCATTTAGATATGAAACCAAGTGCAGGAAAAGCTTTACTCAATTGACCAAAGTAGAAGGGTGTTTTGGAGCCACAGAATAGCTATAAACTCTACACTGTTTTAGAATTTTGTTATGGAGATACTGAAAGGTTAAGGAATTTCCCTAGAGGCCCAACAAACTTTTCTTAATATTCCAGGTCATCCCATTTATTACAGCTATGAGAACTTGGATGCCAGTTTCTAAATGAGAATAATAGAGTCAATTTTGTAAAGTTGTTTCAAGGATTAAATCAAATAAACCATCAGATTACCAATGGGCTTATCACTTTACATGAAAGAGCTCAGTGAATGATGGGTGTATAATACTCATCATGAGTAGTCTAAAATGACTCTGACCTTCATTCCTGTGCTGAAACACACCTCCTTTCAAATATCTTTGGATACAAGAAGAGGCTATATGTGAAAAAGGAGAGGCATTCACATGAATTTGAAATTTTGTGTGGGAAGGGAGGTTGAGATATGCATTAAAATCATTGTTTTGTCAGGTTGGAGAATTATGCATCTTTATATCATCCCTTCTGCTGCTTAGATAGTTGCATATCTGGTAGAACCCCACTTGGAGTGAAAAAGGATGGATCCTCACACACTGTATCAGAGAGGGGACAAATCCAGGCAGTGGATGCAATTTCATATTGAAAATAACTTACTGCTTTCACAGTGAGCTTTCTGATTTTCTTGGGCCACATCCTCAGTAGAGCATGTCACATGTGAAGCATATCGTTGCATTCCCATCAGGAAATAACATTCTCTGGTGGTGTTTTGGGAAGAACGTGTAGTGTTAACCAAAACCACAAAGAAAGGATGTTGTCACTTTCACGTGGCATGTAAGAAAAACATGGATGTTTTGATGTGTCCAGTTACATGCAAACTCAGCATAGCTAAGGAAAAGATCGGTTTTCAAAGTACTGCAAGGAGTAAATGAGGTATGACTACAAAGAAAGTTATAAATTATGTTTTCAAGAGTAGCTTGTTGAAGCAGGTCACATCTAGAGCACGGGCATGCGCATGAATGAGTGTGTTTGTGTGTATCCTTTTTGAGTATTTTTACCTATTACTTAATCTAATCTGGAAAAAATTTCAGTGGGTTATTAAAACAACTCCAACACACTAATATTGTGTCTTTAAGCATGATTCCAAGTTGTTCATAAATGAGCATCTAGAAAACAGAATATCTGATTACAAAAAATAGCTGCATGTTTTATGAAACAGTGTTTGCTATAGGAGCGAGAAGCTATGCTTTTGCACTCTACTTTCTGGAAACTCCCAGTCAACATCTCCTTTGAGGAATGAGTTACCAAAGCTGTCTCTTTTATGAGCATTTTATATTCATAAAGTGATGACTTTCTCCTGTAGGCCTTTTCTTCACTCAGCTAAATAGAAGACATTTTTCTGAAGAGGACTCCACTATTGAAACAAAGAACTTAGGTTACACATCAAAAGCTTTTGGAAAAAACCTTGGATTGGTTCTTGGGTGGATGTAATTCCAATGTAAATGAATTTCATCAGTGGTTTGCCTTTGACGCCAAATTTTAGGGAAAAAGGAGGACTAACTACTGATCATTTGCTTTTTTTCTATCAACAAACAGGATGCCAATAATAGAACCAACATCCCTTTTTCAAAACAATATCATAAGAGGGTTGAAGAAAACATGGTGATGCTCAACCCATCATTACAGAGAAACATTACTGATGATACCCCAGTTAGCATTTCACATCAACTCGGACATATGAAATAGGGAAAAACTGATTGCATTTACAATAAAACAAGTGACTAGATTTACAACAAAATCTATTGTAATATATAATATATAATATAAAAAGAATAAAATTACCATATTTGTTCTGTATTTTAAAATAATACTATTACAATTTTTGATACAGTGCCTTCAAGTTTTATTATTATTTGTTTTTTACTAAGTATTGTTTGCATAGTTGTGGTTTAGTAACCAGCTTTTATTTTTTTTCACTCGACATCAGAGAAATCTCTTCTTAAACACATATTTTAATGTTTGTATAATATTCCATAATGTAGCTATTCTTGAATTTACTTACCTGTTTACTCAGGAAAAATTAGACTTTAGGCACTTTAAATATATACACACACACATACATACATACAGGGTGGGGCAAAAGGAGGTTTACAGTTGTTAGTCCATAAAACACAGTTTATTCTTGTATTATTATTTATTAATTTTATATTATTTTCCATACAAATAACCATGGATTAAATATGGAATATGGAATTTTTTTGTGGAAGATTTACTGGAAATGGAATTAATAGCTCAAGGGCATCAGCATTTGTATTTGTTAAGGTTTTTGATACAGAGTGCAAAATGGCTTTTCTCCTCCCTAACACTATATACAAGGGTCTGTTTCTGCAAAACTTCCATACCCTTCTTAGTTCTTTCTAATTCTCCTAGAGGAGAAGTCCTCACCAGGATGTGATTGTGCCCTTCCCCCCAGGGGATATTTGATGAGTCTGGAGACATTTTGTTTTTCACACCTAGGGAAGTGCTACCAGCACCTAATGAGTAGAGGTGAGGGATGCTTCTGAACACCCCACAGTCCACAGGACAGCCCTCACACAGCAAACAATCTTCTGGACTAACATTTCATGACTTCTTTCTTTGTACCCCAGTTGAAAATTGTCCTGGTTATTTTAATAGAAAAAGGTTGGCTAAGAAGAGATGCTAAGAAAGATCTTCCAAGAGAAGGGAACTGTATGAAAAAAATGCCTATTTGTAAGAAATGTAGGACATATAAAAAACAACCAAAAATATCTCCAGACATTGTCAATGTTCCTTAAAGGACAACATACAATAGTCCCCTCTTATCCCTGGGGATATATTCCAAGGCCCCTAGTAGATACCTGAAACTGTGGATAGTACAGAACTCTATGTATACTATGTTTTCTCCGGTATATACATACCCATGATAGCATGTAATTTACATTAGACTCAGTAAGAGATTAACAACACTAACTAATAAAAAAATAGAACATTTAAAACAATATACTGTAATAAAAGTTATGGAATGTGGTCTCTCTTAAAAAATATCTTATGGTATTATGCTCACCTTTCTTCTTATGATGATATGAGATGATACATTGCCCACATGATCAGATGAAGGGAGATAAATGATATAGAAATTGTAACAGGTTTAGGTTACTATCAACCTTCTGATGATATAGCTACTAAGTGATTAGTGGGTGGGTAGCATGTACAGCATGGATATACTGGACAAAGGGATGATTTCATCATGTTACTCAGAACAATGTGCAATTTAAAACGTATTGTTTATTTCTAAAATTGTCCATTTAATACTTTTGGACCATGGTTGCCCACAGGTAGCTGAAACTGTAGAAAATGAAACCACAGAGAGCTGAGAATCCCTGCTTTACACAGTTCAAAATGTCTTGCTCTGATTGGTGCTTAATAAATAATTGTTGATAAATATGTGAATTAATTATTTAAATGATTATGTGTTAATTTATTGAGGCATCAGTTCCTCTATCCTTCCTCAAAATAGTAGCTTGAAAATTGAAATGCATTTCATGTACTGAACTGAAAACTGAGAAGTTTTTAAAAACCTAAATATTTAAAAGCTGAGAAATTATTATGCTTCCTAAGTAGTGAAACCCACCATTCCTGC
>NW_006383013.1:5542824-5564674 GCF_000327345.1 Myotis davidii | reverse complement strand
AGACAAAAAAAGTAGTAGGTGTTTTTTTCCAGAAGGAAAATTTGAGGTTCAAGAATATGGGCTGATTAATTCAACTGTTTCATGTTAAAACAATTCATGCTGGAGCTAAATAATACCTTCTTCACACTAGGAAATAGAGCATTCACAAGTGTCTTTTTTCTTCAGCTCTATCTACCACTATGAAAAAGTTACATTGAGAATGAGGACTGGATCTTACATCTATTTGTATTTTCCAAAGTGTCAAGCACAGTGTCTGGTATAAAATATTAGGACAAATGACATTTAAATGAATAATGCTTCCATTTACTCAGGATCTAATTTCCTTTCTATATCTAATCAGAATCTTTATCTTTGAACTGCCATGGGTCATAGTCATCATTAACCATGTTGGAGATTAGCCAAGGCTCTAGATTTATGGTTCTGTGAGTCAACAAGGTACAAGTCCCTGTCTGTCCTCCAGGTGGTATTTTGGATGGATGTTCCCAGGAAGTTGTTATTTAGGAGCCTGGCAGCATCCTTTGCAAAGAGGGGAGTTGCAGTTGCATTCCTCTTTTTAGCATTTGGTCTCAAAGTAATCCTGGGCAGCAATACTGGAGACCAGTTTTGCCCCAACAGGTTTGGTGATACTACTTGGCTGAATGGCTATTTTCTTTGATATTCAAGTCAACAAATATTTATTGAGACCTTACTTTATGCAAGATACTTGGCTAGGCACAGTAAGAGATACAACCATGGTGTAAGATATATCACTAAGCACTAGAAGGAGCTCAAAAGCTTGTAATGGAGAGAAGTGCATAAATTAGTATAAATAAAATGCAGACTCTAATTAGAGCCATGAGAGAGAGAGATCAGTATGGACTTATGGAGGCAAAGAAAGATCAAGACCATTGAGAAATCAGGAAGACTTAAGAAAACAGATACTTAGTCTGGGCATTGAAAGATGGATGAGCTTTCAACAGGTAAAGAATTGAAGACGCAACATGAGCAAAGTCACAGAGGTTTGGAAACATAGAACATATCCAGTATATAATAATAATAATAATTATAATAATAATAATAATAATAATAATAAAAGATATCTAATATACATTAAGGCTTTGCTATTTTCAAATGTATTCTACTAAAATTTGTATTTTTCATGTTAAAAATGGAAAAATGGAACCAGGGTCAATTTATCCATTAGGTAGAGTGGTTAGAGCCCACAATACTTGGAGAAACCCACCACAATGTTTTAATTTCTTTTACAATTAGAAGAAAATATAATATAATCCATCCTAGATTACATTCATTTTTTTTTTAAATGTACTCATTAAATAGAATTTTTAATATTATTTTCCTGGAGGGAGGGCCACAAAGGTGAAAGTGTCTAGGGTCCACAAAAGACATACTGTGGCCCTAAATGAAATAATCCTTGACTCTTCTCATTCCTATGTTTCTACCTCCTCCAAAATATATTCTAAATCTTCTTTTCTCTCTATTTCCATTGTATCAGACAAAGGCAAGCCACCATGATCTCTCATATGGATTACAATCTGAGCTCTTAACCAGTTCCTTGCTTTATTCTTTTTCCATAAAATCAATTTTCTACACAACTGTCCAGGGAACTGTGATCATTCCTCTGGGTTAAAAGTTCCAGTGGCTTCCTATTACACTTAATATACAATTTCATCTTAGGCATCCAAAGGGCCCTTGTTATTCATTTCAACTCAATTTGTACTGTATTATTCTCATCATGACCACTGCCATAATGACCTAGCTGTGCTGATCTTCTCTCTGTTCTGAACACACTTACTTCAATGCCTAGTTACTTTAGATTCCTTTTACCTGTAATGTTCCCACCCCTCCTAGTTTTGCATGACTTGTTTCCCAATATTTAGATCTCAGTTCATATATGACTTCCTCAGAGAATTTTTTCCTTGGCCACAAAATCACACTCTTGTATATGACCCTATTTTAATGTTAAAAGTGACATTTATTGATTATATATATTTGTTGAATTATTTATTGTCTGCCTTCCTTAACCAGAAGATGAACTTCATGAGAATGACTATAGAATTTAGAAAAGTACCAGGTAGATAGTAGATCACTAAACAATTATTCAGAGGACATAAATTCAGTATCTACTACATACGTGGAATATGGATTCAGTATGGAATAAAACAAATTTGGTTTCTGCCCCCATGAAGATTATAGTCTAGGGGGATTTACATGTTGCCTAAATAAATCCTCAAAAGGCATAAGGTAGAAACTTACTTTCCCATTTTTCCAAAGGCTGAGGCTGGGACTAAAGAAGTTAATTCTTGTGCTCAACTGGGATATGAACCCAGACTGCCAGTCTTCAGAACTTGCTCCCTTAATGCAACATTCAGTTCCACTCAATAATAAGTATCAGTGTCCTGAGTTTAGGTGATGGTTAGATATGTAAAGCTAGAAATTTGAAGTGCCTTGAATACCAAGGCTAAGAAAATTTTTCTTGTGACAAGATAATAAAAAGTTGTTGACTTGGGGTGGTAAACCTATAACGCAATATACAGATGATGTATCATAGAGTATGATGAACTTTAAACCTATATAACTTTATTAACCAAAGTCACCCCAATAAATGCAATAATGTTAAAAAATTATTGAAATATTTTAAGAAGAAGTGTGCTTTAGAAAGGATGCCCTGGGAGTGATCTAAAAGGTCAAGGGAAGCAGGGGAGGCTGGAGGTAGGGAAGAGTAAGAAGGCTATTGCTATTGCCTCTCAACCACTCACCATATTTTAAGAACTTAATAGCAGTTCAAAATTGTATGTTGTTTCTACATATTTCTTTAATAACAGCTGCTGAATGAAGGAAAGTTTGTTTCATGCATTTATTGAGGACAACTCTGGGGCAGAAAACTTTCTGATTCTATTCTGGAAACATCTATTTCAGATATTTTTCAAGTGAAAATTACCAGTAGCCTCTGTACCCAAGGATGATTATAGCTATTCTTTATAACAATTATCAGCTTGTGGCCACAGATGATGTTTACTTGTGGCCATGCTGTCTTGAAAATGGCTTTGCATTCCTTGTTTCAGATTGATCACAACTGCCCAACATTTATTCATACATCTGTTGATTATTTTATTAACTAGAGGCCCGGTACACAAAATTCATGCACCTGGGGGGGCGGTGTCCCTCAGCCAGCCTCTACCCTCTCCAATCTGGGACCCCTCAAGGGATGTCTGTTCCCTGTGGGATCAGGCCTAAATGGGCAGTCAGACATCCCTCTCACAATCCAGGACTGCTGGCTCCCAACTGCTCACCTGCCTGCCTGCCTGATTGCCCCTAACGGCTTCTGTTTGCCAGCCTGATCACCTCCTAAACCACTTCACTGCCATCCTGATTGATGCCTAACTGCTCCCCTGCCAGCCTGATTGCCCCTAACTGCCCTCCCCTGCCAGCCCGGTCACCTCTAACTGCCCTCCCTTGCCAGCCTGGTTATCCCCAACTGTCCTCCCCTACAGGCCTGCTCGCCCCCAACTGCCCTTCCCTTCTGGCCCAGTCACCCTTAACTTCCCTCCCTTGCCAGCCTGGTTGCCCCTAACTGCCCTCCCCTGCTGTCCTGATCCCATATGGGACATTCTTACTATCTGAAATGTTCCCTTGAATTTGTGCTCAGGTGAGCAAAATATGTAATCATATGCATATAGTTATAACTTCAGGAAAGACATGTTTTTTTAAAAAAAAATATGTTTTTATTGATTTCAAAGAGGAAGGGAGAGGGAGAGATAGAAACATCAATGATGAGAGAGAATCATTGACCGACTGTCTCCTGTATGCCCCCTGCTGAGGATAGAGCCTGCAACATGGGCATGTGTCCTGACTGGAATCAAATCATGATCTCCTGGTTCATGGGTCATCACTCAACCACTGAGACCCACTGGCTTGGCAGGAGAGACATTTTTTTATAAGGGGAAAATCTCTGCATGGATCTGGATAGCAAAAATACACATATATCAATGTAGTTTCTTCTATGTACTCATGACCAACTAGGTTCCACTAATTTCTCCTTAAATTTATATATATATATATGAAATGGTTAAGAAAATGAGATGAATACAATCTGCCTACTTGTCCATTATAATATTTTTTACAGTCTAGGGCTGTGGTTGGCAAACTGCAGCTCATGAGCCACATGCAGCTCTTTGGCCCCTTGAGTGTGGCTCTTCCACAAAATACCATGTGCGGGCGCGCGCACAGTGTGATTGAAACTTCGTGGCCCATGCGCAGAAGTCAGTTTTCGGCCTGGGCGAGTCTATTTTGAAGAAGTACTGTTGATATTTGGCTCTGTTGAATAATGAGTTTGCTGACCACTGGTCTAGGGTGACCGATCATGCTAGTTTTCCCAGAAATATCCCAGTGTTAGCATTAAATTTCCACCTCTTGGGAATTGCCTCAGTTCAGAATGATTAGGATGGTTGGTCAACCAACACCCACTAACCACAATGTATTAGTTTTTGTTTGTTTGTTTGTTTGTTTTTGCTTATTTGCCAATTGTCTCAGTCAGCTATTTTTTCTTAAGCTATTGCATAACAAATAATCACAAAATAAAATTATACATACAAAACCATATATACTAACTAAGCATTTATTTCTTACCTAAGTGTCTGTTGGTTAGCTGAGATTCATCTAATTTAGGCTGGGTTTACCAGGCTTGGCTCTAGGCTCTGAGTTAAGTTCAGATGTGGGGGTAAGGAGCTATCTTGGCATGTTCTCATGGTGAAGAAAAAAGTGTCAGAGCACTAGCTCAACCATGACATCAATTTCAAGCTTTCAGTGGTTCTCAATCTTCTGGCCCTTTAAATAGAGTTCCTCATGTTGTGACCCAACCATAAAATTATTTTCATTGCTACTTCATAACTGTAATGTTGCTACTGTTATGAATCATAATGTAAATATCTGATATGCAGGATGGTCTTAGGCGACCCCTGTGAAAGGGGTCACTACCCACAGGTTGAGAACTGCTGGCTTACATCATGTCTGCAAGCATTCCATTCATTGACCAAATAAAATCATTTGAACAGACTCAACATTCATGAGATACAGAAATATACCATACCTCTGGTCAGGATCAGCAAAGTCTTTAGACATGACAGAGGCTATAGATCTGGAAATGGTGCCATATTGGGAACAATAGTGTAAACTTCCACATTGTGTTCCCTAAATTAGCTTGAGCACAGAGACTATGCTTTGGGTCTAGTCATAGAGCTGGCTCAGGCAGTTGATAGCCATGTGGCCTTAGGAAAGTTACTTTACATTTTTATATCTAAATTTTCTCTTTAAAGTGGAGGTAATTATGATGTCTCTTTCATAGGATTGTTGAGAATATTAAATAAGATTACTTAGGTACAGTGCTTAATGCTGTGCCTAGCACAACTTCTGGCATATAATAGGAGGCAAGTAATGTCTGTTGAATAAGTGAAGAGTTGTATGAAATGGAAATGAAGGATCTTAGAAATATGCCAATGAATATTTTAAATTGTTTAACTATGTTCAATAGTATAAAAGCCTTGGGATTCGGAAGGTCAACTGGGAAAGTGAACTAGAGCATAGTTGTGGTGAAACAAACATGCTAGATCTTGCCCCTGGGTGGAATTAAGACATTTATCCAGCTAATCAGACTCTATAATAAATCATTCCACTTAACCATGAAAAGTTCTAAGTATTGGCCAGGAATACCTCTTCCAGTAAATGTTTCTGGTGCAGCAGCTGTGCTGGTCAGTCCCATGTGAGCTCAGCTCACCTAATGATCACTTAGCCTACCTTAAATGTACATCATGTTCCTTTTGGTTTTCTCTCTAAGGGCCTTTTATATCATTATAGGAATACACACCAGAAATAAGGGGAGTTATTGCCCTTGGGACAAACCTCAGCCAATGGGGAAAGGAGTCCAGGGGTAAATGATCCAGCCTCCCATACTTCAGAAAATATTTCATAAAATGAACAGGAGGTCACAACAGAATTGAGCTCCAATTGCTGAAAGTATCCTGGTAGTGGCATTTCCTCTTACCTTTCTCTCATTCTTTCCACTTCCTCTTTCTTAATTCCTGGGATTATTCCTAAATAAATTTACTGCATACTCTCCCAGCTTCTATTTTCAGGAAAAAACAAGCTAAGGCATATATATTTTTGACCATTTTTTAACCTCAGTCTGCCCTTCCCAAAATCTGTTTTGGGTTCCCAATGTAGATGAAGGTCAATGTTTATTCAGTCTATCCTACCTGTCAAGATTTTGTTAAAGTTCAATTGACAGTATTTTTTTTCAAAATACAAATAAAATTACATAATAATTACATAATAATTAGAGTATTGAAATGATTTTTCAAATTATAAAGGCACCTTGGGAATATCGACATTCTCTTCAAGATGGTGTTTCCCCTCTGGTAAAGATTTAGCAATCCATATAATCACATTTATATCTTCCTGAAAGCATTGTCCCAGAGCACACATGCAAAAAAATTTCTTTTCTGGCAAATTTTTGACCCTGAGGAATACAGAGCTATGGAAATCACTAAATAAAATAATCTTCCTTTTAATGGAATTCTTCCTGCAACCATATTTCAATAATCTTGCTGGTAATAGTTCAAAATTCTGTCTTTAGTTTGTATTGTGGTCTTTGATCAGTGGACTAGTCCATGGAAATTCTATAACTGGAAGCCAATCTATGATGAATTTGTACTGTATAAATGAGGAAACTGAGAAGGAAATAATTTGTTTGAGAAATTATCTTGAGAAAGAAATTGTTTCTCAAAGATTCTCAACTGAACTGACTGTAACAAGAATTCCAGACTCAACTCTTTAGCTAGTTTTGTCTTCTATATTTTTCCAACTGACTTTGCACCTTAAACATTCTCACTTTAAGGTGAGGCTGCAAAAATGATCCACTACCTTCGTGTGATCGTGCTTCATGAACTCTCTATTGTGTCTATGGCAGAATTTCTATTTGTACTTTGCTCTTAGTCTCTCACTAACTTATTCGGTTTTCAACTGTTTTGCTTTGAGTCCACCCTCTGCGGGGACCTTGAACTCCATGCCATCCAGTAACTCCTCACAGCATGCCCAGCTTTGCCTAGGTGGGCCCAGTGCCCTAGCACCTCAGTCTTAAGAGGGATATTGGATACTTGTTACCTTGCTTTAGAGATGAAACAACAAAACACTCTCAGAATAAGAGTTTACTCATAAATTCATACTTAAGTGATTACCAAAGGAATGGACAAGTGAAATGTTTCTTTTTCTATCTTAATGATTTGATTTAGATTCTAATCTGAAAAGCTTTCATATAATGCTCTCGTTCTTTCTTTACTCCTGCTCACAGACAAAATGTCTCTTTTCTGCTTGATCAGTTTAGAGGAATGAGGTGAACATGTTACCCTGCTTCTTAATCTCTCTACCCGCTCCCCCTGGAGTCTGTCTACCTATAACTTGCTTTGCTCCTTTGTTCACTGCTGCCAGAGGCTCTGCTTGGGAAACTTTGGTTAAGTCTAGGATGCTATGTCAGGAAGTCTATCACTGGCCCACACTTGACCCATGTTCTCCAATAGCTTTATCAGTAACAAAGAGGATGTTTTGGCCTCCCTCTCCTTAACTCCTGCACTAATTGATAATTCATTTCTAAAATCGGAAAAAAACTCTCAATAAAATCTCCCCAAATTTCAACATAGAAAATGAAGGAAGGGCTTTAAACAAAAACGATTTTTAACAACACAATGACCTCAACAAAGACAATGGTCATGGGGATGGTTAATAAAAACAATAATTGAGTATTGCTAAATGCTTCATTGGCCAGGAGTTTGAGAAATTACAGTATTCTGAGAGTTAAAGCTATGATTGGGTAAATGAGTTTTGTAAGTGCAAGGAGATAAAATAATACAGGAACCTCACCATCCTAAGCTATTATTTCAGTAATTAATATTAAAATATACCACAGTATATACTGTAAGCACTCATTTCCCAAAATATTGCAACCATGTTAAAAAAGAACATTTGTATTACCATACAAAGGGTTTTTTATTCTCAATGTGTTTCTGAAAAGTAATTTTAGTTCTTTCAAAAATGTTTTATTTTAAAAATTAACAAATACATAATTTCTCCATTTTAACACTACCCTTTCATTTCTGTAGCTCATGTTGTAATATAAAACCTTCTGATTGTATGACTGTCAGGTTTATCTGTTACATACATGCATTGGTAGGACTGAAGTGGGGGGGAGTTATTTGAGTATAGTGTGCAGTTAATCTTGAACTAGGTAGTCTTTCTGAGTACATTTTATTTATTAAATTTATTTTTATTGCTGACACTATTATAGACGTCCCCCTTTCCCACCCTGTTGTAATATAAAACCTTCTGATTGTATGACTGTCAGGTTTATCTGTTACATACATGCATTGGTAGGACTGAAGTGGGGGGGAGTTATTTGAGTATAGTGTGCAGTTAATCTTGAACTAGGTAGTCTTTCTGAGTACATTTTATTTATTAAATTTATTTTTATTGTTGACACTATTATAGACATCCCCCTTTCCCACCGTCCTTTGCTCACTTCCACCTAGCCCTCATTCCCTTCCCTCTCTCTAGCCATCACCACACTGCTGTCTGTGTCCCTGGGTTATGCATATATATTCTTTGGTTAATCCCTTCACATACTTTCATCCACTCCCCTCACCCCCCTCCATTCTGACAGCTGTCAGTCTGTTCCATGTATCCATGTTTTTGTTTCTATTTTGTTCATCATCTTATTTTCTTCATTAGATTCCACATGTAATTGAGATCATATGGTGTTTGTTTTTCTCAGACTGGTTTATTTACTTAGCATAATAATTTCCAGGTCCATTCATGCTGTGGCAAAAGGAAAGATTTCCTTCTATTTTATGGCCACTTAGTATTCCATTGTGTAAATTTACCACAGTTTTTTTTTTTTATCCACTCATGTACTGATGGACACTTGTTTCCAGACCTTGGCTACTGTAAGTGATACTGCAGTGAACATAGGGGTGCATACATTCTTTCAGATTGGTGTTTCAGGATTCTTAAGATATATTCCCAGAAATGGGATGGCTGCGTCAAAAGGCAGTTCCAGTTTTAATTTTCTGAGGAAACTTCATACTGTTTTACACAGTGGCATGTTAAAGTGTTCAAATTTTCATATGTTGCTTGTTTTATTTCAGTTCAGGTACTATTTTTATCATTGATTTAGTTTAATCAAATTGTGTTTAGAAATATGATCTGTAATATATTTCTTTGGATTTTATCTAACCTCATTTGTTGCTAATTTTCTGAAAAGTTCACATTAAAACATTAAAAACATATTAAAAGAATGAAACAAAAATAGAAAAGAATGTTACAAGGTACAAAAAAAGAAGAAAGTTTGAAGATAACAAAAATAGCAATAGAAATCTGGACTGTACAGTGTTGAAATGTACTAGCCAAAGGCAATTATCAGAAAAAAAATTAAAAATATGTATTATACATAAAATGTTCAAAGATTTAAAGAAAAATATGAACACAATGAGGAGATAAATGGGAAATAATAAAAAAATACCAAAAGAATCATCTAGTTGTGAAAATATAATATCTGGAATAAAAACACACACTACAGAAATAAAGATTAGTGAACTTAATTATATAGCTTTAGAAACTATCCTAATTAATAGAAAGCATTGAGAAAGAAGATTGGAAAACATGAGAAGACTTACAAACCTGGAAGAACATACAAGTGAGTTAGTTTATATTCAATTATACTATAAGAAAGAAAGAACAGAGAGAGGGAAAGCCAGAAAAAAAAATACTTGAAACAACCTTGGCATAAAAATTTTTAAGTTTGATGAAAAGTATAAAAATCTCAAACTCATGAAACTCAATAATCCCATGTGGGATAAACTCATGCAGGGAGGAAACCATATCAAGAAACATGGCAATTAAGTTCATGAAAGTCAGCGATAAGGAAATGGTAAGTCCTAAGAGTAGCCAGAAAAAACAACAACAAAAAACCCACATTCTTTAGTGAAGAAAAAAAAAAGAAAAAAGTAAAAAGAATTACAGCAGACTTTTCACTAAAGTAATTTGTAAACTCAAAGGTGACGGCATATCATTTCTGTAAAATTCTTGTCAAGAGGGCATGGCCTAAATCTAATTATGTGGAAACATTAATTAGACATTAGTAAATTGAGAGACATCTGCAAAGTACCTTGTCTGTACTCTGAGTTTCTTGATGTCATTAAAGCAAAAGAAGAGAGAGAGAGAGAGAGAGAGAGAGGCCAATTTAAGAAATGAAAGTGATATGACAACTAAATGCAATGCTGATTCTGAAGCTTATTTCTTCTTTATTTGCTGTAAAGGACAGAATTGGCACAATGATCAAAATTTTAATAAATTCTGTAGGTTATAAATTAGTGTTATTTCATTGTTATTTTCCTTTTTTTTTTTTTACCACTGTACTGTGGTTATGAAAATGCAACTATTTAGGGAGAAAAATACATAATTTCTGCAATTTCCAGATTGTTCAGAAAAAATAGTGATATATATTTATATAGAGAGAGAGA
This sequence comes from Myotis davidii, assembly GCF_000327345.1. Lineage (NCBI taxonomy): Eukaryota > Metazoa > Chordata > Mammalia > Chiroptera > Vespertilionidae > Myotis > Myotis davidii. The sequence goes on along the minus strand of NW_006383013.1, from coordinate 5,554,112 downwards.
ATGATGAAACAAATGTAGTAAATGTTAATGATTGGGGAATCTAATGGAGTTTATGGAAGAGTTCTAGTTCATCCTCATAATTTTCCCATAGAATGGAACTATCTCAAAAAAGTTAGCCATCCCTCCCTCCAAAAAAACCCTAATATACCAAGGCAGCCACTGCCTCTGCCAACATACACACACCTATGCTTTTCCCAGAAGAAGCCACCTTTCCCTGCTCCAAACAGTGACCTTGCCCTATCCCCAGACTCTTGCAAGTCCTTCTCAGCCACTAGTACTTTATAGGAGCCAGATCCCTGACTGGCTCAGTCTGCTGTTGGCCACAGACCTCAGGAGTCTAGCACTTCAGCCTCACTTCTGAGCTTGAATTTTTCTCCACATGGTTATTTATTTTGTTTTTCACCATGAATATGCTCATGGCTTCTCTTTTTCATGTTTTAAATGTCACTGCTAGGAGGGTATTGAAGCCTGAAATTATGGAACCATTTTGACCAAAAGTTTCATTAAGTGGCTTTTACAAAAGCTACAATCACTGTTGGACCATCAAGCAATGAATATTTTGCCTGTAACTGAGTATAATGCAGAATTGTGATCTTTCAGAGTCATTTCTGGTTTTGGAAATCCACATTTGGCTTTATTGTTATTTTCTTATTAGTGTTTTATTGTTTTAATTTTATTTGGCTTTATAAGTTGATTGTTTCAGTAGTATAGTGTATCACCTGGCAGGTTATATCATGATTACTGCAGTAACCATGCAAAACTAAGGGGGGAAAAACAAGCTGAAAATAAGTCCTGTTTGCATGATGTTTGATTTGAAAAACTGATGCTAACCCATTTAAAACACATGCAGTATTCACCCAACAAATATTTTGAGTGTTTACTACAATAAAGTGGGTTTGGGCATGTGATCATGAATCATACGTTCCATAGCTTCCAGGGCCTGACAGCCTAACAGGAAAGATACACGGTCAATAAGTAATCAAAGCAGACACAAACAAAAATGCTCCTTAGAGTTCAAAGAAATGAGAGACAAATTCTAACTCTAAGGGATTACATAAGGCTTCCAGGAAGAAGTGGCTTTTGAGCTAAGTCTTGAAAAATGGGATCTCTGTCACTACTTCAGGAAGGAGTTTAGACTTGGGGAAACTTTAGTTAATGGTAGAGCAGCATTGGAAAAAAAAATCCTTATTTCCAACAGATGAGTTACAGTAACATTGGACCATTTTATATGTTCATAATGACCGATTCTTTTGTTATCCACAGCTTCCTTTCCCCTCATCACCTATTATTTTCTAACTAGCTTCTGATTTTTAAATCTATTTAACTTTAGAATTCCCTTTGCTAGCCCCTTAAAGAAACAGTGGTTGTTAAAGGGTTAGTGATGTTTTACAAGCAAATCCCAGTCTCAGGAGGAAAAAAAATCATTAAATTTTTGGTGACCATTTCTAATATTTAGCAAGCCCTTTCTAATAAAACAGAAAACTCTGCTAAAATGTTTATTGCTTCTTAAGGAGACAGTCCAGTTATTTTTGCATTTATTTCAGCATTTCCTCCTTAGTAATTATACTTCTTTATGCCTCTGGCAATGTAGCATAATGGACACATAGGTTGGAATTTTGCCAATCTGAATACAAATCCTGGTTTTGCTGTGTTTTTTTTTGCTACATCCTGTGATGTTTCCTCAATTGGCAAAAAAAAAAAAAAAGGAAGAATGCGGTAATTCCTGTAAACTTTTCTGGCTTGTGGAGACAAAGGGACAAGTTAAAGGAGTCCAGGTGTGTAACTATTTACCTGAGAGTTAACCAATAATGCTCTTTTTCCTTCTTCCACACTGCCTTTGTCCTGCTGTTCTTTTGTCTGAGAGACTCTCCTCTTTCCCATTATCCTTTTCTTTTTATTAAAATCCAACTCATCATTTAAGGACTCTATCTTCTCTGGATACTGCCCTAAATGTCCTACTGACAATTATTTGAACTTGACTTGGTGCTCTAACCACCCGTGGATTGAACTTCCATTTAGCACTTAGAGTGGCATCACATTGTTCAGGGCACCAGTTAAAAGATTCTAACTCAAGGCACTTGGCAATGCTTCTATTTCATCACTTGTATTAACAGGCAGTGAATGCAATGAAACCCAAAGGAGTTTGCTGGTGGATCCCTCAGAAAGAATGTATGAAGAGGTTTAAGAGTTTGCTGTCATGACTGAGGTGTGTTCCACTTGTTCAAGTGGTCAAGCAAGGTGCTGGAGATACCATTATCAAGGATGATGTCGAGAATTAATTTAGACATAAGGAAACACGGGGTATTAAAGAGCATAAAAAGAGCTCATGTAGGCAGAACTGGACTTTATGGTCCCTTGGGATTCCTGAGGGTCATTTTGACTCTATACAACTTCTGTCTCATGTGTTCCTTTTAGAAGCCAACGTCATGAGATATGTCTTTTTGAATATTTCATCCCTTTATCTCTTTTCTAAACTACATTGTAACCTGTTGAGGATCAGAATTATACTTCAAATACTATAACACATGTTTAATGAATATTTAACAAAATCACAATGGAAATGGAATATATGGAGATAAAGTGGTAGCAGAATAAGGCAGAGAGAAGTCAACAGGGAGCCTGACACATGGCAAGCCCTTTGAACAATAGTAGCAAATCTCTTACTTCAATGCATGACATACATTGTTTCCTTTAATCCTCTAACAACCCTATTTGATAAAACAGTAATGACCCCTGCCTTATAGAGGAAGAAACCCAGAATTAGAGAGAGCTTGAGTAACTTGCTTCAGGTTGCCCTCAGGCATGTGGCAGAGATAGGTTTCAAATGTAAATCTAAGCCTGAGTCCAGTGTCCACAATCCTGAATCTTCAGCCACGTTATCTTCCAAAGGTCCTTTCTCTTCTTGCTTCTATTCCAGTCTGGAAACCTAGAGGATCCTTCCTATGCAATGACAGGCTAGCCAACAGTAATTGTTTTCTTTCACTGTTCTTCAGACTACTTAATGTAGACATGAACCTACTGAAATTTGAAAAATGAGGCATACTTGCTATCTTAATATTCAAGTTGGAAGATCACATTGTCCACACGAATAAATCACTTAGTTCCCTACTTAGCTGTGTGGACTGTCAGACCCTCTAAAGAGGATTGGGGAAGAACCAACCAGGATCTGATTTTGTTTCCTCATGGATTGATAGAGATAATTTATTTTCTTAGTGACAAATTATCTCTACCTTCAAGATTTGATGATTCACATGGGTTAGTTTGATTATGCTAATGGAGTAAAAAGCTTAGAGACTTGTGGAACAAATGTTTTGACAATGGCTTCTCTGACCAAATTAGCAGAGTGTTGACTGTTCCCACACCCTCTGAGTAGATACACATATTGCCCTCTGGTGAAGGAGACTGGTGGGTACTTTGCTTAAAGAAACATTGAAGGTAAAAGAGAGAAAGAGAAGACCAAAAGAACCTGGCTCCTTTGCAAAGAACTTACTGAAGAGGTTTTTTGCCCAGGAAAATGTTGGCTTTGGCTGCTCTCTAGTGGTGGGCAGCGTTCACTGTCAGCAATTCCTCCACAGGGATTCCAAATTGAAGGGTAACAATGGAAAAATCCAAGCACTTGCTTGGCTACTTAAAGATGGGTTGTTGCAAAGAAAGGATATGCAGACACACACACACACACACACACACACACACACACACACACACACACACGTGCTACAGGCCTGGAGAAGGTAGGAATGCACCTTTCTCTGAATGGGAAAAGAGAACATGGGTAGAAAGATGGAGACTTCTACAGAAAGGTGTGAGAGAGAAGAACACCATTTTTCAGAGTGTTTATACGTTCCTGATGGCTGTGCTCACCTTCCTCTTTTCATAATTATTGAAAGTAGCCATAGGAAGGCCTCACCTTCTTCACTGATGTTTAGTCTAAATTTAAGTACTGGTAGTTCCCAAAATTGGTGTGCTGGCTCCAGCGTTTCAGCTGGCTTCTTGCCCAGCCTTACAGAGCATGAAGAAGAGAATGGGGACATAGTTCTTGCCACCTTGTACCACACCCATTTCTGGAGGATACACAGAGGCCCCTCCTATTCTTTTTTCTACTCTGCATTACCCAGCAAAAGTGGGAGAGCATGCGATGTGTGTGTGTGTGTGTGTGTGTGTGTGTGTGTGTGTCTCTGGAGTTCTGGGGCCACTCATCCCAGTTATCCCCAAATCATATTAGGCGTATAAACTGATCTTTGTGTCATAAGCATTTAGAAAAACAAAAAACAAAAAAACAACAACAAAAAACTAAGTAAAACCAGTTTGGGTTTTTTTGGTTTTTGTTTTTGGTTTTTGGTTTTTGTTTTTTTGGTTTTTTTTTTGGCCTACAGTTAACTTAAAACGTGTGTTCGGTTCTGCCTCTGTGTTAATTTTGTAAGAAAATTTGTGTAGTTCTTTCATCCACTTGGGTCTTACTGACTACATCTGTGAATTGGTGATGGTGGTGGAGAGAGTCTGGTTGATCATCTAGGCTCTTTTTACCTTTGACACACTCTGGGATCTCATGATTCATCAAAAACACATGTCAAGTTAGCTGGAAAATAGCCTGGACTGTGTGAGAAACTATTTGAGTTTTCACAGAGGATTACTCAGTCCACATAGAATGAGAGCAGGCAAGTGCACGTGGTTTCTGAAGGCACTTCCTTTCTGAAGAGTAGATGATTAGATCATAACCCTCAGCAGAATAAAGGCTTATGGGATGATTGCCATTATCTTCCATATTCTGGGTCTGCTTTGTGTTTGTGTCCCCTATCTGTACAACAAACTGGAGGATTAGAGCCAGTGGAGCTAGAGCTGGAGCCCAGGTTTCCAGAATAGTGCTTCAATGCTTCTGAAAAATGTCAATGCTAATTGCATGATACCTTCAATGCAGTTTCACAGAGGACTGAGGTGAGAGCAACTTTGTCCTTTGACATGACTAAAAGGAGAACATGGGGCAAAATAGTCTATTTCATGTAAGCCTTAGTAGAAGAAGATAAAGGTAATGAAATGACTGGTGTTCACGTGGATTGTGGAGTACCAAAGAAGGCTTCTATAAACTTGCCCAGGGAACTAGAGAGACCAGGGGAAAGGAAGGCTGCTAATCAGTGAGGATGGGTATGAAATCGATGATGATTCTAAACTGGCCTAGAGAGTGAACACATGATTTGAATCTAGTGTTAATAGGAAAAATGAAGCAAACAAATTTGGGCTATAATAAAACCTTGCCAAATAACTATTGGCAACAATTAGGTGAGGGAATACAGAACTTAGAAAATCTGCATATTTATAAATCAGCCAGACAGGCACCTGAAATTATTAAGGGAGTTGGGTGATATGAAGTACTTACTAAACAGCTCACACTTCGTTTTGAAAAAAAAAAGTTGTATAGCTGGGAAGATAGCAAATGTTCGTGTGTTTTCTTGTTGTTTATTTTTGGGGTTTTTTTTAGAAAAGGATATGATAAAACCCTTTTTCTGAAAGTTGTATTATTTCCTGAAAAATTAATTACACAAATTTGAGGGTCAAGTAATGAACAAAAGATGAACACAATAGCATTTGTTTATATTAAACCCAAGAAATTTTTATGACCAATCCAAGAGGTAAGTAAACAATAAGTGATAAGTAAAAAAAAGAAGAAACAAATAAGAAAAGGTAAAAATAGAGAATATGAGTAAGGATATATTATAATTAATAAACATTAAAGTCCAGGAGGCTAAAGCCTTGCTGAACAAGGCTAGAGAATTTCACAATATGTAATGGAAGGAAAATGCCTTTATTAGCTGTGTGAGCCTTAACCTCCCTGTGTCTGAATTATTGGTAATCTTTTTACAGGGCATGGAACTCCTGATTTTTATGAAGGTCAAATGAGCACACAATGTGGGTGCAATATCTAATATTGACCTGACCCTTAGTAAATTCTAATTCCCTTATATTTCCATTAAAAAAACACCTGCATTGGCTTTTGGTAGTTAAAAATTTGGACATTTTCTGCATAGTACTTCAAATAATTAAGGAAAGGCACTTCAGAAATAATTTGGGCCAAATATTGCATTTTGTGGGTGAAGAAACTGAAGCTAGGAAGCACTTCCTGGCCTACTGAAAGTCATACAAGTGGTTTCTATTATGGCCAGGGAACAGGCTTCTGACTGTTGTTCTAAAGCTTCTTGTCTCCTACCATGATGCCATTAATGTCCAATCACAATGACATTGCCAAGAGAGACGAGATCCTAAGGGACAAAAAATTTTCCAGAGATTAATTTCTTTACAATGAGGCACTCTGAAACATAAGACAGTGCAGAGATGGAAATAATTATTTGGAGTCCTGGGAATCCCATAAATAATTCTTAGTTCTAAGATTATTGGTACACTAGAGGCCTGATGCACAAAATTTGTGTGGGGGTGGGGGGGTCCCCTCAGCCCCCTCTCCAATTTGGGACCCCTTGGGGGATGTCCAACTGCCAGTTTAGGTCCAATCCCGGGGATCAAACCTAAACCAGCAGTCAGACGTCCATCTCACAATCTGGGACCACTGGCTCCTAACTGCTCACCCGCCTGCACATTCCCTACTGGGGATGTGCCGGCAACCAAGGTACATGCCCTTGACCAGAATCGACCCTGGGACCTTTCAGTCTGCAGGCCGATGCTCTATCCACTGAGCCAAACCAGTTAGGGCAGTACAATTGTTTGTTTAATAAAAATTATAGAAGTTGCTACAATTTAAAGTCATTCATTTAATTCAAGGGACAAGAAACAAAAGCACATACATTGTTAAAAACAACTTTATTGAGGTATATTTTACATATCATAAAATTCACTCATTCCAAGGGTACCATTCAGTGATTTGTAGTAACTTTACCAAGTGGCTCAACTTTCATAAATCCATTTTAGAAAAATTTTCATCACCACAGTAGGATCCCTCATTAAGATTATTGGTACACTAGAGGCCTGATGCACGAAATTTGTGTGGGGGTGGGGGGGTCCCCTCAGCCCCCTCTCCAATTTGGGACCCCTTGGGGGATGTCCAACTGCCAGTTTAGGTCCAATCCCGGGGATCAAACCTAAACCAGCAGTCAGACGTCCATCTCACAATCTGGGACCACTGGCTCCTAACTGCTCACCCGCCTGCCTGCCTGATTGCCCCTAACTGCCTCCCCAACCCCACCCCCGGTCGCCAGCCTTATCATCCCTAACCACCTCTGCCTGCCAGTCTGATTTCCCCCAACTGCCCCCTCTGCCAGCCTGGTTGCCCCATGCAGCTTGCTAGCCTGCTGTTCAGTTGTTACTGTGACAGCGTACTGGGCAATTTGCATATTCCTTTATTATTAGTATAGTTGAACAAAATCTATTTAGAGTTGTAGAGTTTGAGAATTAAAAAGGACCTTTAGTGTAAATGGCAACATAATGAAAGGGAAGATAATGCTAATATTATTATGAAAATAGTTTTGATGTCATGAACCACCTAAAATAGCCTCAGGTTCCCCTAGGGTTCCACAAACCACTCTTTGAGACTATTGCTCCTGTCTAGTTTATCTGTATAAATAAAACACGACAATTATGAGGTTGATACTAAGTATTGTGAATCTTCAATGAGGTGTCTTCAGTTTAGCAGGTTAAAACAGGGGTCCTACCATACCCTATGTAAGCTCTGGGAATTCTTTTGCTTATGGTGGTTCTTTGCCTTGATTCATGAAATTTAACCCTCAATTCAGTGCTGAAAAAAGACTTGGGTAGGTTTCTCTGCAGGTTTTTTTGGAGCTATTCTTCATTTCAGCATATCTGCCCCCTAAATACTAACTTCCTCAGCTTCTAGTCCCCGCTCCTCAAGTCAGACTGGTATGGTCTTCTTGTTATAGTTGGAAAAATGCCTTAAGGTAGAAATTTGGGGGAAATCATGGAGCTATATTTTTTCCCCTTTTATCAAACACCATAGTCTTTCACTGCCCATTCTCAAATGTCTGAGAATTGTGTGTGTGCTACTCTCTATTTGTTGATCATCGAAGGAAAATTGATTCCACTTACTCCCTCATGCCCAGCTGAAGATATCAAATTATTATATTTTTAAAACCATTATCTTCAATAGGTTTTCAATGATTTTGTTTTCTTGTGTTATAATGATTATACTTTCCATATCTCCTGAAATATTTTAAAATCCTGATTCACCATTTCTCTAAGACTTCAATTTGACATGGTATATACATAATTCAAGATCTTGTATGCCTTTTGAGGTAGTTGTATTCCTCTGACATCTAGTTATTATAGCTGTGAGTTTATGTTCCCTGGGTGCATTAGCTATTTTGATTGCTAATGTGATTTGGAGAAGAATTTAGACAAAGGGTTTGTTCTGTATTAGAATCTAATAGGTTTAAGGAAAGGGGAAGGGATGAACCTGTGAACTGAGAACTGCAGGTACTAGAAGTCCCTTGTTTACCACTTCTATTTCTGCCACCCCACCATTCAATTCTTCTGGTTACAGTTTGATCTTCTAGACATTGGAAAAGCAGTGAAAGGAGGCAGTTTCCGTAGAGTGTGACATCAACCTTGAGGGTTTTGATCTGAAGGATTGGGGAATGAATGACTAAGAATTGGTTAACCCTAACTGTGTTCATCAGCTCTTCATTCTGGCAGAGCTTTGGAAGGACCTTAGCCCCAGGAAACCTACACTGAGGGTCAGGTGCACCACTGAAGGTTTCTCCCACTATGTTGAAAGTCAGTGATGGTCTCAAGGTACCACAGGCAAACGGCATGACACACACACACACTATTCCAGTCTTTATTTTGTCACTTTTGCTGGGTTTGCCAGGCAAAAATAGCCCAGAGTTTTCCACAGGTGTTTGATATTGCTATTGTTGTCAGTTTGGGGAATCCATGTCTTCCTTTTATTTCTAATATTTCTCCAGGATTTAAAAATTATCAATTGAGGTGAGCCATCACTGCTATTTTATGATTAAAAGTCTCTAATTCTCAGTTTCCAAGTTTAAAATGGGAGTAATATTAGTATCTACCATACAGAGTCTTAAGAAGATCAAATGAAAAAAAATATACATAATGTGCTATTTTCTGGAACAGTAAAAGCTCCCTAAAAGTTTGCCTTTACTGTTCTTGCTAGTGTTATAATTAATTATGAAACATTGAACAAAACAAATCCAAAGATAACATTACATAAGAGATTTATATCAGTATATTGTCACTTGCTGAGTATATTTATTAAACTAAGTAAACTTATTTACTAAGTCACCTAATTGTATATTATTCAGGGATATCTTTCCATTTGTCCACAAGCATCTCATGGAAGGCACCTGCCAATGCTGTGTTAAAACTTAGAGATGTTACTTGTACACAGGGCTCTGTTCTAGTTTACCAGGGTAGATAAATTAATCCCTCACTTTTCCCTCTTTGAGGGATTAACAGTTCAGCAATAATGAACAGAATTTCTAAACATTATAATATATGTATACACACAGGAGACCACAGATGATGCAGTGAGAAAACAGATAAAGTGAAGCTGTCTCATTTATTTTGTTCATCTCTCTTCTCTCTCTCTCTCTCTCTCTCTCTCTCTCTCTCTCTCACACACACACACACACACACACACACACACACAGTATATCCAGTATATCATCTAAGGATCCTACTTTGGGAGATACATAATTTTTCTATGACAGAATGAAAAAAATGAATGCTAGATACTTCCTTTAGCCAATGTACTGCAGAGATCAAACTTCTAGCACCAGAAAATATAATTCTTTATTAAAATGAAGTTGCTGAGGAATTTAATTAATTAAATACGTATGGAGTGTCAATGTCAAGTCTTTGGATGACAACAATGCTAATTCATAGTTTGTTCTTCCCTCACCCCCCAAAAAATTTCTTTGTTGGAAGAAAAGCATAAGCCTGTGTACCTAATTCTAAAAACAAGACCCACAATGGTTAATACTTCTATGGAGATATAAGGATATAGTTTGATGGGTTATGTTGGTCAGTTTATGGGTTAACTTGGCTACACTATGGTCCCCAGTTACTCCTCAATTACTAAACCAGGTGTTGGTATGAAGGTATTTTGTAGATGTAATTAATGTTTACAATTCGTTGACTTCAAGTAGAGGAGTTTATTGTAAATAATATGGGTGAGCCTGACTTAATCAGTTGAATGGCTGTGGGAGCAAAGGTTTCTTAGAAGAAGAAGAAGTTCTGCTTCAGTTCATGCTGGAGAATTCCAGTCTTCCTTTCCTAATGGCCTATCCCATACATTTCTGACTTACCCAGAAATTCTCAAAAAATGGATAAGCTAATTCTTGGCAATATATCTTACTGGTGGGACCCTAACAGCTACAGAGATTAATTCTGGATTCTTGATGTTGAAGATTTTGAGCAATACCTTAGAATATGAATGGGATTTAACAGGTAGAGTCAGGCCTACTGAAGATATGGAAGTCTTTATACTTCTGAGCTTCAGTGTTATAGAAGACTAGAGAAAAACCAAGCAACACTTAGATAAATGGAGTTACACAGTTTTATTATGCTGGTGGACTCAGAGGAGGTTGCCTCTCAAATTCTGAGCAAACCAATATGGTAGAAGCCCCTCTTTTATCCTCTTTTGGTGTCTTTGTCCCCCAAATATGAATTATACTTTCCTCCATGTTGGGGCAGCCGCCATGTGCTCAGGAGAGTACCTTCTTCCCAGAAGCCCAGGCCCCTGCTGGCCATGCCCGGGATTTCTTTAAACTAACCAATGACAATCAAGGGACGTGCGCACCATAGAGATGACCACATCCTGTGTAACAAGACCCGACTTGCGCCTGGCCAATCGGCAGGGCCCACAGTCAGCTCCCCTCACCTCACTCCACCCCCTATTAAGACCCTGTTTTTCTCACAGGTCTCACTCTGCTTCTGGTCACTGCGTCGGCCAGGCGGGGGAGTCGAGCTGGCTAGCTCAAATAAAGGACCTTCTGCTTTTGCATCAGACTGGCTCCCTGGTGTGGTTTTCTAGGGGATCTTGAAATCTGGGCACAACACTCACCAGTATTATCTTTTTACTCCTTTAACTACCTTTCACACCCCTACTTCCTCACATGTACTCTATTATTTCAATTTGCTGTTTATCATAATGTTAATATTTACCATTTTTTAGTACCTACTGTAATAGAATTTTTGGACTGGAACTCAGATTCTTTGTCCACTGGAGATGAAGAATGAATCTACGAACAGAGGATAGTATAGCAAAGGTGGAGATTTATTGAAGAACAAGTACAGATTTCCACATGGGG
>NW_006383013.1:5537236-5542812 GCF_000327345.1 Myotis davidii | reverse complement strand
AAGAGTCCTACAGAATGGACTCCCATCATGGGAGGGGGAAAGGGTCCCACTGACTTCTTGTTTCCAAGTGTAATAGAAGCTGTAGTTCCTGTGTTCTGATATCCCTTCTGATTGGCTACTATCCCCCTTTTTTATTTGGTCACTATAGCAACTCCTGATCTCAAAAGTCAACCACATGGGACATGCGTTGCCATCCTCCCTCATTCTTTTCTTTCTTGGCTTTCTTCCTTCTTTATTTTGGTAATATAGACCTTTGGGGCTACTTCCAGCTCCCTTGTCTTACGTAAATGCAACTGTTGCGGCTTCCTGCACCTGGCTTCCTTGTGTTATGGAGATGTACCTTCTCCCAATCTATAACCCTATATTTTTTTCCATGGACCCCAATTCTAAAAATTCCCTAAACCTGCCTATATCCCCCTAAAATTCCTGTTTCACTACTGTGTGCTATGATTGGGTATATTCTTGTAATTTCTTATAACAGTGATTATCCTTATTTTCTGAATGAGAAAATTGAGTCTCAGATAAAGAACAGTTGCAAGCTTCATTTCATGTCTTTGTAGCTTTGTCACCTCTATTTCCACTAGAGAAAGGCACCCTGATATCTATAAGAGATTGACTATGAGCCTCATGGAAAAGACCAGCAATATAAAAAAATGGCTGTAGAACACTGTTGAAAATGAGTGCTCATAATACTGACTCTGGGTAGTAAAGGAAAAATGTTAAGATCAGTATTTTCTATGTAAAAAAGAAAATCAGAAAATTTTAATAATATTTTGTATTTATTGGGGTTGTTGAGAGAGAGAAATTATGAGGAATTTGTTCATGTGATTATGGGACCTAAGAAGTTCTACAATTTTTTCCTGAAAGCTAGAGACCCAGGAAAGATGGTTGTATAGTTCAGTCTTAAGTCTGAAGCCTGAGAACCAGGAAAGTTGATGGTTTCTGAGTTCAAGGTCAAAACAAGGCCGATATTCAGCTTAAACTGTCAATCAGAGATGCAATTCATTCTTATTCTGCAGTTTATTCTATTTAGGCCCTCAATGGATTGGGTGTTACCCACCTAAATTGGGGCTAGGGCGATCTGCTTCACTCAGCCTACTGATTCAAATGCTAAACACATGCAGAACACCAACTGCTTCTTTCAAAGAAGCAGTGGGGTCTTTCAAAGAAGGTGAAGAATAAAATTCCATGAGGTTATGGGATTCCAAAGTAGGAAAGGAAGATGGGCCAGTAAAATGAAAGTGCTAGCTCATGAGCTGAATATAATAATCACATTTTTTTATGAATTTGCATAGGGCATCACAGTTATGTGGAAAGAAGAGCAAATTAGAGCAAGGAGCATAGAGTTTAGGTTCTTTAGAGTCAGAAGACTTGCTGATTCTGTTGCTATTCAGCTGCCTGGACTAAAATGGAGTAAATGTCAGTTATCTTTTATACCTGGCTTTGTTGATACCCACCACGTATGTTCCTGTTTTCTTCACTGCCTTCTGTACCTATGATTGGCCTAAAGCCTTTGATCAATGACAGCAAGTCCAGCTCGCCAAGCCTGCCAGTATTGCCTGTCAGGGTCTGACAGCTGCGGTAGCTCCCCAGCTGCCTCCAGCATCATCTCAGCACTCCAGACAGTCTCTGTGAATCCTGAGGTATAGCTTCTTTCTTTCCTGCCTGTGATTTCTATGTCTTGGCTCACAGTGCAGCTGTCTCTTGCAATGAGCTTCCAGCTAGCCAGATACAGGGAGATACTGCTTTTTCTTTTTGTCATTTCCTACTGTCCACCATCCAGCTCCTCAGGCCACACACACAACCCCATATCAACCCACAGAGAATCAATCAGGAGCTCTGCAGAAGAAAGGGGGAAGAATGGGGTGTGCCTCCCCTCTTCCATCTCTCTTGTTTGCAAACTCATAACACAGGGTGACCAAGCTCTGGGAACTGTAGATAAGACCTGTGCTTATTTTTTTATTTTATAATAACTTAATACTTTGGGAGGCCCATAGAGTTTGATGTAGAGGGATTTCACCTGTAATAGAACACACCTGTTTCTCTTTTTCTCAAAGGAAGCTGAATAAAATACCCTTCACCTTGGAGAGGCACAGACAAGACAGGGGCAGGACCTTGAGGGTCAGTGAGTACACCTGGAGCCTACTGGAAAATGACCAAGTAAGTAAATTATAACAGGCATTTAACAAAGGCATAGCTGGAATTAAAATATTCTTTGCCATAGAGTGGATAAAGACCTGTTACTTAAAATCTGATCTTTAGATTACTTCATAAAATATTGAGGATAAAAGACCTGATACAGTAAAGTGGCATCCTTCCCTACTTGGTTTTGCTCAGTTGATAGAGCGTCGGCCTGCAGATTGAAGGGTCTGGATTGTATTCCCAATCAGGGCACATGTTTGGGTTGTGGGCTCAATCCCCAGTAGGGGGTGTGCAGGAGGCAGCCAATCAATGATTTTCTCTCTCATCATTGATGTTTCTCTCTCCCTCTCCCTTTCTCTCTGAATTCAATATATATATATATGAAGAAAAGTGGCATCCTAAAGCAAGTTGTGGGACAAAAACAGAATGGCCTTGAGCTTGAGGGTCAGCAGGACTTGGATGTGAAGATGAGGACTTAGGACTGGACTGTAAAAGAAATTATTAGGAACAACTCATAAAGATCTTTTAAGGGCTCCTCAAGTAAGAGCAATGGGAATCCTACCTAATAAAAGAGTGATATTCAAATTAACTGTCATTCTGCGACAAAGATGGTGGTGCCCATAGCGGCCAGGGTAGGATGCTGGTGGTGTTGCCACAGCAATGTGAGCCCAGCGTCTGCACCCTGGCTGCACATAGGGAGGGGAGGGGCCTCTGACCAGATCATGGGGTGAGGGACGCTGGCATCATTGCAGGCCAGCCTGAGGGACCACCCCCTACCCCGCCGTGCGCAAATTTCATGACCCGGTCCTCTAGTTTTCCATAAGAACCCCAGTAGATTATATTGACATTTTTCTTAAATATAATTAAACATAAAATAATAGATATAAACACACATTTAGCTTTGTTTTCTCATAGTGCAGGTTGATATTTTCAATTAATATTTTTCCTATCTTCATAAACACTCAAGTTGGAGAATCCTATTATGTTATTGGTATAGGTAGGACATCTGCATAAGACAGCAGGACAGATCTTACCTGTTATTGCCTTCAGGATTAATTCATTTATTTATTCAGCAAATATTTATTGAACAACTGTGTGCTTGGCCCTCTTCTAAGTGCTTGATATATATCAGTGAAGAAAACAAATTTAAAAAAAAAGTCTTTGCACTCATGGCAAAGCAAAGTCAGTTGTGTTCTGTAGAGAAAACTATTGTGACAAAGCCTATTTCTGCTAAGATGTAAAACTAAAGAGAGAAAAGAGGGTTGAGAGAGAAATTATAGACAGAGATAGATAGATATAGATAGATAGATAGATAGATAGATAGAGATTATACCTAAAAATATGAATGACAGGGGAAAGTTCCTTAGTCTTTTCCTAAAATTTTATTTACATGAGGTAGTCCAGGTTTCTAGAGCTACTTTATTAATGCCATTAGATGTTAGATATTAACTGGGAACAGAAAAAGAGGTGTTTGGTGTTATCTGCTATCAATTACCATAATTATGGTGGATTTACTCGAGGAAATGTGAGGCTCATTGGGCACAATTATGTGTTATGTCTTGCCTGAATTTATTCTTCTGGAAATAGGTGAGAGAGTATGCAGAGGGTTAGGCAGTAGAAAGAGAAGACAATGGGTTGGTGGAGAAGCAGCAGGTTTAAGTAAACAAGGATATCAGGAGCCTAAAAAGAATAAGCTGCAAAATATTTATTAGCATCATGCTTTCCATATTTCAGGCCAGAATATGTTAATGATGTTTTGGTTTATTAGTTTTCTTTTCTTCCCTTTCAACCCATCAATTAGGCCTTGAGAAAGGAGTCAGTGTACCTTTAAAACTTTCCACTTAATCACCTATAGCCAACACTCATTTAATGATTGTCTTTTTGTACCAAACAAGAAGTAACCATGCTTTTAGCAAAAGAAATGGAATGAGAAAGAAATTGCCTAATCAGCCCTGCTCATGCAGTTCTTTGTAAGCAAGATTATTGAATTGTCAGTCTCTGCAGAATTTTAATGAAGTTCCATCTTGCTGGAAAATCCAGCCTTTTATCAATAGAGTTCAATAACTTGACCACCCGTGTAATAAGATGTACCAGTTGAAATCTTTCACACTGCCAAAGCCAGGGGCATGCTAGAAGTACCTTAGAAATATGGAAGCACTATCTGTGCCTGCCACCATGGCTAAAGCTCTGGAGGTCATGGCTGTAATGCTATGATATAAACAGTTGTTTCACTGTGGTATAAAGAGTGTACCCACTAGTTAAATAATATTTGTAAGGACACAATATGTTAGCCATAATTATTATGTGTCAGATATTCTCCTAAAAGCTATGCATACAACTACTCTTCTTATTCCCATAATAACTCAGAGTTACTCTCAATATCTCCACTTTGCAAATAAGAAAACTGAGCTTTAGTGCAATAGAGTGACTGCAAAGGCTCCAATGTCCTAATTCTTGAAATCTGTGAATATGTTATCTTATATAACAAAAGGGACGTTGCAAATGTAATTAAGTTAAGGATCTTGAGATGGAGAGATTATCTGGATTTTCCATGTTATTTTGCTGTAATCACAAGTGTTCTTACAAGAGGGAAATAGTAGAGCCCAGATACACAGAATAGATGTGATTATGGAATCAAGGGTTGGGGTGATGCAGGAAAGGGCAGGATCCAGGCGACCTCTAGAAAAAGGAGGACGGGAAGGAAATGGATTCTCCCTTAGACCTTCTGGAAGAAACCAGCTCTACCAACACCTTGGCTTTAGCCAAGTGAGTCAGACTTCAGATTTCTGGATTCTAAAACTAAGATAATAAAGTTTGTGTTGTTTTAAGTAATCGAGTTTGTGGTTATTTGTTACAGCAACAGGAGGAAACTAATGGACTCAGAGTAGGTAATTCTCCCAGTTATTCGTCTAGGGCAGGGTTTCTCAACCTTAACACTATTGACATTTTGGGTGGAATTTTATTTCTGTGGGTGCTGTTCTGTGCATTGTAGGATGGTTAACAGTTATCTTAGTCTCTATATATTATACACTAGTAGCACCCCATTCTATTTGTAACAACCAAAAGAGCTTCTAAATACTGTAAGATATCTCCGAGGGAAGGGGGATTTCTCTCCCTAGATTCTAGGGGATGGTAGAGTCAGGATTCAAGGGTCATGTTCTATGGATCAATAACGACTTAATTACTGTTCCATAAGATGGTTGTTAGGGTGCAAATGTAATTGTTAATTATTAGCTAAAGCTTGGTCATGGAGGAAAATAAGCTCTAATGTATTAGGAACTTAAAATTGGGAATGTAAATCCCAATGTCCCTAAAAACCATTTTCAAATCCTTGCACATCCTTTGTCAGATATTTCAGATTGGGTTTAGGTTGAAATATTTTCACTAGCTCTCACCCTCTGGGCAGAAAAGGGGGAGAATTAATAGTGGGCGGA
>NW_006383013.1:5510436-5535964 GCF_000327345.1 Myotis davidii | reverse complement strand
TTTTTCGCCATGTTATTCTAACCTATTTGAGGGAGAAAAGTCACTATTCCTTGGAACATCAAACATAATGCTAAGATCTACAGCTCAGGTTTTCTTGGTTATTGAGATTCACATTTGTTTAAAATTGTCCAGAAAATAAATACATATTAATTTTCATAGTTATATTTTTACACAGTTAATTTCATATAGTGTTGCCTTTAACTATGTGATTTCTTGAATGAATATAAATAGCATTTTATGAGGGAAAAAAACCACATGGAAAAATTAGGACTCTATGCTGGGCTAATTCATTAGACTAGCAGCTATGGTGTTTTGCATAAAAAAAAGAAAGTGATCTTAGGATTTTGGTTCCATTAACATCAGTTTATTAATGTCTAGAAATCAAAATGTAACAAATGGTTTTGACTCCTAGGATTTTCTAGAAGTTTTGTAGCAAAAATACTATAGGGGAGATGTAAAATCCAGGGTGGAAGCTAGGAAAACACCCCAAATTCCAATGTAAGGAATGATTTGGGTTAGAATTGCTACAAATAATATAGTTTTAATTTTTATTACTATTGAAAATATCTTGTAAGTGATAATTGTTTCACATGCATGTTTTTAAACATGAGTCATTACTGTTTGTTAGCATGTTAGTAGTATGATCAAATGACACTTTAGGAAAATTAGTATTGTGACAGTGTCTCAATGGGTTAAATAGTAGAGAAACAAGGGAGGGCCCTGAGATAGGAGGTTGTTATAATGTTCTAGGCTTAAATTAATATGATCTGGACCAGCATACAGAGATTTTCATAAGACATTTTTAAGACTGGGTGATTTATACACATGAGGGTGAAATACTCCCAGTTTTTACCTTGGAAATTGGAAAGAAGAGGAAAAGGAGGAGTTTCTGGTTGAATTATAAAGTCACTGCTTTGCATTAACCCAGAAATGATGGGTAACTGGAGGTATATACATCTGAATCATTTGTCAAAGTTTCTATATTCAAGATGGTCACACTGGCATATTTTAATTCATTCAACAGATGTTTGCCAGAAAGGAGTACACTGTACAATTCCTTTCTGAGATTAGTCTCCCATTCTCTTTCATTGAGTAATACAACAAAACTTAAACAACTAGATGCCCAAGAAGTAATTGTCCCATTTAATGAAATTTCTGTAGAACTAACAGTTAAATAACAGCAGCAGCAACAACAAACAAAACAAAATACATGTTTGATTTTCAACAAGGTTCAAACAAAAGTGTGTCCTTGCATTTGCTCACTCACTTGAATGTCTCAGCAAAGCAAAGTGAACTTTTTTTTTTTTTTACAAGAGCAGGTGCTGTTGATCTTCTTCTATTATGCCAAGTATTACTGATTGTCTTAGGGTAATGAAGAAATATTTGCTGAAAATATTGTTTTAATAAATTCTGTTCTTTTTGTTTAGTTACTTTTTGATCAAAGCTAAGCACAGAAACAATACAAGCTATTTGAGAGCACTGTTTGAGATAGATTTTGCTCCATCAAGCTGTCTGGAAAGCAAAGTTGTTCAAGTGTCCTTATACTTGGTAGAGAAATTATTTATGTGAGTGACTAGTCCTTTTGTCCACTTACAAAATTAGGTTGACATTTAATTCCACTTTTATTTGCAAAGGACTTGAGAATTTTGCTTAGTTTCTGTCACAGTATTTCATAAATTTTGTTTTTATTCTAAGATGCTGTTATGTTTGAAATTTCCCAAAACATCTATATCATGGAATTAGGGTCAGACTGCCTGACTTAAATTCTGATCCTGCCACTTTCTGCCTGTGATATTATATTTTTGTGTTAGCATTTATTTTTTAAAATTATTTGTTGAATTTATTGTGGTGACATTGGCTAATACAATTGCATAGGTTTCAGGTATACAATTCTATAATACATCATCTGTCTATTGAAGTATGTTCACCATCCCAATCTGACTGTAATATTAAGCAAGTTATTTTTTCTATAAATCCTGGTTCTCTTTATCATTAAACTGAGTATACTAAGCCACCCACTTTATTGTGTCTGGCATGTGGTAAGGTACCTTATAAATGCCAGTAATTATTAGCTATTTTTTTGAGAGATGTTGCTACATTTCCTCTTGATCTTTAACCCATCAGCTCAGTCAAAAACTTGGTCAATTTCATTTGAAGCCTTTTTAAAAAGAAAATAAATGTCTAGAAATAAAGGAAGGTGTCAAGAGTTTCCTCAATAATAGTTTACCAAATTATCCTATATAATAAAAGCCTAATATGCAAATTGTTCCCTTGGGTGGTCGTTTGACTAGCAGTTCAACCAGGACACTGGGTGTTAGACTGCTCGCTATAATGTGCACTGACCAACTGGGGCAGCACAGAACGTGGAGGGTGTCAGCGATGCAGCGCTGGCAGCAGGTGGTAGTGGAGTCACTGCCAGCCTAATGGGCTCCGATGAGAGTGGGACCATGGCAGGATGATGGAGCAAGTGAGCGGGTGGTGCCAGGCCAAGGCAGGTGTGAGTGGGGGCCTGATCGCCCTGCAGAGGCAACCAGTAGTGGCGGCAGAGGGCAGGGCCGCTGCCCAACTCCCAGGCACTGAGGGAGCCAGGTGGGGGGCCCAGCCTTGATTGATTGCCCCGCAGGTGAGATGGTGGAATGGGTGAGGAGGTGGTGCCAGGCCAAGGTGGGGTGCCAGGCGAGGCTGCGGGGCTGTGAGGCTGGAGGCACGAGCTGGGCTCAATTTCCACAGGCCACCCTAAGGGATCCCACCTGTACACAATTTTGTACACCAGCCCTCTAGTCTAATAATAAATGTTAAATGTTTTATAATTCTAAGAAGTAAAAAGCTTATCCTGGCCTAAAAACAAGAGGAAGAAAAAACTGTGGTGCTACTAAAAATCACCTATAACAGGCATAATAGTAGCTCATTCACTAGGTTTAGGATCATTGATTATACAATAACTAGAGGCTGGTGCACAAAATTCGTGCATGGGGTGGGTCTTTCAGCCTGGCCTGCACCCGCTCCAATCCAGGACCCCTTGGGAGATGTCCGACTGCCTCTCGCAATCTGGGACCGCTGGCTCCTAACTGCTCGCCTGCCTGCAAGATCGCCCCTAACTGCTCCCCTGCTGGCCTGATCCCCCGTAACTTCCTCTGCCTCTCCCCACACCCGGGACCCAGGATTCCCTCCCAGGACCTGGGCTGGCTTCACCCAGGCTGACCACAGCCGCAAGGGACTGTGGGCAGACAGCTTCACCTGGGCCACAGCTTCAGGCAATCAGGACCACAGGTGCCCATTCCTCTCTTGCAAGCTCATTTGTGCCTGACTGGTCCCCATTCCTCTCTCCCCAGTGTTGAGTGTCTGAGCCATTATAGCATGACAGCATGAGGGTGTGATGACCATTTTTATATTATCTCTTAATTATATAAGATCTGAGGAAAAGTGCTCTAGCTAAAGGTTGTAAATTTTAATTGTCATTGAAGAGACTAAACTAGAGAGTCTTTGTAAAACATGGAACTGATTTTTTCTTTGCTGATATAGATGATGAAAAATGAATTCCTACTGATAATTTTAAATATGTCATGCCCGCTGGTCAATGTAACTCAGTGGTTGAGTGTGAACCTATGAACCAGGAGGTCATGTTGCAATTCCCATTAGGGCACATGTCCAGGTTGTGGCTTGAT
Organism: Myotis davidii; assembly: GCF_000327345.1. NCBI lineage: Eukaryota > Metazoa > Chordata > Mammalia > Chiroptera > Vespertilionidae > Myotis > Myotis davidii. The sequence continues at coordinate 5,532,299 of NW_006383013.1, read as the reverse complement.
ACCAGTATGGGGCATGCAGGAGGCAGCTGATCAATGATTCTTTCTCATTATTGATGTTTCTATTTCTCTCCCTCTCTCTTTTGAAATCAATAATCCTATATAATAAAAGCATAATATGCAAATAGACTGAATGGCTGAATGACCAGTCAGCGGGGGGTGGATCTGGACATCATTCTGGACATCTTTCCTGACAAAGCAGGGGCATGGATGGCCTGCAACCACCCATGGCCCCTTGTATAAGCCACATCCACCCCCAGCGGGGACTCCCCACCCTGATCGGGGCATGGCCGGCCTGCAAACCCCCAGCAGTCCCTAGCCCAGGCTGCCCCTGCCCCCCAGTGGGGACCCCACACCCAGATTTGGGGCTCCCTTCAGGGAAGGCCAGCTGGCCCCACCTGTGCACCAGGCCTCTATCCTATATAATAAAAGGGTAATATGCAAATTGACCCTAACAGAAGAACGACTAGAATGACCCCTGGACCAGTCACAGGCTCTGGTCACCTGATGGCCACCTGTGGTGAGGGTGGGGCTGGCAATTGGGCAGAAACAGCCAACCTCTTGGTCCCTTGTCCTGTTCATCAGGCACTGATTAACTGATGGTGAATGGGGAACCAGGGGTGGGTGGCGGCAGGGGTGGGCTGGCTGTGGGCAGCTGGGGATTTTGGACACACATAAATTCAAAACACCCCCAGTAAAAAGAATCTAATGTAATAAAAGGCTAATATGCAAATTGACTGAACAGCAGAGTGACGGATTCCTGGAGTGCACACTGACCACCAGGGGACAGATTCTCAACACACAGGATTGGGCTCCCTCCTGTCTGGATCAGACCTGTGGGAATTAGGCTGAAACTGGCTATCCGACATCCTACCAGATTGCAAGAGGGCACAGGCCAGGCTGAAAGTCCCCACCAGTGCACAAATTTGTGCCTTGGGCCTCTAGTCTATACTAATGAAATGGTAATATGCTAATTAGACCAGCCATCCTCCAGACTTCTTTCAGACTTCCTTCTGGACAAAGCCACGGTGGCAGAGGCTGAGGCAGAGGCAGGTAGGGGGCAATCAGTCTGGCAGGGGGGAGCGGTTAGAGCCAATCAGGCAGCCAGGCAGAGGCAGTTAGGGTTGATCAGGCAGGCAGGCAGGCAAGCGGTTAGAAGCCAGTGGTCCCAAATTGTGAGAAGGATGTCCAACTGCTGGTTTAGGTGTGATTGGACCTAAACCGGCAATTGGACATCCCCCAAGGGGTCCTGGATTGGAGAGGGTGCAGGCTGGGCTGAGGGAGTCACCCCCACCCCCGGCCCATGCACGAATTTCATGCACCAGGCCTTTAGTATCCTATATAATAAAAGAGAAACATGTAAATTGACCATCCCTCTGCTATGCTCACCAGCCAATCAAAAGTGGGTATGCAAATTAACCTGACAAAGATGGCGGGTTAATTTGCATACACAGGTGCAGGCCGAGAGCAGAGTGGGGGAGCCAGAGGCTTGGAGGGCCGTGGCTCCCTCAGTTGCTCCCCCCAAGCTGCCAGATGGAAAGCAGAGTGGGAGAGCCAGAGGCTTGGGGGGATGTGGTTCCCTCAGTTGCTACCAGTGGAAGCAGAAGCTCAGAGCACGGGGAGCAACAGGAATGCTGGGAATTGTAGTTCTGGTGGCAGACAGATCTTCTAGACACTAGGGCAAAGTGAGCCTGGAGCAAGTTACTGTTGCAGTGGGGCTGGAGGGAAAGCAAAGGTGAGAGACATAAGTAAAATCAGAGAGTCTAGGAAAAATTAAAGGGAATATATCCTAAGACTTCCAGGAAGTCTCCACCAATGAAGCAAAGAAAAAAAAAAGCCTCTATTATTCTGTGAGCAACAAACCAAACTGAGTTGGGGTCTCAGACAATTGGCTCATATTATTTCAAAGACAGAATTCCCGGATTGGAGATGGCTCCCCTGAGGGTTCCCAGATTGGAGAGGGTGCAGGTCGGGCTGAGGGACCCCCACACCCCTCAGTGCATGAATGTGGGGCACCGGGCCTCTAGTAATAATAATAGGGAACATGGCAGGCTTTGGGCCAAGAGTTTAACATGAACTATCTCAGGAAATCTTTTCAACAACTTCAAGATAGTGTGGCAGATACTGGGGTCTCCTCTTCTTCCTCACAGGACCTCAGCTTTGAGGTGCCAATATGTCACAGATTCCTTTGCAGGTAGGGTTGGTCACCCTGTCATAGTCATGGCCAATGACGTACAAGATGGAGTCACTAAGTGGGGCTCTTCAGAAAGGGCAACAGGTGCAACTGGTTTCTTGTTAGTTTGTCTTCAGCCCCTCACCCAGGCTGGCCACACCCCCTTGGGGTGTAGGTGCCCACTGGGGGTTTGGCCAGCCTGCAAACAGCCATCAGCCCCTCACCTAGGCTGGCCACAAACACATGGGGTGAGGGTCCCCACTGGGGGGCTTGACCAGCCTGCAAACATCCATCAGCCCCTCACCCAGGCTGGTCAGATACTCCAGCGGGGACCCCTACTCTGAAGGTGGTGTGGCCAGTCTGAAAACGGCCCTCAGCCCCTCAGGCTGGCCAGGCACCCCAGCAGAACCTCCACCCTGATCCGGGACACCCTTTGGGGTAAACCAGCCTGCCCTCACCCATGCACCAGGCCTATATCCTATATAATAAAAGGGTAATATGCAAATTGGCCCTAACAGCAGAACAACTGGGAATGACTGGTCACTATGACATACACTGACCATCAGGGGACAGACGTCTGCTCAGTGTAGGAGCTGACCCCTGGTGGTCAGTGCGCTCCCACAGGAGGAGCTCTGCTCATCCACAAACCAAGCTGATGGCTGCCAGTATAGCGGTAGTGGTGGGAGCCTCTCCCGCCTCCTCAGCAGCACTAAGGATGTCTGACTGCAGCTTAGGCCTGCTCCCCCAAGGCAAGTGGACTTCCCTTGAGGGCTCCCAGGCTACCAGAGGGATGTCTGACTGTCAGCTTAGGCCCAATCCCCCAAGGAGCGGGCCTAAGCCAGCAGGTGGTCATCCCCCAAGGGGTCCCAGACTGCAAGAGGGCACAGGCTGGGCTGAGGGATATCCTCCCGCCCCCCCGAGTGCACAAATTTTTGTGCACCAGGCCTCTAAGATATATATCTCCATGTCTATGCCATGTTGCAACTAGGCTCTTTATAATGTTGAGACTATATAGCCCTGTCAATAAACCTTCTTGGCATCATACTTCCTGGGTCTTGGTAAAATAGGAAAGGAATCTCTCTGGGTCATATCTGTTCAAGTTCTTATCCAAAGAATTTTGTGAAGAGTCATTCTAATTGCTCAGAGTGGGAGATAGTAGATGTAAGTGGGCAGCTGTTTATTGCTATGCAATGATACTGCATAATAGTTCAGCTGAGCAGGTTACAAAACCTGATTCCAGTTCTTACTGCACTAAGAAGTTCAGGTATTCTGAATGTCATTACTTTCTTTGGATTTTGGCCACGGTTTCTGGGTTCTGAGGATCTCGTTTGGGGCAATTTGCGCTGCAGGACCATTAATGAGTAAACATTCTCAGTGCCTAATACTTTATGTTTCATAGCAGTAAGAAAGAAAGGCTTTATGGACTTAAGATTATGTTATTTATCACCATTTTCAAGTGAAGCAGAGCACAGATCAGAGTGCTTTTTGTAGGTGTTGGTACAATCTGGGGAACTTTTAAAACATTTAGATGACTAGCAGAGGTAGTCATTAATATTCACTATTTGTCCTTCACTTATATTCAAAGAGACTTGTAGGAACTTACAGATTTAAACAGTGCAAAATAAGACATTTGAAGATAGAAGAGAATGAAAAGGACAGATGGTTTCGTGCATCACAGTTAAGTAGATTCCACCATGTTGGAAAGGAACTTGGCTTTTGTTTTCTGTCAAAAATGAACATACACCAAAATGTGTGACTTTCTCTCTCTCTCTCTCTCTTTTTTTTTTTATTGAACCTAGCACATAGTAAGTGCTTACAATGTTGGGGGGAAAATGGGTAAACAAATACATCTATAGTGATGTTTTCCTCATTACAGAAATCACACAGAAACCTTCTGTGTGGTTCCTTATATTAAGATCACAATTTGGGCAGTAACCTTAAGCATGTTTCTACACAGGAATTAAATTGTTGAACTAAGTCAGCATCCCTGACCCTTTGTTATGTTTTTTTCCAAAGTTACAAAATTCAGATATATCAAGAAATGCCTTTATCTAGAAAAGGAATCAATATAAATGTTTTATTCAACAGATTTCTGAGAGCTACCATTGTTCTAAAGATGAGTAAAACCCAGCTTCTACTTCGAAGTACAGATCAGGCATGAAGAGAGACCCGGAGAGAAAAGTAGGGTCTGATCTGTAGCCTCAGTGGTAGCTGTTGATCAGCCCTTGCCTCTCTCTTTCTCTCTGGGCCTGGCCAGCAGCTGTGCCTCTCTGTCTCTCCAGGCCTCCACAGGGGCTGCTGATCAGCCCCGCCTCTCTGATCAGGCCCAGAGATAGGCCCGGAGACGCTGACTGGCATAGAAACTGACCAATCAGAACCAAATCTGGGTGAAGTACGAGGAACCAATGGCTGCCTAGGAGGTGAAACTTTTTACACTGACTGGCATAGAAACTGACCAATCAGAATCTAATCTGGGTGAACTGTGAAGGCAGAACCTAAAGTGGGAGGTGAGGAGGGGTTTTAAGGGCAACAGTTGTTTGGTGTAAGGTTTAAGAAAGCAGTTCAATTTTTTAATGACCTGTTTGGCAGTATAGTGCATATGGCTGGTTATCAGTCCAGATATAGGGATTATGTATTTTTGTCTGCCAAAAGCATCTCCTCTTGCTGAAAGAGGCTCCCCCCGCCCCTGATTTAAGCAATCCTATCCTATATAATCTATCTATATTAATAAAAGGGTAATATGCTAATTAGACCTGGTTGACCAGCCATCTTCCAGACGTGTGACTTCCTTCCAGAAAAGCCATGGTGGTTGTGGGCCAAGGCAGAGGCAGTTAGGGGTGATTAGGCTGGCAGGGGAGGGCAGTTGGAGGCAAGATCAGGTCGGCAGGGGAGGGCAGTTAGGGGTGATCAGGCAGTCAGGCAGAAGCAGTTAGGGGTGATCATGCAGGCAGGCAGATAGATTAGGGGTGATTAGGCAGGCAGGCAGAGGGGTTAGGGCAGCCGTGGGTAAACTATGGCCCACGGCTAGATCCAGCCCGTTTGAAATGAATAAAACTATTTAAAAGAAGACCGTGCCCTTTTATGTAATGATGTTTACTTTGAATTTATATTAGTTCACACAAACACTCCATCCATGCTTTTGTTCCGGCCCTCTGGTCCAGTTTAAGAACCCATTGTGGCCCTCGAGTCAAAAAGTTTGCCCACCCCTGGGTTAGGGGCAATCAGGCAGGCAGGCAGAGGCTGTTAGGAGTGATCAGGCAGGCAGGCAGGGGAGTAGTTAGGAGCCAGTGGGCCCAGATTGGGCCTAAACTGGCAGTCGGACATCCTCCACGGGGTCCCCGATTGGAGAGGGTGCAGGCTGGGCTGAGGGAACACCCCCCGTCCCCGTGCACAAATTTTGTGCACTGGGTCCCTAGTAAGGAAATGATAAACTCCACACTGAAGTTGTCACCAACTTTCAGGCACTTACTGTGCTAAGGGCTGTGTGCTTATCTTTGATCTTGTCTTTACCATCATCTTAGGAAGTGTTTTCAAAATTAATAAAAGTTGAAATGTTCATATTAGTTCCTAAATTTAATAACATCTCATTAAATATATTTATAAAAATAAAATCAATTGTACTGTAGTGTTCAATACATTGAAATGCCTCTGTAACATGATGACATGTTTCTTGCATAATATGTACTCAGCCAAGGCTGTGTCAGAAACTCACAAGATGTTCCTTCACATGAGGACATTATACCAGTAAATGCCACAACTGAACTTTCATATAACTGATCTCTCACCACAACTTAACTTTCACCATCTCTCACTGTGCTAAGGGCTTTATGGACTTATTTCACATCATCTTCACCAACATCTTGGCAAGTGTTTTTAGGGCCCCAAGAGGTTTAATTCTGAAGATCACTTATACAGAATCATTCAGAGAAATTGAAGGGCCTGAGAAAGAGTATAAAGAAAGGGTTTTGATCTGGCCAGTGAGTCTAAATGGTTAGAGCTTCAGCCTGCAAACAGAAGGGTCAGAGGTTTGATTCCCAGTCAATGGCCACCTACCTGGGTTGTGGGTTCGCTCCCTGATCCCAGTTGGGATGCATGCAGGAGGCAACCAATTGATGTGGCACATAACAGTCAGTATGTGGGTTCCATTTCCAGTTATCTTGTGTACAGAAGGCAGCCAATTGATGTTTCTCCCTCATTCTTCTCTCTCTCTCTCTCTCTCTCTATCTCTCCTTACCTCTCTACCTTCCAATGGGAAAAATATCCTTTGGTGAAGATTACTAAAAACATAAAATAAAAAAGAGAGGGCTTCATGATACATGGTGATATAGTCAATAATTATAATTCAAGCTATCACAATAGTAAATAAATATATCCCATTCCTCTACTTTGATACATGTACTTTTATAAAAACAAAATTGAAAATTATGTATAAAACTGTTTTTAAATCACTAAAAGTTGATGAAATGTTAAAAAGAGTTAAATTTAATTATTTTTATTATTTGAGTTTTCTTTAAAAAATAACTAATTACTATTATATATTTATTTAAATGTATTTTTCTTGTCTTCATTTCATTGTAATATTATGCAATGCTAAACAAGATTTTTCACATAATTTGGATCCTATCAATTGTGATATCCTAAAGGATTAAAAAATAAAGCAAAATTGAATTGAAAGTATGCAACATTTGAATATATTTTATCAATATTCAAATACTGTATATTAAGTATATCATTTCAAATTAATCTTTTTAAAAGTTTTATTTTACTCTAAAATAGTTTAAATGATTAAGTTTAAAGAGCCAAATACAAAGTGTATTTAAAGAATATTGAAATAAGGCTGAAATGTTTATTTTAGTTGTTGAAATTTAATAAAATCTCATTAAATGCTTTCAGAAAAATAAAACCATTCTCTATGGCTTCATATTTCTCACATGTTACTAGTACATCTTAACATACACACACATTTGTAAATTGAATGTCATATGAATTGTTTAATGTTTAATATTACAAAATGTTCCTCAGGTTGGTTGCAGAAATGGCTACAATCAGTAATTGCCTTTGGAACCATTTGTTTCCGTACAACTTGGAAATGACACTTCATTATGTAAGAATTTATTGCATTTATGCTATCTGCGTGGAAGTTTTGACAAGTTAATTAATTTCTCTTTTATCTAACTGCCTCTGCTGCTGCTCCAATCCTCTCTTCCCTCCAAAGCAGGGTCCTTTGGGGTCCCCTGGGGCACAACCAGCAAACCCTCCTGGTGTTCAAGTGGAGGTGCCTTTCCCTTGAGGACATAGGGCAAGAGGTGCGAGAAGCGCTTCTCTGGGTCCCAATTGTGTTCATTGTGAGAATGGATGTTGAGGCTGATGTCAGAGCTGAATGCAGGATCCCAAGTGCTTCTTTAGTACTCGCAGTTTGTGCGTTTCGGATACAGATACGCAAGGAGTTAGGGCAGGGTCTCCTTTTCTGGGTCTGAGAGTGCTAATGTCACAAGTGGGTGATGGAGCAACTAACATTCTAATTGAGGCCAGTCTGATTCAATCGCCTGCACCCTCATCATCCCACCTCTTTCTTACCAACCTCCTTTGTTAGGCACATAGCCATTTGGACTTGACTGAGAAGGAGACGGCGCACATTTAGCCTTTGTTGTAAGTGATAAGAAAACGGGGCATCAAAGCCCTCGATATCCCTTTTCTAAAAGCCTTCCTCAAAAATAAAGAGCTAGTGTGTATAGACACATTGTATCTCAACGAGTAAGTTTTCCACCTTCCTTTTACTCTGAGTTCGTTAAAAAGAAGAGTTCCTACTTTAAGACTATAATTTAGCCAGGAAGCTCCTTTCAAAAGCTAATTTTCATTTACTTAAGTAAAAGGTATTGCTGGAGCAGACTTTAGAAAACTGTGGGACTGGTTTGGGCCATGGAGGGGGCCCTCGTCATCACTCGCCTCAAACAAAAGAAAGCCTCCCAGCTTGCTGCAGCATTCCTGTGTGTGACGCACGCTTCTGTAAACCAACGCAGGGGACAAAAAGCCCTCTGTCCCTAAAGAGGCTAAGAGTGAGTTTCAAGTGCAAATGAAGGGCTTGAATTAAAACAAAGTGTTGATGGCTTCTCTAAGCAGCGTTTGCATAGCCTGAATAATTTTTTTTCTTCTGCAGTTGTCAAATTTCCAGAAAAAAAAGTGAGAGCGAGGATGTCAGTGTTAATTAGAGATAAAATTCCTTTTCTTTTCTTATCCTCCCAAGTCATCTGTGTAGCATTGTGAATGGTTGTGCAGTAGATACATTTTCTGGTGATACAATATCCTGAAACAATGATAATAGGTCATTTTTATGGGAAGGATGAAGGTGACTACTAACTCCATGAAGCCTCTTCCTGCCCCACCCACCTCCGGATTATTTTCTGATATAGAGGATCTAAACGTGCCAGCGTTTTCACACCATTCTTTAGTGTAAGCACATGATCAGAATTCAGCTAAGGAATCTAGCAGAGCTTCTCACAATAAACCAACAAAAATATTCACCTGCAGCCCTCTCCATGCCACCGGTAACTTCTCATTTAATTGGGGTTATCTCTTAAAAGAATGATGTTATTCTAATATGTCTTCCAACCTCAACTTTGAAACTCCAGTTTCTTTGCCGTTTGATGAATTAATTCCATGTGAGCAGTTTGCCTTGCTAGTTATGTCCCTGTGTATTCATGGGGAATGCCAAACTTTTGCCTTTGCCTCCACCTTCCTCAATGATGGTTGAGTTCATGGAATATTTAAGTAGAAAGTAGCTCTAAATGTCATCTGTCTAACACTGTCACACAACAGATCAAGAGACAGAGGCCAGAGAGGATAAGTGTGCTGAGCTAGGATCACTTGTGGAACAAAATGTCACATCTTAAAGCCTGGCCAGTGTGACTCAGTGGTTCAGCATTGAGCCGTGAACCTGGAGGTCATGTTTCAAGGCACATGCCTGGGTTGTGGTGGGGATCACAGCATGCAGAAGGCAGCCAACCAATGATTCTCTCTCATCATTGGTGCTTCTATCTCTCTCCCTTATCCCTTCCTCTCGCTGAAATCAATAAAAATAAATTTTTAAAAAAGACTATGAAGAAATGAGTGGAAGGCTGGAAATTCCTACCAGTTTCTTTGGAGCATTTCTCTTACTCCAGGCTACTCTTTCTCCTTATAATGAGTCTCCAAGGCCTTCACATTTTCCTAATTACATGGGGTTCACAAAAGACTATCTCCCTACCTTTTCTAGGCATTCCCTCGTTTTGAAACTAAACTATTTACACTTTCCAACACACATCATAATTAACTATGCTATATTCTGTACTTGCCCAAATCTCAGCTACCTCTGAGCTACTAATCAGGTAAACATATTTATAGTAAGTACATAAATGCTAATAACTGGCTGATAGTCCCCCCAAGAGCCCCAGAGATTACTTGAATTTTAAGAAAAAATCAGTGAAGATCGTTAGCACAAAAAGAGCAAATTGCAATCGGTGAGAATCTCAATAGGGATGTTATATAAATGTCTATCCACATGCTTCACAATTGAAACTAATATAATATTGAATGTCAACTGTAATTGAAAAATAATTTTAAAAATAGGAATAAAAGAACGAGCTATAATCCTACTAACATCTATTTTTGCATTTACATGTAACTGTTCATAAAATTATATATAGTTATTTTGAGGATAGGGATTCAGTCATTCTTCATACTTGTTTTTTGTTTGTTAAAAAGAGCACCATGTAGGACACTCAAACACTGGTGGAGTCAATCGTAATTTTAATTTAAGATTCTATAACCAAAGAACTTCAGTCAAGGTAAGCAGCTCCTGAACATGCTGCCTCAACAAAGTTGATTGCTCTCTGTGTGAGCTTCATGCTACTGTGGGCCCTCCCACCTGGGAAAGCATGTGTCAACTAAGGGAAGGCTATAGCAGGTACCCCTGTGTTTGAATTACCAGGGATGTTGACCACCATATGCATATATTGTGGTAGAAGTGACATTAACTTTGACCATGCTGTGTCCTTTAAGAAGAAATTGACATTGAACTTTTAATTCCCCCATCCCACCACCAAATAACCCTTTCAGCATGTTATTGCCGTAATTATTTTATTCCAGTTTCATGTCAAAGAGGATACCACTCTGCATTATAAAGATGCAAAACTCATTCAAGATGTTTGCATCCCTTACAATATAACGTTCACATTCATACCCAAGTTATGGAATCTGTCTCTCTGCTGTCTACAACAGGGTATTTAGGTTTGCTTTAAACTTTTCGAATTAATCTCTCTTTGTAAACTTAGCATCAGTGAGTAGAGAAGGAATGGTAGAGGATGGAGTAAGTTCTGCTTCTTCTATGGCACTCAACTGAAATTGATGGATCTTTTGCTCAAATGAAAAGGGAAAATTCTATAGTGACTTATGCCATTTCCTATAGTCAAAAATATAAAGTATGGTTCTGATCCTTGTGTCTGAAGTAGAGATTTCAAATTTTAAGAAAATTCCTTAAAGAGAGACTCCCATCTCAATGTGAAAATATCTTTTAGGATTGTATTATCTAATAATCAAGTGCTTTGTACTACAGCCTCCTTTGTATTTGCACTTGTTTCATGAGCTATGGGAGGGTGGTCAATACACAATGTCAACAAAATTACAGATGTCTGAATACATCTATTGCTTAAGAGAAACATTGAAGGGCTAAATTTCTTCAGGGAATAGGTATTACTGATGACTATTCTCAGTGTGACTATTTGTTTCCCTTCAATAATAGAAAAAATACAGGGCATTAGGAACTTTTGAGAGTTGAGTTTGTAATCTTGATAATAGAGGAAGAATATGCTGTATATTAAGTTGTGTGCCTGGCAAGAAGCAATCCTTGAGACCTTAAAATGTCGCACACATTTATTGAGTGTTTACTCCATGATAGACACCAAAATTAGATGCTTGGTGTACAAAATCACTTTCTGGTTGGTATTGTCATTCTGACTTCTTAGAGGAGTGAACTGGGACTCAGAGACCTAACATTATGGGTTTCGTAAATGGCAGGGCTGGGATTCAGACTCAGAATTGATTCTAAGTCCCACATGTTTTTCATCAGACCACACTGCCTTCTTTGTATCCCTCCTTTTACCATGTAAACAGGAAACACCCAATAAAAAATTGGTAAATGAGTGTACAAAAGACTATTGAACTAGATTCAGTGTAAACAGAGGATATAAGGTCAAGCTGTGTGAAGTAAAGGTATGTGTTACAGCTCTGGAGTGAGGGCAAAATGGATTCTGGGTAAACCTATGATGGACTTTTGACTTTGTTACTCTTCCACCCTGCCACAAGTCCTCACCTAAAAGTACCTAAAGGATCCTCTTCAAATCTCCACCACCAACAACACACACTCTCTCCTCTCCCTTTTGATCATAGCTCTTTATTAGAGTGAGGAGGAGTCTAAGATCTTACATCTCAAAGGGAATTTAGAGAACATTCACAACCTGCCGATATGGATCTATTAGCAAGGTAAGGCAGAGATGAGTTTATTCTTCATCCAGCAGCCAGAAAATAATCCTAAACTACAAATCAGATGGCAACTCCTCTTGCTTAAAACCTCCTGTGGCGTCTCTCTGCACTTCAAATAAACCAAAACTCCTTATGGTAGCTAAGAAGACCCCTCATGGTATGTCCCCTATCACTCCTTCCATCTTATGTCATGTCCCTCTTGATGTTTCCAGTCATAATCTGCCCCCTGTTAGGTCCTCAAACTCACCATACTCTTCATCTCTCTGGGCCTTCTCATATGACTTTCTCTATGTCTGGTTCATCCACAGGATCAGCTCCAGATCATCCTTTGTGTTTTAACTTAAAATCTCCTGCCAAACCAGTGTGGCTTAGTGGTTGAGCATAGAGCCATGAACCAAGAGGTCACTGGTTCAATTCCTGATCAGGGCACATGCTTGGAATGCAGGCTCAATTCCCTGTAGGGGGCATGCAGGAGGCAGCCAGTCAATGATGTTTCTCTCTTTTCGATGTTTCCATCTCTCCATCCCTCTCCCTTCCTCTCTCTCTAAAAATCAATAAAAACATATTTTTTAAAATTCTTCTCTACAAAGAGACCTTCCATAACCTACTTATTTAGTGAAAAACTCCCAAATCCTGCTCCTTTGCCCCTATAGCAGGTGCTGCCATTTATAATTATACATCTTCTTAAAGGGCTTCCCCATCGGTGTGTAAGCTCCATAAAGGCCAAGGACATGTGTGTCATATTCACCAGTGTTCATTCCTGCCAGGCTCACTGCCCAGCACATATTAAATGGTCATTAAATCCTCACTGTATGAATGAATGAACCTGAGTGTTCTCACTACAACCGAGGACTCTTTTAGTGCATTTTATAGCTTGCCTTTCCTCACCCTTAACCCCTGTCTTCTGCTTGTGGTCACTACCCTAATACATAGATATATTTTTACTAATTTACTGTTTTAGCGGGCACTGATTTACTAGATAAACAAAGTTTTCCTGATTTACAATTTAAAAATATTTATGACTAACTTAAACACAAATACATGTGTTCTCAAGAAGGCCACCTTTAAAAAGGATGTTTATGGAGTTCTATGTTTTGTAGGCATCTATCCGAGAGCAGTTTTTCTTCTATCCATGACACAGATGCTCAGTCTGCCTATGCTTAGGGCTGGGTTTGATGCAATAGGAATCTGTATGTGTTTTACCCGTGCAGGAGAATGGAATCCAGCCCAAGTGGGCATAAAATAGCCCCGCAGTCAAATCCGAGCTGTAGAATCTATGAGGGTGTGTGTGACCCAGAAAGTGGCTTGGCTCCTGCGGGGCTGGACAGAGTTGTGGGAGCTGGCTTAGAAACCTGTGTGTTTTTTTCTACTACTTCTTTCCATGTAAACTGAGAGACACTAAATACAGAGAAATGGGAGCTGTTCCCTAGTAACTGGCAGCCACAGTAGGAACATGGTTGAGTTTATGGAAGAATCGATAGATCTCCTTAGGTTTCATTATTGGGGGGTCAGTAGCTGGGAGAATCAGCGATACCATCTTTATAAGCAGTTTGAGGACTAGCCTGTTTTTTGTCTGCATGGACTAGTTATCCCTTTGTATCGAGGACTTTATACTAATATAAAGGAACTAAAGTCTTGCTGCTACAGTTGCTCCAAATTTACATGAAGAGAGAATGTGGAGCCCTGGGTCAGGTGAGGCTCATGTTAACTAGGAAGCAAGAGTCAGAGAAGTAAACCCTCAGAAGACATTGCCACCCCTTCCCGCCTCCCCGCTTCACCTGGCTTATGTTTTACAAATACCTGACTTGGGAAGGTCTAAAGATCTGGGAGTTAAAGAAAGAACCCAGTGACTCTGGTTTATAACATTAGGTCTATTTTAGGCTTATTTCACCCATGCCATGAATAAAAAATAAGTTCAGTTGTTCTAGGGTGAATTTTTTGTTGTCTCTGTTCAATCTAGGATTTAATGAACCACTTCCTAGAGTCTGGGGCTGTAAGAATATTTATTCAGATGGGTGGGGTGCTGTTTCCCTTTTCTGGAACTTTTAAGAAATATTCCCAGGTTGAATAATAACATAATGGTAAATATAAAAGTGCACATACATTTTGAAAAATAAATCTGGGGTGCAGAAAATCTTTCTTAGCATGATGTTAAAGCTAGAAATCAGAATGGAAAACATGACAGGCCACACATAATTTTCACCTGATATAAAAAACTAATTGTCAAACTTTAAAATATGGATTGAAAACTGGAAAAATATTTAAAATATATGAAAAAGTTTAATATTCCTAGAAATAATACTAATACATGTAACATATGTAACCCACATATGCAGTGATTACTCAACTGTTAATTTACTTGACAACCTCATGAGTTACATGCTCTGAGCCTCATTTTACAGATGGAAACTGAGGCACAGAGAAGCTGAAATGCTTATCCAAGGCACACAGCTTATATCCCATTTCTGCCTTATAAATGGTAGAAATGGAATATAAGGAAAGCTTATAGGTAAGAAAGGAAAGCAAATATCCCACTAGAGCAGCGGTTCTCAACCTGTGGGTTGTGACCCCTTTGGCAGTCAAACGACCCTTTCACAGAGGTCGCCTAAGACCATCCTGCATATCAGATATTTACATTAAGATTCATAACAGTAGCAACATTACAGTTATGAAGTAGCAACAAAAATAATTTTATGGTTGGGTCACAACATGAGGAACTGTATTTAAAGGGCCAGAAAGTTGAGAACCACTGCACTAGAGAAATGAGAGATCTTCTTTAAAAAGACAATAGAAATGAAGAAAAGTCTGCAGTACTTTTATCATCATCACAGAAGGTGTTCAGGAAACCCCTTGATAGACTTCAGAGTCTGAGAAAAAACGCTCTGAGTTTAGCCTAAAGTTGAGATGTGAGGTTGAGATTGCCTTATATTTTCACTAACAGAAATTTGGGGTTTCTGGAGAGATGGTAGACTCTGGCACTCTGAGAAGGGCAGACACGGAGGAGAAGGGCCCAAGATCTGAGAAGAGGCCTGAGTGATGGCTGAGCAAACGCAGGAAGGCTGAGAAAGCCTCCCCTGTGGGGATGGGCAGAACCTTGGGAACAGTGAAGTATGACAGAGATCTTTGATTTATTGGCTATTCTAGGTTGTAAGCCTCTATTATCTCCAAATGTCCTTAAACATTTACAACTTAAAGCAGGCTTATGGCCTGGCTGGTATGCCTCAGTAGTTGAGCATCAACCAGGAGGTCAGAGTTTGATTCCTGGTCAGGGCATATGCCCGGGTTATGGCTTCAATCCCCAGTGTGGGGCATGCAGGAAGTAGTATATCAATGATTCTCTCTAATCATTGATGTTCCTATCTCTCTCTCTCCCTTCCTCTCTGAAGGTGTGTGTGTGTATAAAGCAGGTTTATGTTCACACTGTGTTTGGAACAAAAAAGAGGAGTGGTGGTCTGTGCTTTCCCCTGATCACTCTGTGGCTTCCTGCAGAGGGAGGCCAGAGGCAGCAGCAATGGCAAGGTGATGGGCCAGACAGCAGCAATGGCAGGGTGATGGGGGCACGCCCTCCCCTAATCGTCCTAGTCACCTCCTGCAGAGGGAGGCCAGACTGCAGCTAAGCCGTCAGTAGGACATCCCCGGAGGGCTCCCAGACTGTGAGAGGGGGCAGGCTGGGTTGAGGAATCCCTCCCCAGGTTCTGGGTGCTTGCAGCCAGCAGAGAAAGTGAAGCCCGGGTCCTGGTTGCCTGTGGCCGGCTGGAGGAGGGAAGCCTGGGACCTAGGTGCAAGGGCCGAGGCAGAGGTGGTTAGGGGTGATTGGGCAGGCAGGGGATCATTTAGGGGTGATCGGGCTGGCAGCAGTTAGGGCGATCAAGAGTCCCGGCTGCCTGCGGCCGGCCCGGGTGAAGCCGGCCCAGATCCCGGGTGCCTGCGGCCAGCTGGAGGAGGGGAGCCTGGGTCCCGGGTGCAGGGGCCAAGGCAGAGGCAGTTAGGGGCTATCAGGCAAGCAGGCAAGCAGTTAGGGTGATCTGGCAGGCAGGTAGGTGAACGGTTAGGAGCCAGTGGTCCCAGATTGCAAGAGGGATGTCCAACTGCCGGCAGTCGGACATCCCCCAAGGGGACCCCCCCCCGTGCATTAATTTTGTGCACTGGGCCTCTAGTACAATATAATAGTGTACATCCTTTTAAAAAGTTGGAGGCAGTATATGTGTACTGGCATGTTGCTACATATACATAGTAAAAAACAGAACAAAAAATGTTCTGTAGTAACAAAAATTCAGTATTGTTTATTGGCATGCATTATTAAAAGTCAAAATGTAAACATTGGGGGTTAAACAAAGATGGCTAATAAAGATTTTCATTTTGGAAAGAAAAGATAGCTCATATTTTTTTTTAAAAAATCAAAAGGTATTTTAAGAGTAAGGTATTATCATCAAGGTCTGTTGTATATTTCAGGATGGATACAGCCTTTCATATTGGTGACTACTCTAGGCTTTTTGTGTCTGGATATAATGCAGGCACAGTTCACAAGCCAAAAAGTAGAAGACAGCTTAATGTTATCCTCTAAAGAGATTACACAGTACAGCCAGGGATGCAAGCGTAGTACTATTGCGTTGGAAACAGGAATTCTGAGGAGAAACAAACCTCGCTATTTCCAACTTAATTAGAGAAATCTTTAGAATTAGCTTTGAGAATTGCAAAGCCAGCTCCTTCCAAGAATTCTATTAATCTCTCAGTATTTTCCCCCTTTCATGGGATTAAAGAACTAATTCAGTAAGATTGTTGAACAGATTTTTATCAGGCTCAGCTTGTGGATGTGCCAACATTTGAGTGTGTATATTACAGATACATAACTAACAGGTTTGCCTTCTTTCTTTTCCTGCCAAAACCCAAAACATTGACAACAAAGACATAAAATGTGATGAAAACAAAGACATACGTTATTTGGAGTCTGAAAAGGCAGCCAGTCTTCTGGTGGAAGAAATAAACATGCCTCATCACATCTTAGGCTATTAGTGAGATGCTTCCCATGCAAATTTATTGAGCATCTTCTATGTACAAAGCGTTCTTGAGAGCTTTAGGAAATATGTGAACAAATACATAAATATAAGATAGAGGGGCTTATAGATTATAATCTATAAGGAGAAGAAAAAGGGCATACAAGTAAAAAAAAATACCACATTATACTTAGTCATGCAAAAATGGAAGGGTTCTGCATTTTATGTATTGCCTCCTACAGGAAACTCATTCTCAAGTTTCAAAGGCTGTGTGTGGCTGCTTGAGGAAGAAATAGGGACACAAACTTGACATTGAACTCCTTTGATTTCTCATCTTTCAGGTTGATCATTCTCTCTTGGGTAAATAGTCAGGTAATTCAAACTTACAGTTCCTGCCAGGGCTGACTGGCCAGCCTCCACTTTTTATTTCCCAAGGTGGAGTCTTTTTTTAAAAGAGAGCTGACCTGACCTAGGGTGGGGTTTAGCTTGATTTTCACTTTGTCTCCGAAAGAAGCCTCTCACTTTGGAGGGCATATGATGCTTCTGGATCCCTTCCACACCAGAGGCCTTGAAGCAAGGGCTGCCATCTCCAATCTGGGGCTCATCTAACCAGATACCTGTGAGCTAGTCCCTGGGATAGTGGCTGCTTTCCAATGGACACTGGCAACCATGATTTATAGACTACCTTGTCACCACTTAAGGCTTGATCAATCACACCCCTATCTATAATAATTAAAGCATAATATGCTAATCAGACTGGATGTCCTTCCAGACATCCTTCCTTCTGTACAAAGCCGGTGGGTGGGGGGCCAATGCAGCAGGGGCCAAGGCCCTTGCAAGAATTTTGTGCATCGGACCTCTAGTTTTACTATATGCCGGTAGGATCAGCACTTTTGCATTAGTTGTACTGCAGTGGAGTAAACTAAAGCATGTAATTAATTCCACCTAAACCAAAGAACAAAACAGTAAAAATTAAAAAAAAAAATGCTCGGTAGATTTTGATTTAGGTATATATACTCTGTACCAGCCTGGTTCTGAGTAGACAAACAAAATAGGACAGCTTATCACATCTCCATGATTTATGCCCTAATATATAACTTTATTATACTATTGGGCAATAATGAAGAGTTGATTGCACCGTGATTCTTTAAAATAATTAGAACATGAGAAGTTACCCACTTTCTTATTGACTCACCAACTGGTATGAAGATGTACAAATACCCTCTTTCTTCTATGGGTTTTTATTTTTCATTTTTAATGACGTTTATTCTCATAGTTTTCAGACAGTAATGCCAATGTGACTATCTAGAGACTATCATCTAAAAGCGTCCACATTGCTCGGGTGTGACACTGCTGGAGTCCTCTCCAGGGAGTACTGAGGCTGAGTCTTAAGGAAGTCTGTATGCCCGCTAAAGCTGTATGCAAAATGTAGTGTGTTTACTAGAAAAGAGTCCATAGCTTTCAGGTTTCCTAAAATTCCTGTGACAAAAATAGGTCAAAACAAAAACAAACAAAACTGCCACCCAAATCACAATTAGAACTCTCTTTAAGAAGACTTCATCACACATTATATGGGAAATATGGTAAATAATGTCTCATTGAGTTAGGATAAAATATTACCTATCTTTTCCTGAATTCTTTAAACCTAAAGATAAGTTAGCTCTCTTTGCTCTTTAGAGGCTAAGTCACTAGGGTTTATGGGAAGAAAAGCCAGAAGAAATGAACTTCCTCCCACTCCTTTAGATTTGCTGTACAAATTTAATATTTGTTAGAACCCCCAGGGCCTGCAGTGGAGCGATATATAAGTACAAAAGTATAAGACTGAAGAACACCACCTTGTATGCTATTGCAATCACGTACATACAACTTTTTTTTTTTTTCTGTCTTTAAGAGGGAAACACATCCGACCATTTAAGGTACACTTAATTTGCATAGAGAAATGAGAATTTTAAGATGTTTCCATGAGGAGCTGAAAATAGAGTTTGGGCTTCTCTCTCCATCACAGCTAGCGTCAAAATAGCAAAGTGAATAAATTCCTTTTTGCAAAAGTGTTCTGTCTTGGGAATGGAAAAAAAAATATTTGCAGGAATATTTAAAAAAATACAATTTAGATTATTTTTGACTGAGGAAACTACAAACCTTTGGGATAGCAGAAAAATGCTCCCCAATTACTTCAAATGGCTCTTTATCAGTTTAATCAGAAAGATTTTTCTCATTCAAACTGGCTTGTTTTCTTGCTCCTGTTGTCTACCCCCACCTTGCATTACAACAAGGTGAAAAATCACACAGAGGCCGAAAACCAGGACTACAGTCTTTATTAGAGGAGAAGGATCTGCTGGGCTGTCTTGCAAGGGGAGAACAGCAGCATGTGCAGAGGGGCACGCCTTTTGAGGGGCGGAATGGGAAGGGGTGGGGGCTTAGGGTACTTGGCGCACACTGATTGGTGGCTTACTGTATGGTCCATATAGGACAAGGGCTTAGCAGGGGTCCTCAAACTTTTTGAACAGGGGACCAGTTCACTGTCCCTCAGACCGTTGGAGGGCCGGACTATAGTTTAAAAAAAAACAAAACTATGAACAAATTCCTATGCACACTGCACATATCTTATTTTGAAGTAAAAAAAAAACAAAACGGGAACAAATACAATATTTGTATTTGCATGTGGCCTGCGGGCCGTAGTTTGAGGACTCCTGGCTTAGGGTATTTGGCAGGTGTGGTTTGGTGGTCCAATGTATAGTCCATATAAGGTACATGGTTAGTTGCTCAGGTAATTCCAGGCTGCTGGTTACGTCATACTCTGCCCAGCAGTTGGGGGAAGGGAAGATCTACCATAGGAACTGTACATCTTTCTCCACATCTAAAGCCTACCTAAGTTGAAAAAATGTCTTTGATATGTCTTTTGTCCACCTGAGCAAAAACCAAGCACTTCCATCTATCAATTCCAATAGAAAATATTCCATAGAGAATTATTGCAGCTTTATCAAGTACAAAGAGGTCATTGATCAGCCATGAGTTTGGCTTTTTTAAGTCCATGGTGAAATAGCCATCTTTAAAGCCAGATGATATGGATAGAAAGCAGGATTTTCCTAAATCCCAACAACCCTGAATTCATATAAAGAACTAAATATAAAGCACAATGTCATCAAAATTAAAACTTTTATGCTTCAAAGGACACTATAAAAAAGTGAAGAAACAACTCTTGAATTGGGAGAAAATATTTGCAAATCATATACCTGATAAGGGACTTGTATCTAGAATATATAAAAAACATACAACTCAGCAATAAAAAGGCAATCCAATTGAAAAATGATCTGAGCCCTTGAATAGAATTTATCCAAAGAGGACATGTGAATGGCCAACAGGCAACATGAAGAGGTGGTTAACATCACTAGCCTTCAGGGAAATGTGAATCAAAAGCACAAGGAGATACCACTCATACTACATTCACAGTAGGATGGCTATAAGCAAAAATATATGTAAGAACTATTGGCAATAATGTGAATAATGGAAATCTATGTTCTGCTGGTTGGAATGTAAAAGTGTGGCCTCCTTGCAATACAGTCCGGAAGTTTCTTAAAAGGTTAAACATAGACTTACCATGTGTTAATGTAAAAATAAATTAAAAAAAAACATTGAAACCTGTAAAGCATTTTTGTGAGTTTATTTGAGTCAAACTGTTGACATATGCAGGGAAGCAGAACATCAACAAATTGAAATGCTGCTCTGGAGAATGGCGGGTTACATCTGTATTTATACATTGCAATCAAAGGAAAGGGACGTAGGCGGGTTACATGAAATCCATTGGTGATAGACTAGAGAGGCGGGAGAAAGCAAAGCAGGGAAACCCTGGAATTGGATAAAAAGTAAAATGATAGGCACATACTTAGGTGGGTGCAGGAACAATTAACATAACAATTAAGGAATTTGTGGTATATGTGCTGGAGCCCAGGCACATTAGATTGTGTCTCAAGGGTCCAGAAAAAGGGAAGTTACAAGTTACCCAGATATTTCAAGGATATGTTATCATAGATGCAAAAAGACAAATAGGCTCAGTTAAGGTAAAAGTTGACCTTGTCAGTGAAGATACCAGCCTAGGATGTAACTACCCACCATAACTGCTTTTAGTTAAAGTTTAATTTCAGACCATCCCTTGTGGTTACTTTAGGTCTTTGAGTTTGCAAGACTGCCATGCAGGGCTTTCCCGAGCTTGTCAGTTAGCATGTGGCCCTTTTGGTCCACACATGGAACTCGACAATACCACTCCTAGGTATAAACTCAAGAGAATTAAAAACCGATGTCTACACTGAAATCTATACATGAGTGTTCACGACAGCAATATGTATAGTAGCCAAATAGTGGGAAGAATCTATACCTGCATTGACAAAAAAACCCAAATAAACAAAAGTGATATATTGATACAATGGAATATTATTTAGAGAAAAAAAGGTATGAAATATTGACACATGCTATAATGTGGATGAACCTTGAAAACATTATGCTAAGAGAAAGGCCACATATTATATAATTCCATGTATATGAAATGTCTAGATTGGGCAAATCCATAGAAACAGAAAATATGCCCAGGGTTTTCAGGGGCTGAGGAGAGGAGAGAAATGGCGGATGTCTGCTAATGGCAATGGCAGTTCTTTTGGGGTGATGAAAGTTTTCTGAAAATAGATAGTGGTAGTAGTTGCACAACTCCGTGAATATATTTAGAATCACTGAATTGCATACTTTAAAAGACTGAATTTTATGGTATGTGAATTTTATCTCAATAAAACTTATATTTAAAAAATGCTAATGGAAACAATGTGTGATTTTAAAAAATCAAGCATGGAAGGCTTGTATACCTGAGCTTTATTAAAATATAATATATACCTGAGCTTATTAAAATAGTAAGATAGGACAAATAAAATAATGTCAGAGTGATTTTTCTACAATCTGGAGAGAAAATAAGAGTTTTTTGTTTTTTATTTATTGATTGATTGCTTTAGAGAGGAAGCAAGAGAAGCATAGATTTCTTGTTCCACTTTTTAATGCATTCACTGGTTGGTTATTTCTGTTTTTAAAATAGGCATTTTTAATAGATATATTTAGAGAGAGAGAGAAGGAAGGAAAGAGAGAGAGAGAGAGAGAGAGAGAGAGAGAGAGAGAGAGAGAAAGAGAGAGAGAGAGAGCGATGT
>NW_006383013.1:5500394-5510415 GCF_000327345.1 Myotis davidii | reverse complement strand
CTTATGCATTCATTGGTTGATTCTTTTCTTTCAATATTTTTTTATTAATATTTTGTAGAGAGGAAGGATGGGAGAGGGAAAAAGAGAAACATCTTTCACTTGCCTTCTGCCTGCCCCCTTACTGGTGATCTAGCCTGCAACCCGGGCATGTGCCCTGACTGGGAATGGAACTGATGACCTCTTGGTGCATGGGATAATGATCAGCCAACTGAAACACACCAGCTGGGCAGTTAATTCTTTCTTGTATGTGCCCTGACTGGGGATCAAACCAGCAACCTTGGCATATCAGGATGATGCTCTAACCAACTGAGCTACCCAGCCAGAACAAGAAAATAAAGTTTTAAACAATAAATAGGAATCAGAGAAAAAAAATGAGGGTAAGGGGAAGATGAAACCTGGGTCCCTCAGTAACCCCAATACACTACACTCAGGAAAAAAAAAAGTAAACACTCTACTAGAAAACCCAAATAACTTGAGAAAAAGCCTGAGCCCTTTGGGCTGATATGCTTTGCTGCCATCTCCCACAAGGCAGTTCTTCTACTTCAAATGCTTTGATCTTTTGCTCCTTGCAATAATTGACCTTAGAGACCTATACACTTAAGTTTTTCCAACTTTCTGGGTTTTTGCTGTGAACCTCACTCTAACTTCAGAGTTTCCTCTATTTTCTAGGATATAGCTGAGTCCCTGAGCTTCTGCACAGCTCTTTAGCCCTGCCACCACCCGGACCTTGACAAAAAAGTAAGGCACATAGAGCAGAGTAAGAATATGAAAAAGAAAATTAAAGTACCCCCAAGGGCCTCTCGCCTGGGATGTCAGCAGTTTATAAGCCACCATGTTTGCATATTAAGCCACTCTGTTATATTCTTTGATCCTCAGCATGGGACTAAGGGAGAGTCTTTGAAAGGACATAAAAAAAAGAGCATCAGAAAGAAGATTTATGGTCCTAGGGGGACAGTCAGCATATTCAGATACTGGCTATCTCTTTCTATTTGCTCACACTACAGCAATAGAATAAACAGCCTATGAGTCTTGAGATGAAGACACAAATGGGATCTTTGGTTCCAAGGTCAGAAGGATTCCAATATTTCCCATTAGGCCAGTGCAACCAAAATCATCTGCAAAACTTGAAAAATAAAAGTAAATGTTTAAGTCATTGACCCACTAGCCAAAAGTTTCATAGTGGTAGAATGAGCATATACTCACTTCTCCTGCTATCCCAAATACTTATATGATATGATATGATATTATTCCGATAGAGAATATCAGAATACTACTGAAACATAAAAATGTACCTCCAACAACCCAAAATTTTTGATAAATTCCTTAAAGGTAGAAAGCAGAGAGAATCCAAATGACAAAGAGAAAAGATCATAAGATTCCATGACCCAAAGGCACCAAAGGATAGGAAAACCATGATGGTGGCAATGATTTTGGATGCTTCTAGTTAATTCCCTTAACAAAGAAAACAGTTTTGAGACCCTGAGGTGATTGACATTATAAATAAATAGGTAACTGCATTCAGAGCACTTGGGCTTATTGGGGGAACACCTGGAGATGTCTACTGCATAAGTCTAATGCACTGAGCATGTGTGCTAGAGCCAGTGACACGGGTGACAATGCTTGCTGACAATGGAGTCTCTAGAAAGCAGGATTTTCAGTCTCATGTACTGATCCTCTCCATAGTAGTCCTATGTTCTATTTCTAGATTACTCCCAGTTTCTTGAATATGCCCCCTTCTCTTAGGCCATCATGTTTGTAGATGCTATACCTTTTACCTAGAATACCTCTCCACCCTATGTAAAGTGCTTGTAACCCTGTCTCATACATAAAAGTGCTCAAGGAATCTTTGCTGGTTTGTATTATCTTTATTAATCATTATTATCACTTAGTTAAGTCTCATTTCAAGAATCACCTCAATAATAGCCTTCCAAAAACACTTGTATTCTTTATGTGGGGAGGAAGGGTCCATATTGATTTGATTCTCTATTTCAGTTGTGAGGGGAAGGACTTTTAAGTTATTAATCTCTATGTGGTGAGTATCTAGCTCACATACTAGCATGTAATATATATTCAACATTTTTACTGACTGAGCGAACAAATAAATGTGACTGTAAAAGTGACCATTTTCTTCAGATAATCTGCAAGGTGTGTGCCTGTCAGCAGATTATTGAACATTAATTATTGCATCCCAGTAGCTGAAAATTGACATCTGTGTGAGCTGAATTACTTTTGACATGGGGCAAAATATTTTATGTCTTCAAATTACATGGCTCAGTGAACTGCCCTGGAAAAGACAAAGGCCATGATCTTGCCAAATCTTCATTGCGTGTCACAATTCTATGATTATAGCTTTTGAGAGTAATAACTGAAAAATTCATCCAGAGAGCTCTCCTGCCCCCCACCCATTTTTTTGTTAGGCAAGACAGGGTTGGAGGATATGGTATTAAGATGACTAGCTTTTTCTCCATCATGGCCAAAGAGAATGGGATAGTTCATGTTATGTGTCAATTTGGCTAGGCCTCAGATGATCCTGTGAAGGTATTTTTTTCTGGGGTCCAACCCCAGCAGGTCCAGGGGTTCCCAAAGGTGTAGACGGAGTCGGCGAAGAAGGAATGACACGGAGACAGTGTTGTTTTCAGTTGATCAGCAGCCTAGCCAGGATCTCTAGCCAGGATCTCCAGCCAAGTTCTGGTCTGGATCTCCAGCGAAGTTCTGGTGTTTATTGCCTTGTTACATTTGTATTTATACCAGTTGATTTTAATCCTGTCAATTTCTATTGCAAAGGTTAGGGCGTTTCTTATCTCCATTCCAGGGAGTAAAGATTATGTAGCTTACGCATGATTGTTTGTAGTTAAATGATTAACTACCCGACTGGCACTTAGTTAAGGTATTTTATCCCCTCCCTAACTTCAGGGAAAAATCCCTACCTGGGGAAACAACCTTTCTCTGAGAGGTGACCTTCGTTAAAACACATAGCACTAAGGGGAGCAAACATATTAAGAACAGTATGCTATATACGCCAGGTCCCTTGAAACATATGCTGTGCAGATGTTTCTTTCCTGCAGCGACTGTGTCAAGCAGCAAGGATGGACCGGCTTCGGCAATTTTTAGGTAAAATTATCATTGAAATCAGTAGAGTTTTAATGAAGCAGATTACCCTTTAAAATGTAGGTGGGCCTCATCCAATCAATTGAAGGCATTGATAGAAAAAAGAATGACCTTCCCACAGGAAGAGGAATTCTGCCAGCAGACTACAACAGCAACTCTTTCTAGGTCTCCAGCCTACACTGCAGATTTTAAACTTGCCAGCTTCCACAACTGTGTGAGCGAATTCCTTAAAACCTCTCTCTCTCTCTCTCTCTCTCTCTCTCTCTCTCTCTTTCTCTCTCTCCCTTCCCACACTACACACACACACACACACACACATTTACCTCTTATTGGCTCTGTTTCTCTGGAGAGCCATGACTATTATAGTGAATACTAGAGCCCTGGTGCATGAAATTTGTGCACGGGGGTAAGGGGTCCCTCAGCCTGGCCTGCACTCTCTCCAATCCAGGACCCCTGGGGGGATGTCTGACTGCCTCTCACAATCCAGGACTACTGGCTCCTAACTGCTTTCCTGCCTGCCTGCCTGATCACCCCAAACTGCTCCCCAGCTGGCCTGATTGCCCCTAACCGCCTCTGCTTTGCCCCCCACCCAAGACCCAGGATTCCCTTCCCTAGCCAGTCGCAGTCACCCGGGATCTGGGCTTCTCTCCCTCTGGCCAGACACAGGCACTCAGGACCCGGGCCAGCTTCACCCAGGCTCGCTGCAGCTGCAGGGGACCATGGGGCAGGTGGCTTGCCCCTCTCCTAGGCTGCAGCTGCAGGTGCTGGTGCCTGGGACCATGGGGTGGGTAGCTTGTCCCTCTCCCGGGAGGCAGGTGCAGGCGTAGCTGATGGTGCCTGGGACAGCAGGGTGGGCAGCTTATCCTTCTCCCGGGCCACACCCTGGCTGGTCCCCATTCCTTTCTTGCAAGCTCATTTGTGCTTGGCTGGTCCCCATTTCTCTCTCATGAGCTCATTTGTACCGGTCTGGTCCCCTTTCTTCTCTCCCCAGTATTAAGTGTCTGTGCCATTATGGTGTGATGGCATGAGGGCATGATGACCATTTGCATATTAGCTTTTTATTATATAGGATGAGTTTCAAAACCACAGCTGGCTAACCAATGTGAGATCATAGGCTAAAGCTTAGATTCCTGTCTTCTAGCAAATGAGTAGGGGGTTCCCCTGACCAAATTATTGAAGTAAGCAGTTTGTCATTAATTCCATTCTTCTCACTTTTATGTCCTTCTCTAAGCTCCCACACCAAAGGCCAGGTATCCTTATGTTCTTAGAATACCCATGGGGCTGCCTCTCTCCTATGGAGCAGGTGGCGGCTTAGAAAGAAACCAAAAAACTCATTTTCTAGGCATTGATGTGTGTTTGAGAACCCATTCTGGGAGTATTTACTCTTTGTTGTGACAAAAACCTTATCTGGAGGCATCTCTCTTATGGGATTTCAGCCTTTGTGTTAAGTTAAGGGGGCATTTTGGGAACATAATTGGCTCTGATACCTCTCAAGTCATGACAAGGATGTGGCTTAACACACAATTAGTTGTGTGGAGCCTGAGAACAGGAGCTACATCATGAGGAAGTTGTTTATAAAGAAACAGTGTGAAATAACAGGAATTTCCCGGGGCACCTTTACCTTTTGGCTGGGGCTGCTGTTGACAAAGGCACTCCCTGTGCCCTAACGGGCTTTGTGGGAAACTAGCAGACTGCTATTTCCTATGTGGGATCCTCCACCTCTGTCTCTTCCCAGTTGTCATTCAGTTAAACAGATACTTTGAACCATGGTGAGAGATCTCTGCTTTTCAAAAGTCCTCTAGAGCAGGGAGGAGCAAATCTCTGTAATATCAGTCAACTTTGGGGAAATTGTGGTGTAAGTTTGTGATATATTACTATCAAACTTGGATAAACAAAAGGGAACATATGCTATTAAAGGGCACAGTGAATCATGTATTTTCAATTTTAAAATTGAAATCAGGCATGATTTTATGATGGAATTTGATGTTATTCCTCTTCAGTGGTTATAGGAACAACAAGCATTAGGCTTTGCCACCTATTTAATTATGCTATTTCAACTTCTACTGTGAAGGTCAGAGAAATGTAGGACTCTTGCTTCAGCACATATTAAATTCAGGCTGCCTTTAGCCATGATGTAAATTCTAATATTCTCTACTTTAATATGACTCCTGGTCAGGAGCATCAGTGGCCAAATAATCCTAAATCATTCATCAATGATCATCTAGAAGCACTGGCTGAATACATTTTTGTGTATGGTACTGGAATTAGCACTATATTAAGTAAATTTGAGAAACATGATTCCTGCCTTCTAGGGAATATAATCTAAGACATGCTAATATGTCAATCAGGTGTATGTATACATGGATAGTATAGTAGATATTGGTTGTTTGACTCATTAGCATAAATTCTACTTCCTTTAAGGAATATCTCTCTTATTTATTTATTTATTTATTTATTTATTTTTTATTTTTTATTTTTTATGCAGAGGTATGTTGTTCTCCACTCTTAATTTATGTGGTCTAGGTCTGGTTCTACTACTAGTTTTAGAGGCGGAACATGTAACTCAGAGGTAAGCAAACAGCACATCAAAGTGATAGAATGTGGTCACCAAAGCTGGCATCATCTTTCAAGAGAAGAGCCTGTCTAGTCCTAGAATCAACCAATAGAAAGTTGAATGTGGAAGCGGGAAAAGGGAACGCCAATCCTGAAAACATTGCTTGAGTCTTTAGTAACTTTCTTCTAATAGATTGAATATGGCAGAAGTGGTGCTGTTTGACTTTTGAGGCCAGGTCATGGAAAGGATATATTTCCCTTAGCTTGCTCTCTCTTAGATCATTCTGTCTAGGGGAAATCAGCACCATTCATGAGGACACTCAAACAGTCCTGTGGAGAGACCCCTGTGGGGTGAAACTGAGGTCTTATCTGCACCACCTTGACAGGTGAGTTACCTTGGGACCTTGGGAGCAGAACGTTCAGATGACTGCAGCTCCAGGTGAGTCTTGACTTCAATCTCATGAGAGACCCTGAAGCAGAACCACTCAGACAAGTCACTCCATGATTCATGACCCACAGAAACTCCAGGATAATAAGTGCTTATTTTTATTTTAAGTCATTATGTTGTATAGGATGTCTTTTTGTTTTGTTTTTAACATAGCAACAGATAACTATTACGCGTACATCAAAAGAATGCTTACTAAATACAGTGAATGAAACCAAAGTAAGCAAATTTACCATTTCTCCCAAGTCAAATTACTTATTTTTTGACTCTGTCCCCATTTCACTTTGCATGATCAATGACTGTAGCACCAAAGATATAAACCATGAAAATTTTTTGAGATAGCTACTTTCAACAAAGTTTCAGATAAATATTTAAATGTAAAAAAAAATGAAATGATAAAAATAAAATAGATAATGTTGAAGAGGGACCTTATAAATGTGTCCAGAAACCCATGAATCTACATTGGAAAAGTTTGTCAGAGTTATCTATGTAAAACAACAAGCAGAATAAAGCCACATATTAAAGAAAAAGATAATAGGAAAACTTAGACAACAACAACAACAAAAACAACAACCCGATTTTAAAATGTTTCAACTTAAAAAAACAACAACAAATGGACAATTAGAGAAAGATAATACACATATGAAAAAACTTCCAAAATTACGAATAATCAAGAGAATATTTTTAAAATTTTTTTTGTTTGTTAATCCTCACCTAAGGATATTTTCCCATTGATTTCTAGGGTGGAAGGGAGACAGAGAGACAGAGAAATGTCTATGTGAGAGAGACACATGGATTGATTGCCTCCCTCACATGTCCCTGACCAGGGCCAGAGAGTGAGCCTGCAACTGAGGTACAGGTATGTGCCCTTGACTGGAATCGGACCCAGGACTTTTTAGTCCATGGGCCAACACTCTATCCATTGAGCCAAACTAGCTAGGGCTTATTTTTTAAATTGATGAAAAGTTGACAGTTCTCACCATCAGCAAGGCTTTGAGGAACTAGATATTCCTATCCTACTAAGGATCCCATGAATCAATAATTTTGTATTCTTTTTCTTAAGATAGTTTGAATTGAGTTTCTCTCACTTGCAATAGAATAAGTATAAAATTCCCTATGTAAAATTGTTTTCTTTATTCTTATAACTTTTCTTATAGGTTTACCAAAATGAAAACATATTATCCCTATCCATATTCAAAATTTCAATCCAAATATTTTAAATTTGGCTCAAAAGGAAGATAGGGAAAAACTAATTTCACTTATGCACAGTTCTTAGTTATGAAGTCCAACCTGTCTGCTCTTGCTTGTTTTTGTGTAGTCTGATAGCTCAATTTCATCTGGTGTGTGATGAATTTCAAAACAGAAAACTCTAGACGTGCCTTGCTTAAAGCAAGTCCAAAATAAGAAAAAACAAATTTGTACATGAACATCAAATCAAAGAGCATTTTATTTTGCCTTGCTTTTTAAAAAGGGTTTCTTGTGTAATTTCTTTAGAGAACAATTTCCTCTAGTGAGCTTCTGACGTGATTCAATTTAAAAGTAACTTTCTGGAAACATCTACATACATATGGCTGGGTACTGATCACATGATCCAGGAATTCAACCGCATATTTGACTATTGAGATTAACATACAGGAACAGAAGCAGGACCGAAGATGAAGCCAAATGGGGTGTGGCAAACTTTCAGATATACTCTGTGTAAAATAAATCTTTTTAGCAACACTTGGCACTCTTACTACCTTTAGGTGAATTGTTTTATCCTTGAGTTGGTATGGTTTCTGTCTTGTGAGGAGCATTTTTTTTTATGTTGGTGTGTCATTGCAATAAAAAAACTTTATAGAAAGCATGTGTTAAAGCAAACAGTCTGATTGTATTGCTTGGTTGATTGAGTTCCCTCTCTATAGAGCCGTAAATGCAGGCATCTCAAGGGCTAGAAAAGTATCAACTTATAGACTGCATGAGACTGTGGAGAATTTTGAATCTCTGTGTGGATTGTATAAATCCTCTAAGCACTATTCTAAGACATAGGTTACTTGCTCTCCTGGACTGTTAGTTGATTGTGTTTTTAATCTTTCAATGAAGTATTTTGGTTTGGGGATACAACTATGAATAATAGAAAACTTTTGGAAAAGCACAAATAGCAAGCATATTCTAAACAAAAAAGTTTTTCTTA
Source organism: Myotis davidii (assembly GCF_000327345.1). Taxonomy (NCBI): domain Eukaryota; kingdom Metazoa; phylum Chordata; class Mammalia; order Chiroptera; family Vespertilionidae; genus Myotis; species Myotis davidii. The sequence goes on along the minus strand of NW_006383013.1, from coordinate 5,502,136 downwards.
GTGAGGCAAAAAGCAACACTACAGCGTGTTATTTCCATTTGAGTAAGGAATAGGTGATGATTGGCCTATAGCCAAGTAGACCTTAGAGTTATAGTTTGCCCCCCAAAGCCTAAACATGATGACAGAGGGAGAATATAATCTCATTATGGTATTTGCCAATGATTTCCTTTTGGAGTACTGTGGGTTCTATGATATTATGAAGATAATGTAGATTTCAATTAGAGAGGACAACTCCTCCCTCCCCCCCTCACCTCATGAAAGTGGGCCTCATCTAATCAGTTGAAGGCTTTCATAGAACAGAAAGGTTGACCCTCTCATGAGTAAGAGGGAACTATTCCTGCCTGACTTCTTGAGATAGAATATCAGTCTTCTCTTGACTTTGGACTTGAATTAGAAAACAGTCTTTGGGGTATAAAGCCTGCCAACTTTCTCACTGGAACTGATACAATTGACTCTTCCAGTTTTTAGGTCTTTAGATTCAGGCTAGAACTATACCACCAGCTTTATTCAGTCTTCAGTTTGCTAGCTGCAGACTTTCAACTTCTTGGCCTCAGTAATTGCATGAGCCAATTCTGTATAATGAATCTATATAGAGATAAACATAGATGTATAGAATTTATCTATCTTTCTAACTATGTATCTGTCCCATTAGTTTTGTTTCTGTGGAGGAACCTGGCTAATGTCAGCTCCACACTCTTGCATGCATTGGCACCCATTCATGGCAAGAATGCTGCTAGTAGTGAGTCCAGGTTTTCTACTACCAGGTTTCAATCCAACAGACAAAAATTAAACAAAACAAAAGTAAACAAACCAGCAAAATGACCAGTGTATTTATTCACTCTGATTCATACATATGCATAGACCTGAACTACACAGCTTGAGCCAGAGAGTGATGCTCTAATTGACTAGGCCTCAGCCATATGCCCATCTTCTGAGCCAAAAATGGAGTCAGATGCATCCAAAGACTGAGAATGGTGGTTGCATGAGTTGTCTCAAAAATAAATAAATAAATAAATAAATAAATAAATAAATAAGGTACTTTGAAGTCCTAACTCTGTATCTCATAATGTGATATTATCTAGAAATAGGTGATTGTAGATGTAATTAATTAAGATTAGGTCATACTGAAATAGGGCGGGTCCTTAATGAAATATGGCTGGTGTCTTTTACTTTTAAGTCCTCACCAGAGGATATTTTTGCCATTGATCATTGATCTTTAGGAAAAGAGAGACACATTGAGTGGTTGCCTCCCACAGAAACCCTGACCCCGGGCCATGGAACCTACAACTGAGGTATATGCCCTTGACTAGGAATCAAATCCATGACCCTGTGGTCTGAGGGCTGATGCTCAACCACTAAGCAAACCCAGGAAGGTCTGGTTGGTGTCCTTATAAAAAGACAATATGAAAAGAAAGCTGGTGAACATCTATGATGATGAAGGCAGAGATTGGAATCACACAACTGCAAGCCAAGGAATACCATGGAATGCCAGTGAACTACCAGAAGCTGGAAAGAGACAAGCAAGGACTTTTTCCTTCAGGTTTCAGAAGCAGCACATACCTGTTGACACCTTGATTTTGGACGTCTAGCCTGCAGAGCTGAGAGACAATACATTTCTGTTGTTATAAGCCATTCTATTTGTGGTACTTTATTATGGTTACCCTAGAAAACTAATACAGGTGGAGAGGTTGTTTATTAAATGAATAGAAAAGTATGGTTATCAGAGAATGAAAGTTAAGGGA
>NW_006383013.1:5477921-5499878 GCF_000327345.1 Myotis davidii | reverse complement strand
AAAAAAAACATCTTTGCTAAATTTCCTTCCTAGACACAGTATAAATGGAGTTAAGTGCATATAACATTGTTAGTGAAAAGACATACGTTAAGCAAACAATAGAGCAAGTGACATGAAAATAGTACTGATGTAATTGAATGAATGTGAAATCCATTTGTCAAATACTCAATAAGGTAAGCACTTGGGATATTTAACAATTTATTTGGCTGATGGTATGCATTTTCTAATTTATTGGATGCTTGCTTCTTTCATAAAGTTAAATTATATATCATTAATCTTTCTAGGAAGCTGTTGTCCTGGAGTTAATTTAGTGATGATTTTTTTTCAGATAATATACCTGTGAGACAAGTAGTATGTAATCAATACAGGAAAGTAATCAGGTTAGGAGTAGAATATACTCCCCTTCTTTTCTTTTATAATCAGTGGAGTATACTGCAGATTTGGGATAAAAAGAAGTATTAAAACAAAAAACAGAAATAGATACAACTTAATTTGAGTACCAGGCAGTCCTGACACTAAATTTCTTTTGCATTGGAACTTCCTTTAGTTTCTTAGTTGTTTCATAGCTTAGTACCCTGCCTCCAGCCAAGCTCTGGTCCTCTACTGCAACCCTTCATTCCTATCCTTTTCTTATTTTAGAGCCAATCCCAGGGGACTATATTCCTGTTATTTTATTATGCATAACAATTTTATGTCCTCTATTTGTTCTAATACTTATCCCTTCTTGCTCTGGGGGTAACATTTGCATAAGCAAAGGGACCATTAAAATGTTCCCCAAGAATTCTTTCTTTAAGAGAAACGCTGCCCTCTTTTATCATAGGCTCCAATTACAAAAATCTTTTAAATACTCTGTTTTTCACAGCTTCAAATAAGGCCAAGTAAGCTCCTACCTAAAGTGTTCCCCCCACAGATAACTTCAAACTCTGGACAGCATACAACCAAGTAGCTGAAAGCACAGGGGAATAATAGAGACAGGTCCTGGAGGAGATAGGACACTTGGGAGAAGCAAAAGGCACTGGATACATTCTTCTTCTTCTTCTTCTTCTTCTTCTTCTTCTTCTTCTTTTTCTTCTTCTGCCTTCTTCTTCAATTTAGGTAAGCATTCCTGGCTATTATTGCATCTTAGTTTTAATGAGCAATTTTCTCTTAAAATTTTGGAGGAAAGAATAAACATCTAGCAGTGATTACCTAATACTCCTTAAGATGAGTGACTTTCAATTTTCAAGAATGTTCAGCCTAAATTATGTTGATCTTTTCCCTTCCCATCCATAAGGAAGAAATCTGATAACCATCCTTAAAAAAATAAGTTGAAGTATTTTAAAATATCAGAATGCAATGTGCTTTATACAAGTAAAATTTCAGTAAAATTATTCTCTCAAAAGTGAATAATTCTCTCAAAAATTATTTTCTCAAAAGAAAATCACTATGATGAGCCCAGAAATCTTCCCAAATCCTGGACCATTCCTACCAGAAGATTTTCACTCTGCAGGGGAACTGGGGAGATGCCAGACAAAGTAATCACGTTCTGCTTCCTCAACTTCTGCCTGCAGTTTTCAATTGGATGTAGTACTTTCCATTCCCCATCCTAAAGTGTTTCTGAGGGCTTAGAATGAATGGACACTTTCACTTCAGAGGAAGCTAGATATTTATATCTAAAAGATGAATTTATTGGAAAGTAAGGAAATTAGTAATAGTTGGTAGATATAAATGTCAACAAATAAGCCTTTGGGGACAAAGACAAAGAGGTTAACTATGACTGTTGGTAAAATAATAATAATAATAATAATAGCTACGACTATAGAGTATTACTTATGGGAGGCACAGTACTAAGAGATTTACCTACATAATTTTATTTAGCCCTCACATCAACCCTATGATATAGATACAATTATTATCCTCTCTTTTTAGGAGAGGAAGCTTACAATGGCTAGGTCACTTACCCAAATTCACACAATATGTTGATGATGGAGCTGGCATTTGAATCTAGAAGGTCTTACTTTATAAGTGGCACTTTAATCATACAGAACACATACAGTATTAAAAACTATGCAATCTAAGTATAAACATTACAACAAACAAGTGAGACTCCTTAGAGTGTGAGAAGAAAGTAGAAAAAAACACACAAAATATTATCCCTTTAAGACATCTGTGCAGACAATTTTCTCACTCAGGCCTTCAATAAAACCTAGGGGAAATTCTCATGGTTCTTTATTACTAATAAAAAATTATCTCCTACTTCTAAATGCAATAACAATCTCATTTCAGAATTAAAAATGTCAGTCCATGGTCATAATCAAGATTCCAAGGTTCGTTTGAGGTTAAAGTTCCTATTCCACCCTACTACAATAAGTTGCCTCTGACTAGTCCAATTTGGGAGCAGTGTGGGAGGGAGGGGCAGGGGAAGAGTGAGAGGAAGAAGACAGATTAAGGGCAAGAAATGTTTAACATGGCTAGTACTGTCATGTGGTCATGATCTCACTTTGTGAGCTGGCAAAGCTAATTCATCTCTTGGAGAGCCTTTCTGTACTCTCAATGATTTCCCCACTGAGAACCTCCAGTTATATTTCTGGGATTAAGGCAATGCTTATTTTCTAGGTGTCTGCTTATAATTCCTCCTGAGATCATGGACATCCAGTGGTCTATTCTGTTGGAATACCATCATCCCATCAAGCAGCCCTTTTGGGTTCCATGCTGGATACCAGTTGGAGCTCTGCAGTTAATCTATGGGGATCATGGGGTTGAATGCTGCTATTTACCAAGGCAGACTTCATCATTTCCCACATTTGGGCATTTCTTGAAATGGGTATGGTATCAGTTTATGTATTTCACAGTCTTCTAGGGAGGAAGATTAAATGCTCTGAGAAGTCTATATATTTTACAGACTTCTGGGGAGGAAGATTAAATGCTCTGAGCAGTTTGCTTCAGCTTCACTTACTTGGTGATGAGGTGTATGTGTTTGAGTCAGAAGTGATGGCAAATTTTAGAGCATTCCAAAAACTTTCCAAAGAAATCCTCTCTGAAAATGGTCCTCTTTGTTGGCCTTTCCAACCATCTTATATCTTTGAGGCTGTTACTATGCTAAGGATTTTCAAAGCAACTTCCCAGAATGTTTCTTTTGCAAGTCTTGCATGTATGGCTTAGCTTCTCATTTTATTTATTTACTAGAAGCCCGTTGCAGGAAGATTCTTGCAAGAATAGGGCTTCCTGCGGCTGGAGCGAAGCAGAGAAGGGAGCGAAACCCGCTGAGGCGGCTTCGCTCCCGCCTCCGCTGCCCAGGTTGTTTCCCTCCTGCCTCTCCTGCCTGGCTTGCTTCACTCCCGCCTCCATTGCATGGCTTGCTTCGCTCCCAGCCAGTATATGCAAATTAACCGCCGTCTTGGTTGGGTTAATTTGCATATAGTCACTCTGATTGGCCGGTGGGCATAGCAAAGGTATGGTCAATTAGCATCTTTGTCTTTTATTAGTGTAGATTTTTGTTGTTGTTGTTATGAGCCAATTTTACTTTAAACACAGATGCAAATTATGTCAAACTCAATTTAGATTGTGGAGATATTTGGCAACTATTATTTTATTCTCAGTATTTGCATCCTGCTAAAATGCTTCTATGATTTGGTTAAAAGGTTCTTATAGAGAACAGAAAGTTTAAAAAAGAATGGTTGTTCTGTAATTTTGAAACATCTAGCTAGTTTTTTTCCCTAAACTTCACATGAGGATATGTTTTTATTGATTTTTTAGAGAGAAATGAAGGGAGAGAGAGAGATTGAGAGATCAATATCAATGTGAAAGAAAAACATCAATTGGTTGCCTCCTGTATGCACCTTGATTGGCGATTGAACCCTCAACCTTTTGATATATGGGCTGAGGCTCCAACTACTGAACTACAGTGGCCAGAGTGCCCTCTTTAGTTTTTAACCAAAATTTATCCTCCCATAATTGAAGATAAACTTATCCTCTATCATTTAATCTCAAAAGTTGGAGCTTCTGAACCCTCAATTAAGCCTTGCTAACTTAATTATCTTAGCTAAGTGTTTCTTTCTCATTCAGCTTATAGTTCATTTATTCCTTCCTGAGATATGAGTCATTATGATAGAGCTATATAACCAATATACTTGTTTGTCTGGAAGTCATTTTAATGTCTTTGAAAGATTGAATTATCATAGTTTATCTGATTTCCATATAAACAGAAAGAATAAACTTTATTCAAGCCCAATAAAACAATCTCTTCTTGGTCTTCATCCTCTTTGACTGCCCTACGTCAATCACACATTAAAGCACCCGCCCACATCATATTCCAATGAGCTGTCTCTGACTATTCCACAACTGGAGTGTCTTTTTAGAAATGTTCTCTTTCCTTGACCTCTGTGATTGGTTCTCTTTCTACTTCTTAAACTTTCCTCTTACTAATTTCTTTGAATCCTCATGAGTGTCCTTGGCCATCTTTCCCCCTTTCTTTCCCTTAGCACTTATATCCATACTCTGGTGTAATGGCCACCCATATACAGGAAATCCCTGTAGTGTCATCTTTACTTTCTTCTTTTTTTCTCTTGTACCTAGTGTATTTACTTTTATTGTGGCTCTTATCACATCGAAGTGTAATAATTTCCCTGTAGTTTTGTCTCTGATAATTGAAATTAGAGATATGGTTTCTTATTCACTAGCCAGTATCAGACACATAAAACATGCTCAAAAACATTTAAATAAATAAGTAAAAGTTTTCTGTATCTATCTAGTTTGCTGGGTAAATCTGTATGTTTAGATAGTCACTCAAATGAAACATGGATAGAATAAATGGAACTGTTTTTCTACCACCAGTCCTTCCTTCTGACTTCCCAAATTCAGTCTCAAAGGAGTCCCCTTTGATTCTTCTGTTGGCATTATCAACCTCAGCTAAACAGTCATCAATTTCTGTGTGTTCTACCTGGGCAACATTTTTGCATTTGACCCTTCTTTTACTTCCAGCTTCCATTCCCAATTTTTTTTATTACCATTGGCCTGGATAAATTGGAAAATAGTTGTGGTACAAATAAAACATAATTTGAAATCAGGCAGATCCAGGCTCATATCTTGAGTCAACTGTTAGATGAACAGTAATATATTTCACCTTTTTGAACTTCAGTTTCCTCATATATGATTTCCATTATAATCATTGATTAATGTCTCCACTAGATATAAACTCTGTTAGGTCAAGAATTATGTCTTATTTGACTTATTATTCTCATAAATCAACCATAGTTCCTGGAACACAGCTGCTACTGGTTGGTGCTGTTTGCTAAATAAATAAATGAATGAGGATGGATCATATCTACCTCACCATGCTAAAGCAAGAGATAAATCAAATGTGATAAAACATGTTAGGAATCCTAAACAGATATGTGGAAGGGCCCAGGTTAAGATCTCCAGCTGAAACCATGAGATGAGCTATCTCCCAGCTGCCAGTAGCAGCTGCCAGCCATGTGAGTGATGCCCTTCTGGAGTCCCGTTTATCCTGGCATTCCAACTAACACCATAGGAAAAGAACCATGTAGGCAATTGACAGAATCTTGACCCACAAAAATTGTTATTGCTTTAAGCAATTAAGTTTTAGAGCAGCGTAGAGGGGTTTATATTAATTACAGCCATAATATAAACCTAAAACACATGGCATTGGCTTTGAGATTCAACTGTGAGTAGAGGAATGAAGAGTAAGGAGATGTGGTAGAGGCTGAAAAGGCAATGAGGAGATTCGTATTAGAGGCTAAAGAAAAGGGGAACAGCATCCTATAGTGATAGAAGATTTGACAACACTGTCACCTACTATAGCATGGATAACAGAAGATACAAATAATGAACTTGTGGACTTGGCTAAAGCAATTCCAGGCAGGATGCAGAAAGTGTGAATTGGCTTTAAATGCTGATAATGGGTTGATGAAAGAGAAAGAATACCCAGAGAAACAATATGGATTTCAAGCAGAATTTAGAGAAAAAATTTACATTAAAGTTTCAAGGTTGAACAATAAAACTGTTTCTCATTTCAAACCTCTCCACATGGCAAAAAAGTTGGCAAAGTAAGAAATGATACTTGGAAAAGATCAAACCCAGGGTGCTGCTAGTACAGGGGTAGGCAAAAGTAGGTTTACAGTGGCATTGTGACCTTCTTTTGAGTTAATAAAGCTACTATAATCATCATAACCTGCATATCTTTTTCCATGCAAACAACTATAAACCCTTTTACCACCCCTGTGTAATGTGGTCTCTGGTCAAGGCCAACTACAAACATAGATTTTTCCTTATGGAAAAGTAAAGGTGATTTAGTAGGAAGAATCTGGAGTTCAGAAGATTGAGCTCTAAACCCAGGAAAAACCTTCAGAGGGAGCAGAATTGGGTACCAATCAATGTCCATTTCCTGATGCGGGAGCAGGGAAATTAGCAACTTGTGCCTGGCTGGGTATCAGAATTTCTATAAACAGTGACTGCTAAGTGCTACCTGTTTTCCTTTTTTAAGTGGGAATATCTATTATGATTATCCTCTCCCCACTGTTTGCTTGGCATGAGTAAGGTAGACAGTTCACAGGTTTCTGCACCCAAGAAGATTCATTCTCTACTAGATCTAATTTAGTTGAAAACATCTTGGACCTTGAGTGTGTTACATATTATAGGTCCGCCAATACATGCCACAAACATGAAGGAACCCAACTACAGCTGCCTTAAAGCCAGGAAGAAGCTACATATACCTGATGAGATAATCTTGGAAATATTGCCAACATGAGATCAGTTAAAATGCCACAATATTTTCCACTCATCATCCCTGTGTGGGAACTGTGAAAATACAGTGGGTAAAGGAATCTGTGGACAGGAAAAAATGGGTAGGGACAGTGCTTTGAATTAGCACCTTGTTATACTTTCATAGAAGAAAATATATCTCTTTCTTTTTCTCTCTTTTTTTTTCTGAAATTGCATGTCACATTTCAGTGCTTTCTCACTTGAAATGGGTATTAGAGAAGTGATCCCATTGTCCAAAAGTCATAGAAAGGCAGGTTCAACTACATTAAATGGAAAGCCAATAAAAAACTGAAAGTGAACTCAAATCTTTTTATTTCTGAAAGTGGTGATTTTCTCTTCATGTGTGAGTTGTGGTGGTTCAGACAGAAAACCAGCCTGAAACTTCAACTGAAATCAGTCTTATTCCCATATGAATACCCCCAAATGCAGGCATGGTGTTAGGGAAGACTAGTTTTAGCTGCAAGTGATAAAAGATGTTTGGGTAAGAGTGGCTTCAAATTGATTGCTCTCAGACCTAAATGATTCTGGAGATAGGCATTCCAGAACTCATATAGTAGTAGTTCCATGATTAGTAAGAGATACAGGCTCCTTATATTTTATTGTTCTACCATCTTCAATATGTAGCTTCCATCCTATCATCCAAAACGACTTCAGCACCATGATGTCCACAATTTAGCATCAGGATGGAGAAAAATCTTAAAAGTTCTCAACCCCATCTTTTAAAAAAATTTCCAGAAGCTGAAAGTGACACTTCTACTTATATCTAATTGGACAGAAATTAGTTACTCGGTCATATCTGGTTTCAAAGAAAGCTGAGGAATATAGTTCATATTTTGGGTGATCATATGCCCCAGCTAACAAAGTGATTCTAGAATGAATCAATCTCTGTTACAGGTTCTATACAGTAGTGAGCCGTTTTTTATGGCTGCCCCAAATCCTTTCAGCATGCTGACTTTTTTTTTTTCTCTATAGTTTCCATCATTGCAAATTCCTAGTAAGAGTGGTTGAGAAGCAAGAAATGAGACCAGAGAACCCTGGCTGTGGAGGGCCTCCTGCCACCACCCACCCCAGTTCCATGTCCGAGCCTGGGGGCCAGTCTCAATCAGGCAATCAGGGGCTGCCAGCAGCGGGGGGTTGGGGGGTGGGGGAAAGACTGCAGGAAGTTGGCCGGCCAGGGAAGGTTGGCTGTGGGAGTGCACTGACCACCAGGGGGCAGCTCCTGCGTTGATTGTCTGCCCCCTGGTGGTCAGTGCGCATAATAACGACTGGTTGTTCTAGTCATTCCAGTCACTTAGGCTTTTATATATATAGATTTTAGATCCAAATTCCCATATGGAATCATTTTCTTTCAGCCTGAAAAGCTCCCTTATCATTTCTTAACATTCAGGGCTGCTGGCGAGAAATTTGCAGTTTTTGTTTGTCTGAATGCCTTCATGTTAAAAGATATTTTTGATGGATTTAGAATGCTAATTTGATAGTATTTTTAAAAATCTATCAGCTATAAAATGGTTTTTCATTTTCCTTTGGCCTATCTCATTTCTTTAGACATGTTTGTAGTATTTTTTTTTTCATTCCTCTGTGCCATATCTTTTTTCCTCTGTTGTATTTAAATGTTTTCAGGAGTTTATTTATGATGTGCTTTGATCTAAGGTGTATATGTCTGTGTGTGTGTGTGTGTCCTGTTTAGGGTTCATTGAGCTCTTTGAATGCATAGATTAAGAGTTTTTATCAAATTTTGAAAATTGAGAGGCATTATTTCTTCACACCCCACACACTTTTCCTTTCCTTCTGGGACTCTGTATAGACATATGCTAGACCACTTGATATTGTCTCATTAGTCACTGAGGTTATATTTATTTAGTCTTTTTCTCTGTGTTTCAGTTTGGATTGTTTCAATTGCAGTGTCTTCAAGTTCACTGATTTTATTTCTGCCAGACTCTAATCTGCTGTCAATACTATTCACTACATTTTTCTCTTCAGATATTATAGTTTTGTTCTTTATAGTTTCTACTTGGAACCTGATGACATCTTTATTTTTCCTTCAGATTCTCTTTATAGTCTTTATTTAACTCTTGAAGTGAGCATATTCATACTAGCAGTTTTAAAACCTCTGATAATTTTATTATTTCCACCATATTTTGTCTATTTCTACTGACTAATTTTTTGCCTGGTCCTTGGTCACATTTTTTTTTCATTTATTATGCCTAGTGAATTTTGGTTTGACTGTTAGCCACTATAAATTTTGTTATTTAGGGTCTGATTTCTTTTGAGTTCCTGCAGTGTTGAATAAAATTTGGCAGGCCTCAAAGTTACTTGCAGATTAGCTCCATCATTTATTAAACTTTGTTATTAATATCTTATTGTGGTCTTTACTATAGGACTATTGTTTACCTGACTACTTAGTGCCCCTTGCCCCCCACTCTGGCTGATTGAAATTCAAATATCCCTCAGCCTTGTTTGAGTTCTGGGAGTTGCTCTAATTATAGCTCCCTGAGAATTCTTCATCTGGCTTTATGAATTTCTATTTAGTGATGTGTAGCTTGGTATTTAATAGCAGAATCAAAGCTACCTTACGCAGATGTCTCAAGCTTTGCCTCTATGTAGTTCCCTTCTCTCTGGAAAACTGTCCATAATACTAGCTGTCCAGCCTCCCTGAACTCTGATCTCTGTCTCTTCCGTGCATTAAAAAAAATTGTGCTCTGTATAAACTCTATATCTCTGTGTCAAAATCTGGATGCTAATTCTAAACAGAAAACCTGATTTATTTTTCTTCTCTCAGAAACTACACTCCCATGGTGCCTGTTGTTCAATGTCTGAAAATAGTTGTTTTATCTATTTTGCTTAATTTTTCAGTTGTTTACATCAGAGAACAAATCTTATAATTCTTCCAGGTGACTGGGAAACCAAAAACTCCATATACTTTTTTGGAAAGTTTGCCTTAGATGCATACGATAAATTAGATACTTCTCCTCTCTCCTATATGGTGTAAATATGTGATTGTTACAATTCCTTAAGTTTCTGACAGACATACCAATATTTATCTTATTTGAGTTCTACTTGGGTATTCAATGGCCATAGCTCCTTGAAAGGGGTTCTGGCCCTTTTAACAAAACAAAAAAATGTTTTATCTTTGTAATTTCTGTGGAAACCTGCCTGTACTGGGTCTCAATGCAAAGCAAATTTATTTAGTTTCACTTTCGGCTGGTTGGTATTTTTCTTCATTTCCTGTAGTTTGCCAGATCAATCTATGTTCAGTGGTGGCAGGAGAAGTTAATATAATGCTACCCATTGTGACTAACTTACACTATTTACATTTAATTGTATGATTCAGTGAGTAGTTGCCACAAAGGTTAGGCACTCTTATAAATCACCAAAATAAATAATGAACGTCTATTCCAATGACAGTACGAGGCTTAGAGATTTTCAGTCTGAAAAAAAAAAAGAAAGGAAGAGAAAGTGGAAAGAGGGAGGAAAGACAGTAACAAGTAATTTAGGAAAGTATATTTTGCTTGCTTGTTTTACAAAATAATTTCTAATGTGCATTCATAAATCTACAGTCTTCTACGTGGTCCATACCCTCATTGCTCTCTTCTAATCTAGTGGTAAAAGGCTTTCATGTTTCTCCTTTCTTCAATCTTACAAAGTAATTTCAAAATAATATCTATTCCTATTAAATATGTGAGCACATGACTCAAACATCAACTGACAGATCTCTACATAAAAATCATTGATTAATAACAACCTATGGCAGAATGTGGAATGGGCAATGGACCAGGGGACAGGAAGGAGCTTGTAGAGGAAAGTATTTGCTCAGTGGGAGGCTATCAAGATCAATTCAATTATATACTAAATTATTGAATGGTTTTATTGATGACTTACAAAAATATTTTCAGGTGTTTGAAGTGAAATCTTTTTAGCTTGCAAAAATTTTTAATAAACAAGAAAAATTAAAGGAGAGAAAGAGCCAATGCTAGACTTCTAATGGGTAGGAAATCTCTGAAAGCTGAAACACTTGGAGACACATAGCAGGCAGCATCAAATTGTGAATGTGTCTGTAAAGCATCAGCCAGTTTTAAGAAAACCCAAACTTCTAATTTATGATATTTCTGAAGATAGACCTGTCTCCAGCTACTAAGTAAAACATTTTAATTTGGGGCATTTCTAATAGAAATGTAAGCAAGAACTGAAATGTGTGGTGTGTGTGTGTGTGTGTGTGTGTGTGTGTGTGTATTTTAGTTCTTCACATTTCAATTTAGAACTTGTAGGCATGATATACTTTTTCAAAGAGCAAAAGTTTATTTATTTAGATCATGCCTACTTATGCTGCTCTTGACCAACCCATACGTGTTCTGATGGGGTGCTTTGTCTTGTTGAACTTGGGCAAGGCCATGAGACTTGCTGGCCAATGTAGCTCATCATGGTTATCCTCACCTTGAACTCACATTATTCATAGAGCCTAATATAAAATTTGTTTTGAAACATTTAGTCTTTATGGTCCTTAAAAAGCATGAATTATCACACTTCACTGGAAACATGGAATTACAAGTTCACCAGGGCAAGCTCTGCATTTTTGCTGCCTCCCTTGCTGGACACAGAAAAGGCAGTAAAGATTTATCTGGTGGTTTCAGTTCCAAATCTCTCATGATAAACCCGGAGAGGAGACTTTCTAATATCAAGAACCATTTCTATTGGTTATCTGTTTAATCTTAATGTCTTCTTTGGCACCATACTTATTTCTTATGGTAGGGAATGAAGACTCTGAAAATGCTTAAATGTAAGTTCAAATATCATTAGGGGATCGGCATGTAAGGTGGTAAGCATTTGGGCCCAGGACAAAACAAATGTGGGGCTTTTGGGAAACCCAGGAAGTTTAATTCTCATACTAAACCCAATGAAATAAAAATAGTGTAGTAACTGCATTTTACAGGTTGGGGAACTGAGGCAGACAGAGATTAAATAATTTACCCAAGGTCACAAAGCTATTTATGATTAGAGCTAAATTTAATCAAGGTGGTCTGTTACAAGAATCTATGCTCTGAATAGTTAGACGTGTCACTTGGCAACCCAAATAGCAGGGGGTCTACAAGGACAGAACGTTGCAAAAAGATAAAACAATTAAAATTGCTTGTAATGGCCACAGTCAAGGAAATGAGACTATAACACCAAAGCTCATCTCTTTTCTCAATCAGGAAACTTTTACAACCTTCTTCTTAGATGAGGGTCCCATCCCCAAGTGAGGCCAGGTCAGGAGCAAGCATCCGGTGGGAGCTCACAACAAGAATGCAATGTTATAGAATGAAGGGTCCTGGAGAGTATGGAAGGTATGTGAAGTATGTGTAGTGTGGCAGGAATATTCAAAATGGTCAAGAGGAACTCATGAAGAGGAGGACCATCTATTCTATCAACTATCTCCAGAATCCATCACAGAGCTTAGAATATATCACAACAGAAAATACCCATATGAAAATATTGAGATGAAAATTGAGGGGCACACAAGGAAATCATCAATTTAGAGATGATACTTAAGCAGGAGAAAGACTGACAAATAATTTTGACTTCCTGAAGTCTAGCAGTTTTCTTATTAATACCTACTAATAATGAATCATATTAGTTAATACCTTCATTAGGAATAATGGCATATACCACTTGCTAGTTCATTGATCTCCATCATTGCTAAAATCCCATTGTTAAGAAATGTCATGAGTGATTCCCACTATATAGCTCCACCTCGATTTTCAGGCTCCTTTTTTTTTGCCATTTTATGACTTTGAAATTCCCCCATTCCTCACCAGCACCACTATAGGCTTTAAAGTGTCCCTCAAATTTTAGAGAGCAGAGGTGCATGCCTGAACATAGGCTTGGTCTGACTCTTCTCTGGTCATACAGTTTGTAGAGGGAAAAAAAATATGGTGATACAAGGGTCCTATGCATGATTGATTTGGTCAGCATGGTCTAGATAATAGATGCTTTGTTATCTTCTACAAACCTGCTCTAATTATTTACAATCCCCATTCCAAAGTTTTGAGTGGACATGTTATTAGTGAAAGGAATTTTAGAGACAGGACAGGCTGTTTTAGGGAAAAGGGGGGTTCATGGAAGAGGAATGCATATGTGATGGGAAGAAGATAGCTCCAAGACACCAGAATGCATGTCTTTTACAGAGGATAGAAAAATGTTACAGGAAGGAAGGCATACATTTACAGAGGATAGAGGAATGTTGCAAGAAAAAGGGGAGAGGAAAAAGGGGGTACCTCGTGGCCTTTGACCATTGAAACTGATACTCTGCAAAAGAATAATCAATTAGGAACAAACAGGAGTCATAAATTAAGGAAGGGCCTAATTAGAAAGGGTCATGTACAGACAAAGAGCTGCAGCCTGTATAAACTTGGAGACAAAGAGACTCAAGAGATTTAATACTTTAGATTTTCCCCCCATTTTAGAGAGAAAGAGCAGGCTTTTTCCATTTGGGGATCCTCCCCCAGGGAGTCCCCTTTGAGGACACCTCCTCAGGGAGAGTTTGTATATATTTGTAGTAAACTTCCACATTTTGATTTTAAAATCTTTTAGCCCACGAATTTATTCTTTAAACTTTGTGAGACCAGGACCCACAGGGGTTAAATCTGCTCCCTGAACTTCACATATCATTAGTACATTAATATCACCATAAGCACCTTTGATGAAAGATAGCATATTGCAGTAACTCTGAAAAATGTTTTCCACCTTTGCTGATTTCCCTGGGGATGCTCTGTTGACTTAGACACAAAAAATCTTTCTGTCTTTCGCTCTTTTATCTACATTCTCTGATGGAGCTAATTGCAGACTTAGTCACTTTGATATACCTGTCTGCCAACTGGAAGAAGAAGAAAGGAAAACTTTTCTAGTTATTTGCTAGTACTCAATGCTAAATCAATGGTTCTGGAGCTTTAACTGAAAGGTGCATGTGTGTGTGTATGTGTTACTACTAACTTGAGTATACATAACTTCAATTTGGGGCTGGCAACAATCAAGTGGGAAATGGCTTTCACAGCTGAGTAGCTTTTTAATTTTTCTCGACAAAACATGTACTGGTGTTAGTAGGGCTCTGTTGGTAGTCGTGGCTGGCAGCATTATGTGGTACCTTGGCTGGTATTCCCTTACATGGTTTCCAAGTGTTTGTGTATAAAAATTTGTGTATCCTAAGAACACAGAAGCATTGGAATAAAGGGGCTGGTCTCTAGTTGGTGTGACACAAATGCTCTGATGTCTGGTCTTTTGATGAAATGGAGAGGCATGCCAGGATCGTCAAAGCATCTGGGGTGGGTGCTTTGGCCCCTGAAATCATTCTCTATTCTAAAAGGCAATGAACCAGGATTGAAAAAGAAGCCAAGATACTTGGAAATGAATACACCTGTTTGGTAGAAAAGGGATATTCCAGCCTCACTTTTCTATAATTCTCAGGTAGATGTCCATGAATAGAACTGATCATGTCCCCATGTCTTCCCTTATGCCTTGTGCCAAAGCAACACCCACCCCCCTTTTTTTTAAGCCTCCCCCAAGGACATGCTTAAAGAGAAGAAGGGAGAAAAAAATATATATAGAAACATTGATCAGTTGCCCTCCATATGCACCCAAACCAGGGACCAAACCTGCAACACAGGTATGTGCCCTGATCTAGAATCAAACCAGCAATCCTTTGGTGCATAGGACAATGCTCAACCAACTGAGCCGCTCCAGTCTAGAAGAAGCAACATATTTTTTAACTTGGGAAACTGCCTATTGCAGATTTGTCCTTTAGACTGACTCTTTGCCATTTCTTGTGTTGAGATAGCTCAACATTATTTTTTTAATGCTTAGCTGAATAAAACATCTCTTTCATTAGTAAACAAAGTTTTAACCCTTTTATAGTGTAGAATCATATGCCCCATTTCTATGGCAACATCTTTTTATAGGATAGTTTCTTTTATCCTGAGTGTTACTTAGTCTGTGGAAGGGATTTATTGTTAGTTTCCTAAACTCTTCTTATCCCAGATCCAATCTTGCTCTCTTCTTCCCAACTCCAGTTATCACCTCTATTGATTAACTGCATAGCTATTGAGTCAATCCACAATAGCCATGCCCTCTGCTTAGCCATGGGCATCATCAGTCATTTTTTCATATTTAATTGCTTATTTATTAAAATAGTATTTATTGTTGTGCCAGTCACAGGAAGGGGAACACAGTCTCTTTTTTTCAAAGAGCCTGTGGTCTAATAAAAAAGATGAATATGAACAAAAATGGCTCCGGAAAGCACATTTGACTCAGAAGTCAACCTAGAAAAAGTAAGCATTTAAAGATAACCCACTACCTGTGTGTGTGTGTGTGTGTGTGTGTGTGTGTGTGTGTGTGTGTGTGTATGCTAAAGTGCTAAAGTAATCACATGGGATATGCAAATCTAAATTATATTTGCATATAATTAGTTATTGAGAGTATTTATTGAGAGTATTTATTGCTAGATGGGACAGCACTAGGTACATTAATTCAGCAAAAATACTTATTTTGGTATACCCCCATGCTAGCCGTTGGGTATAAAGACCCTGCAGATACCAAGATGATGCCATCTGTCCTCTACTTCAGGGAGGTTACAGTCTAGTAGCTAAGAGGAAGAATTGAGTATTATATTAGAAGAATTGCTAAGAAATGAGTCCCAGGAGGGCCTAGGTACTCATGGGTGGGCATGCAACCAACCTGGGACGTGGCTAGGTTCTCAAGGAGGACTTTCCTCCTTCAGGATTGAGCTTTATCCAAGTGGAAAATGAGAAAGGCATTTCAAACAGTGAAAAGAGTATGCACAAAGAGTCTATCTAAAACAGAAAAGCAGCAAGGCTCTTTCTACTAATGCTATTACTCAGTACAGTGTTTTTACAACAAGATTTTATTTTCAAAGCACCTGTTGTGCACGATGAAATTTAATCTGCATTTTGATTGAAAAAAAAAAAGAAAAGAAAAGATAGGTATTATTTCATCAATCAAGAGAAAGCAAGAAAAATCCATGGTTCCAAAGAGCTGTGTCTACCCTGAGTTCTGTGGCCATATTGCCACTGGGATAGAGCTGCTGGGGGTATTGTGTCTTTCCTCTGAGATGAGAACTTCACCCGGTGCTTTGTCAGAGACAGCATTGGCCTGAGGAGGGTTGCTTTAGAAACAGCAACATTACCCTCAATATTCACAAATGATCATTTTTTAGATGTTATCTGGAGCCTAGGAATTCAGGAACATTTTTCTTAAAACCATCTTAACAAACTATTAATTTAGTGGAATCTCAACTAGAAGCTAAAATGCATGCATATGACCTGAGGTTAGTTACTCAAGAGACTTGCTGGGAACCAGCCTAGGTGAACCTATAAGAAGTGAGTGCCTCTCAAGAGAGATTGAAAACTGAAATTGATACCATCAAAGCTGTCTCAGCTACACTGATAAATATCTCCCCATCCAACAAAGTAGAAATATCTGAGAATGAAGACAAGTGTGAAAATATTCTTGACATCAAGGAGACCTAAGAAGTACAAACTTGATGTGAGATGTAACTGACAATTAGTATTTTTGTCAGTCTCCAGGCCCTTTCTTTGATCTGCTCCATGAACACGTTAGTAGAGTATGTAAGTATTCTAAACATGTGCCATATGTTGGAACTAAATTGAATTTCACTTGTTTCCTTTTACTATGATGAAACTTAAAGGACAGGTAGCCAAGTGGAATTGCCTTAGGCCACTCGGTTTTCAAGCTTTGGAATTGGAAGTGTATTTTAGGCATCCTCTCTCTATTTCTTACTCCAACTATTAGGATGTACTCCCTGCTGTACTTGCATCAATTGAGTCACTACTGGAAATTCTCTTTGATTTTCCTTTGCTAATTGAAAAAGAGTTCCAATTTCCAAGTTTCCCTGAAGGCTCCATACAGACATTATCTTGAAAGTCAACACTGAAGAGAGAAATTTGCTTGTGTTTTGTCTTTTCTTTTGAAAATTAAGACAAATATTGACTGGCCAAACCATGAGCAGACTTTTAAGGTCAAGGCTTATGTATATAGCATATTATTGATTTGTGTACTATTATGTTCCAATGTCAATCTAAAGAAACAGAAAACATAGAAAGGTATGATTTTCTTCCTAAAAGGTAGTTATGGTACTTATAGTTGCAGTGTATTTTGTCATTCTGACCTTCAATATTTCTTTAAAAGGTAAATATTAAATTATGTTTATGAATTTATAGAAGGCCTGAGTTCAAAATGCTTTTGCTAGATTGAGTTTACTTGCATTTTGAAGAACTCACTCCACTAGAAAAATGCTTTCCTTCTCTTTCAAATTCTTCAAAATGTCATGGTTATTAATAATTTTGCTTTCTTTAAGAGATAACTGATTATATTTTTTTCTTAGAAAGATTAATAAGTTAAAAGTATTTCCTTTAAAAAACATAACAAACATCCTTATACCTCCACTTTTTTTCATTGGTACTCAAATCTTTTTTGTTAATAAATTAGGTCACTGTCAGTCTCTTTTCTCTTAGTTCAAGTCAAAACTCAAGACCAACTTTTTCTCTTTTTTTAAAATACCTTTTTATTGATTTCAGAGAGGAGGGGAGAGGGAGAGAGAGTTAGAAACATCAATGATGGGAAAGAATCATTGATTGGCTGCCTCTTGCATGCCCCGCACTGAGGATTGAGCCCACAACCCAGGCATGTGCCCTTAACCAGAATTGTACACAGGACCCTTCAGTCTGCAGGCCGATGCTCTATCCACTGAGCAAAACTGACTAGGGCAAGAACAACTTTTTCTTTGCATGTATTTTAAAAGCTCCAAATGCTCAGAATTAAGAAGATTTAGGAATCTTTAAAAATAATAAGTTTATTTCATACTGATTAGATGCAATAATTTGATGGTTAGTTCATGGCTACCTGGACAAGCTACCTGAAAACACCAAGAGCTGAGAGTATTTACCATGACATAACTTTGGTGTTTCAGACACTAGAAATTCTAGATTATTCAGTCAAATTTCTTTTCCACCCTTATCCCTTGTCTTTTTCTCCTTTTCCTGCCTTTTAACATCTTAAAATAGGTTCTGTGAGATGAAAGACTCACTTAATGACTTGCTAGAAATAATATATTTACAAGTAACAAAAAACCAAATTTCTACTGGTTCAAACAAAACTTGAACTGCAAGAGATTTTCCAGGACAATTATCTCTAAATCTGTGTTCCAGATAGCAGTGGTACTGATTAGTCTTTAATTGCTATGGTAATAGGAGATTGAAACAGGAAGAGAATTATAAAATATTTTGATGATGGAGAAAGTATTCTATAACATTTATAAACTTGTGCAAAATATGAAGGTCTGACTTAGACAGAAGTTCACAGGAGCAACCATCATGAGATCTCCAAGAGTCTGTAAACCAGGATTCTAAGGAACCATGGGTGTAGAAAAGAGAGCCCTGGACTAATAACCAAGGCAAATTTTACTTCTTTCATTATTATGTGATATCCTATTTCTTGAACTATGAAAAAATGTGACAACAAGGCTACTGACATGGTATGGTACAGGAGTCCGAATGGCTCAAGCTAAGAGTATAATCTGCATGGCTAGAGGAAGGTTGTACATAAGAGGAACCATGTGCATGGCACAGTTGGGGGTAAAGAGCCACATGTGATTGTAGAAAGTCATTGTAATCACAGAGCAAGGGCCTGGAGTGCTCAAGGAATGATAATTACAATAACATAGTAGGAAAAAGAATTCCAGTTCAGAAGAGATGATACTATTTTATGGCAGTGTCTGAGAACTTCTGGTCTTGAGAATTGTCCACTCTATTTTAAAAAAAGTGAAAGGTTCTGGTCATTTAGCTTTCTTTGCTGAGGGCTTGACTATAGTCATAGAGTTATCTTAGAATGACACAATAAATATCTCATGCACTTAAAGACTTGGATGTGGAAAATAGCAGTTGATAAGAAAGAAATCTTATTAAAAGTGGCTGAATTCGAGTACTCTCCATTCCCTGAAAACAGCATGTTGGCCCTAGTTGGTTTGGTTCAGTGGATAGAATGTTGGCCTGCTGACTGAAGGGCCCTTGGTTTGATTCTGGTCAAGGGCACATGTCCAGGTTGCAGGCTCGATTCCCAGTGTGGGGCATGCAGAGGCAGCCGATCGATGATTCTCTCTCATCATTGATGTTTCTATCTCTCTTTACCTCTCCCTTCCTCTCTGAAATCAATAAATAATAAAAAAAAACACAGCATGTTGGTTGACATTTTATAAAAAACATGCCGATGTCATGTATGTGTCTTTACACCTCCAGAATCAAGATTGGACCAGTTCATTCATGTCATCAAGCACAAAGTCACTACAATGTGTTTTATTAGGCTCTGAGTTTCCTAGATATGACCATTCAGAATATAATTTAATGCAAATTATATTAACCATTTTATCACCATGACCGATCTTTTTTTTAAATTAAGGAGACTAATTCATTCATGAAATGCCAAACTGCAATGCCCCAAATGGCAAGAAGGTTCTGGTTTCCAAGATACTAGCTAAATTTAACATGTGCAATTGGGTGAAGAGATATGCTTTTTAGAGTACACCCAAGCTTACAGAATTCATTGTTCATTAAGAAATCCACATGCCATACTTCAGCTGAACCACCTCAGCCTTAGGAGCACTAAGGAAAGCTGAACAAACCAATAAATTTAATTTGGGTTCATGAAATTTTAACAGGGTTTCTCAACTTCACCCAATTGGTGGAACTGAAACTCTCCGGTTTGGCTTATGAAGAGATAAACTAAAAAAGTAGCAACTAAACAACCTCCCTTGTCTGGCGCCTCTGATATAAGCAAAAACAACAACAAAACCACTCAAACTCTTCTACGTCCAGTTCTCAAGTCCTTGTTGAGACAATAAGGACTCTTTATTTAGATAGGTGAAGCTTGAAGGGCTCATTAATGGAATAAGGTAGTAAAGCTGATACAGTATTTTAAAAATAATATTTTATTCTATCTGAGTAATGATCCTCAGTATTTTATTTTTCTGATGGAAATTTTGCCCCATTTCCCCACTTGATTAGTTAATATCGACTGTGATAGTGCTTGATTAAAACATCATCATTTGATTTTTCAACTTAGGATTAGGTTTTATTGAGATATTCTTCATTATTTTATTTAATAAAGAAGCTCCATCAAATATCTCTAAAGTACCTGCCCAATATGTAATTTTACTTCACAATAATTATAGGAATTTAATCATTGAAAAATATTTGTGAAATAATATTTGTGTATGTTTGAGTCACTGCCAGAGACTTCGGATACCTTCTTGGCCAAGTATCAAAGTTTTGCCAAGCATCAAATTTTGAGGGTCTGGAGTAAACCCTTATTGGTGAGAACATTGGCAAATATGTTCTCCCATGCAGTGGGCTTTCTTGTTGTTTTGTTGATGGTTTCTTTTGCTGTACAGAAGCTTTTTATTTTGATGTAGTCCCATTTGTTTATTTTCTCTTTAGTTTCCATTGCCCTGGGAGCTGTATTGGTGACAAAATTGCTTCGGCATATGTCTGAGATTTTGTTGCCTGTGGATTCCTCTAATATTTTCATGGTTTCCCATCTTACATTTAAGTACTTTATCCATTTTGAGTTTATTTTTGTGTATGGTGTAAGTTGGTGGTCTAGTTTCATTTTTTTGCATCTACCTGTCCAATTTTCCCAACACCATTTATTGAAGAAAATGTCTTGACTCCACTGCATGTGCTTGCCTTCTGTGTCAAATATTAATTAAGCATAATCGGCTTTGTCTGATTTCTGGGGTCTCTGTTCTGTTCCATTGACCTATATGTCTGTTCCTGTGCCAGTACCAGGCTGTTTTGATTACAGTGACTTTGTAGTATAACTTAAAATATCTGGAATTGTGATTCCTCCTATTTTGTTCCTCTTAAGATTGCTGCAGCTATTTGAGTTGTTTTTTTTTGTTTGTTTTGTTTTTAGTTCCATATACATTTTTGGAGTATTAGTTCTAGATCTGTGAAATATGCTACCTTTTTTCAATGTCCTGTAGTTTTCTGAGTACAGGTCTTTTACCTCCTTAGTTAAGTTTATTCCTAGGTATCTTTTTTTGTTTTTGGTGTGATGGTAAGTGGGATTGTTTTTTAATCTCTCTTTCTGTTAGTTCACTACTGGTGTATAAAAATGCCACAGATTTGTTGGCATTGGTTTTGTATCTTGCTACATCTCCACCATTTACAGGGAACTCATACAACTTAACAAAAGGAAGATAAACAACCCCATAAAAAAAGGGCAATGTACCTAAATAGATACTTTTAGAAAGAGGACATAAGGAAGGCTAAGAGACATATGAAAACAAGCTCAATGTCACTAGTCATCTGAGAGATGCAAATCAAAACGACAATTAGGTACCATTTCACACCTGTCAGAATGGCTGTCATCAACAAATCAATAAATGACAAGTGCTGGCGAGGATGCAGAGAAAAAGGAACCCTCATGCACTGCTGGTAAAAATGTAGACTGGTGCAGCCACTGTAGAGAACAATTTGGAGTTTCCTCAAAAAACTAAAAATGGACTCCCATTTGACCCAATGATCCCAATTCTAGGAATATATTCCAAGAAACTAGAAACACAAATCAGAAAGGATATGTGCACGCTTATGTTCATAGCAGCACAATTTACCATAGCTAAAATTTGGAAACAGCCTAAGTGCCCATCAGCAGATAAGTGGATTAAAAAACAGTGGTACATCTACATAATGGAATACTACGCTGCTATAAAAAAGAAAAAAATTACCATTTGCAAAAGCATGTATCGAACTAGAGAGAATTATGCTAAGCAAAATAAGCCAATCAGAGAAAGATAAATATCATATGATCTCACTCATTTGTGGAATATAATGAACAACATAAACTGATGAACAAAAACAGATCCAGAGAGAGAGAAGCACCAATGAAACCATCAAACCTCAGAGGAAAGACAGGGGAGGGTGGGGGTAAGGGAGAGAGATCAACCAAAGGACTTGTATGCATGCATATATGCATCACAGGTGGACAGAGACACCAGGGGGTTGAAGGCATAAGTGGGCAGTGTGTGTGGGGGAATGTGGGGATAAGAACACATGTAATATACCTTAATCAATAAAGAAAAACATTTTGATGGTCTATAAAAAGTAAAGAAATAACAGGAAAAGATTTGGAAAGAGT
>NW_006383013.1:5473691-5477896 GCF_000327345.1 Myotis davidii | reverse complement strand
GAGTGATTAGAAAAGCTGATAAATGTAACATTTAATGCAATAAATGAAGAGTGTTCTAAGAAGAAAAGAGCATCCAACTATGTTAAATGCTGTGGTGAAGCAAAATAAAGGTAGAAAGGGGTGTATGATGTTTAGATTATAAATTGGCCATTTGGGAATTCAGTGGGTAGTGTCTGTGAGATGGGGGGATGGTAGCCATATTGCACTGACTTAAAGAACATGGAGCTTGTGAGGAAATGAAGAACGAATATAGCTAATTTATTTCTGCAGGGGAGTAGGAAATATAAAAGCATGTTTTCCCATTTATTTTTTTTTTTTAAGAATTAACAAGACAAACGTGTGTTGTAAATCCCATTAATTCAGCTGATGTGGTCTTGGTCTTTTTCTTTGGAAACTGACCAAGCCAGCTTTGGGGAGATGATGTTGCCATTGCTCCTTAGGTAGCTATGGTCTCTCCAGGACTAACTTCCTTGAACAGAATGAAGAAAACCACTGGCTGTTCTACTTCATCACATTCTTGTGTTACTGTGACATATGGTGTGAAGCAAATATTAGTGCATGGGAATCTAAAACATCACGATGCATCTGAATTATTCCTCCCCAGTCACATTTGATCTGTGAATGACGGAAACACTCCATTTCATAGCCACATTTGTCATTCAAACTAAATCATGCATTTGGGGGGCATAAAATGAGATGCTTTAGAATGCATAAGATTACTAACTCTTGTCTATTCCTTCAAAGAAAGATTTGAATTATTTGGACAATGAGAAGAGTGGCTGCTTTAGAATGTGGCAATCAGAAGCTGGTGATGGATACATTATAATAGTTGAGAGGCCTGGTGCACAAAATCGTGTGCAGGTATGGTCCCTAGGCCTGGCCTACGACCAGGGCCATCTTCCCCAGCTGCCAGCAGCCAGACCTGCCCCTGCCGCCACCCATCCCCAGTTCCCAATTTGCCATTGGGTGATCGTAACCTGACGGCCAGAGTGAGGGACTGAGAGGTCAGATGTTCCTGCCTGCTTGTTGGCCCCATCCCTGCTACGGGTTGCCCCCTGTGTGTGGGTCTACTGGAAGGGCAGGAGCCTTGGCCTGGTGCCACCAGCATCCCCTGCCACCTTCCCCTGATTTCCTATTCAGCATCAGCCAATCAAAGCCTGATGTCTTGGGAAAGGGACCAAGAGGTGGTCAGTGCGCTTCATACTGACTGGTTGAGCAGTTGTTCTGGTTGTTCTGCCATTAGGGTCAATTTGCATATTACCTTTTATTATATAGGATAGAGACCCAGTGCATAGGTACATGGGTGGGGGCTGAATGGCCTGCCCTGATGGGTGCCCCAGATTGGGGTGGGGGTCCCTGCTGGAGGGCAGGGCCAGCTGGGGCAAGGAACAGTGGTCATTCTGGCCTCTGGTCATTCCAGTGTTTTGGTTGCTGGGCTTTTATTATATAGGATTAATATTAAACATATATTATTTTCCCTTTCCTCTTCAATCTCAGAAACCAATCCCTACCTCTGTGAGGTATTTTTGTTTTGTTTATTTATTTATTTATTTTAAAATATTCAGTTATTTTTGAAATTTAAAATCTGTAAATCAGATTTTTATAAGTCAAATAATAATTTCCAATGTATTTACATTATATTTTAAGAGTTCTATTTGTATAGACATGCACTTGGCTCTAAGATATGCTAGAAATTACATTTAAAATAATTGCTAATCTTAGAAGGTCTCAAGATAGAAAATCAAGAGTAAGTATTAGAGAAGCTGTTAGTAGATGCTAAATTTAGTGTTAGAGGTAAAGGAAAAGTTCAGGACCAATGTGAAGGTCAGTTTAGTTCCCAGAGGTTAAATGAACAAAATCAAGTGTCCTTGGGTCTAAATTAGAAGTCAGCAAAAGCTCTAAAGTCAAAGCCATAGAAATTTCTTAAGGAAGAAATCTCAAACTGTTTATCCTTATCTTGCTATCTTAGTGCTTCTTCCCTTGCCTTTTCACTTGCACTACAAAAAAACAGACAGTAGCTATAGGGTAAAAATTCTGAAATATATACATAAACATTGCTCTGAAAATTAAAGCCAGGTGAATACCACCCTAAGCTCCTTATTGCCTGTCGATATCAGAAACAGAATAGAGACTACTTATAGTTTCATTTTTAGAAACTACTTTAAAATTTTTTGCCTTAACTACCTAACTGGCTAGCTTTCCCTCAGAAGACCTTTCTAATTGTATGTGTTTCTATACTCTTTCCTCTCTCCCTCTTCCTACTGGTATCCCACCAAAAAACCCACACCCAAGATATATTATTAAGCCTTTTTTGATTATCTTGATTATATGTATATCCCATCTAGAAATCACTTTTTTGCTTTCTAAAATATCAACTTATCTTTTAATCAAACTGTTTTTGGTGCTAACCACTTTTTAAATGTAGTGACCTTATGTTTACATTGAAGTATTGGGTGAGGAAAAAATCTTGGCTTTCTTAGGGGCAATAAAGCCTTTGGTGTGTGTGTGTGTGTGTGTGTGTGTGTGTGTGTGTGTGTGTGTAATATCCAAATAATTTCTGCTGACCTAACAGGGAAGCCTATATGTATGTAGTCATTCCTCTTGCTTTTCCCGCTCCCCTCCTCAACCCTAAGTCCAGGAGGTTTGCTATACATATTAAAGTATTGGTTCCAGATTTATGTCTTCTGCAATGAATCTGCCTCTACTCTCCTGGAAGACATGTGCTGTCCTTCCTTTCTAGGTGTTTCCATAACATATTTTTATTAAAACAAAATAAAGGACATTTTCCATTGTATTGTAATTTTATATGTATTCTTCCAAAACCACAACATTCTTTAAATCAAAGCTCTATCTTATTTTTGCCATTATCCCTAGCACTTATATAGCATATAGTATATAAAAACAATTCAACAAGAAGACACAGAAATAGGAAAAAAGTGAAAGCAATGACAATAACATAAATTAAAAGATAATATTTACTTACAATGGTCCAAAGTTTTATCTTGATCAATTTATATGTTAAAATTGTTAGTAATAGGTATGGGTGCAAGGAACAGAAACCTCCAAATCATGGTGAATTTAAAATCACATAAGTTTACTTTTTCCCTCTGATTGAAGAAATTCAGAGGTAATAGGTCTGGGTATGATATGGCACTCTGTGGTAGCAATAACGCAGGCTGTTTTTACCCAGGCTGTGATCCTACAGGGTTAATTTCTACCCTTTAGGCCATCTTATGCTTCTAGATCAATGGTTCTCAATCTTCCTAATGCCTCGACCCTTTAATACAGTTCCTCATGTTGTGGTGACCCCCAATTTCATTGTTACAAATTGAACATAATTAAAGCATAGTGATTAATCACAAAAACAATATGTAATTATATATGTGTTTTTTGATGGTCTTAGGCAACCCCTGTAAAAGGGTCGTTCGACCCCCAAAAGGGGTCGCGACCCACAGGTTGAGAACCACTGTTCTAGATGGAGGCTGGAAGTCATGAAGGTCCAACCATCATGTCCAAATTCCAGCCATCAGGGAACCAGAAGGGGACAAACTTCTCTTCACCACACATTTCTTTTAAAATCTCTTCTCAGAAGTTGCATCTGACCCTTTTGATTATGCCCTACTGGCTGGAACTAGTCACATGATCAGTTTTAACTAAAAGGCATGGTGGAAAATGGAGTTTTTATTCTAGGTAGTCATGTGCTCAAGTAAAAATTGAGGATTTTATTAGAAAGTAAGGAAGGAAGAATTGACATTAGGAAATCACATTATTTGGCATATGTGCATTATCAAATTTAAGCCTCTCAACAACTTTATGAGTTCTAACTCTCTAGTTCTATTATCATCACCACTTACTCATTTGACAAATACAATTGTGCATTACTGTGTATTAGATCTAGCACCTTGGGATTGGCAGGAAAGAAGGCATGCAAACCCCTGTTCTCTTGGAGGTTTTAATCCTAATTGGGACAACAGACATTAAACAAATGAACATATAATATGACTAGAGGCCCGGTGCACAAAAATTTGTGCACTCGGGTGGGGAGGGGGTCCCTCAACCCGGCCTGTGCCCTCTAGCAGTCTTGGACCCCTCGGGAGATAACGACCTACTGGCTTAAGCCTGCTCCCGGGTGGCAGAGGGCAGGTCCAATCCCTAGGTGCAGCCCCTGGTCGGGCTCAGAGCAGGGCCGATTGGGGAGTTGGGGC
>NW_006383013.1:5472583-5472978 GCF_000327345.1 Myotis davidii | reverse complement strand
CTCCCCCAGTGGTGACCCTCACCCCACGGAGGTTTGGCCAGCCTGGGTGAGGGGCTGATGGCTGTTTTCAGACTGGCCACACCCCCTTTAGGGTGGGGGGTCCCCACTGTGGGGCCTGGCCAGTCTGGGGGAAGGGCTGAGGGCTGTTTTCAGGCTGGGGGTGACTGAAGCTCCCAACTGCTCCTTTTTTCCTTTTATTTTATTTATTTATTTATTTTTATTTTGGGCCAGCATTAGCTTAAGGCTTGGCTCCAGCTCTTAGGCCTCCACGGCTGAAAGTAGGTTTCTGGCCTTTGCATACAATGTTGCAAATCTGCTAGCTGAAGTCCGGCTGTATTTGTTACAATGTTTGAAACTGCAGGCTCAGAGGCCTGCAGCTGCAGGTGGGGGAGGGT
>NW_006383013.1:5466695-5472414 GCF_000327345.1 Myotis davidii | reverse complement strand
TTAGCCAATGAAAAGGGTAGCGGTCGTATGCCAATTACCATGTTTCTCTTTTATTAGTGTAGATGCTAGACAGTGATAACGTTTATGAAGAAAAGTTAATCAGGGTAAGAAAATAGTATATAATGAAGTTAAGGGTGATCCTGAAAGGACTTTGAGGAGATAACTTCTGAGCAATGATCTAGATGGAGCTATAGGAGCATCTGGGAGAGAAGGTTTTAGGGAAAGGAACAAAAACACCTTCAGTAGAACATTAGGGAGTTAATAAAATACTGGTAAATGTGGAAATAAAATCAGAGAAAGACAGAGGCAGAGCCAGACTACATAAATTGTAGACAATGATAGAAAGTTTAGATTTCATTTTGAGATTGATGGGTGCCACTTTGAGCTGGTGAGTGAAGTGATTATATTTAGGTCCTGCATAAATTATTTTGGTGACTGCACAAATCAACTCAGATGGTAGATGGCCAGTGAGATAGGAGGCAGAGTGGAAGCAAAGAAAGTAAATAGGGACTATTTAGAGGACTTAGGTGAGAGATGATGGAAGCTTCAACTAGGAAGGTGATAATGATAAATGTGATAATAAGTGATCAGAGGCAGAATATGTTTTAAAAGAGGAGTTGATGGAAATGAGTGATGAGAATAAAAGACATTAAGGATGACTTGTAGATTTTTATGATGGTTAATTTTACGTGATAACTTGGTTGTTATAATACCCAGTTGGAATTAGTTTTCTAATTGGATTAAATTAAAGGCACTAATAGACTATTTCTGCTAGTAAAGTAGTATGACCAGTCCATCGTGTGATTGGCAATAGCACTTTGCAAAATATCACCATTGGATTCTCGTAATCAATACTTATAAGAGGCAAGTTTCTGAGTAACCTTGTATTTGATGTCTTAGAGAGTTTTTGTCAAAATAATGAATTTGAGATTTGCTCCAAAGTGGGAATAAAGAAGGGTGAGCTCAGGGATTCAAACTCCCAGCTTATGTGCTGCATAAATGACTAAAAGTTGCTGTATCTGTCCTAAAAAAAGCTCTTATAACCTTTAGCCAAAGAGCTGAGATTGTGAAAACCAAACCCAGAATTCATCCTGCAAGTGATCGAATTACAATGTAAATTAAATTTCCATTCTCACAGGGTGTCTGCTGTTAAAGTGAGGGCATTGATTGGGAAAGAATGGTATCCTGAAAATTGGAATGGGGACATATGGGAAGATCCTGATGAAGCTGGGGATATTGAACCCTAAATTCTGATGAGTCTCCTTTGTCAGTAGAAGCAGCTGCTCCATTCCTGTCTCAGGGGTAAACCCTGCTTTGCCCAAGGAAATTGTAATGACCTCCTCTGAGGTAGTTGCCTTGCAAGACACTGCTGACTCTCCTCAGGGCCTACCCCCACCACTCCTCTTTGCCTCCAGACCTATTACTAGACTCAAGTTCCCATAGACCCCTAAAGATGAGGTACAAAGTGTGATTCATGACACCCCACATGATTTTTCTAAGTCATATAGATACAAACCCACACATAAATGTGTGGGAGTAAATATGAAAGGTGTTGCATAGTGGTGGAAGAACCTTAAATCAGTCAGAAATCATTGATATGGGCACACTAAACTGAAATCTGAATTTAATGTTGCAACTTAGGGGGTTAACAAAATTCTAATAGTTTGATTGGCTAGCTGAAACATGAACCAGCAGGTGGCCTACATTAAATACCAGAACTTCCTTGATAGACCATAGAGGAGGAGATTCAAAAGCTTAGGGAGATTGGAATGTTAGAGTGGATTTATCACTTAAGATCTGCTCACCCACTCTAGGAGGGTTCTGAGAACATACCTTTAATCATGACCATGAGAAATAAATTTGTGAGGGGAGCTCCAACAACCTTATTTAAAAATATATATATGTTTTTATTGATGTTAGAGAGATAAAGGAGAGGGGGAGAGAGAGAAACATTTATTGGTTCCTCCTGCTTGGGATTGAGCCTCAACCCAGAGAGCTTCAACATTCTTAAAGAACTCTGTGATCACTATTCTTTGTAAGTCAGAAATTATAGTGGAATTGCTGCCACTAAATTGAAAAATTAAATGCAATGAAAGTAATTAGATCCCAGGGAGTCATCTAATCTCCAAAGATAATGTGGGCAACAATCAGAATATTATGACTTTCAGGAGACGCATGGTATTTCTAGGAGTAAAATAGATGTCAAGTATATTAAATTCTTACTTTATCTGTATAAGCAGAGAGTTATAGGTCAAAGGAACAAAAGTCAAGCATAGATCATAAAAGCAGAGTCAAAAACCCATAAGTATGACATTATGGTATTTATTTGGAGATTGAATATAGTTTAAGGAGATGAGTATGGGTTGACAAGGGGTGGACCATGATGGTTAATTTTATGTCAGCTTGGCTAGATGTTGCACAAAGACCTTTAGACAATGTGGTTAAAATTTAAATAAGTAGACATTGAATAAAGTAGATTACTCTTTGTAGGATAGATGAGCCTCATCCAATCAGTTGAAGGCATTACAAGAAAAGATTAAGGTCCCCCAAGTAATATGGAATTCTTCCTCTAACTGTGACATCACCTCTTCCCCTTCTCCAGCCTGTTGGCCTTCCCTGCAGATTTCAAATTTACGAGCCCTCATGACTGTATGAGCTAATTATTTAAGACATCTGTCTTTCTATATGTTTACACATCTTATTGATTTGCTTTGTGAAAAGCCTGACTACTACAATTTTGATCTGAGAAACTAAATGAATGTTTATTAATATTGACTAAGATGGAACAGACACATAGAAGTGAACTGTGGTGGGGAGGAAGGAGAGAGGAAATGGAAGAGAGCATGAGTGTTAGACATGCTAATTTTGAGAACCTTGTTAGACAACCAAGTGGACATATTGAATAAGCAATTGGTAAATGAGTTTAATGCTCAGGGGATAGGACAGAACTAGAAATTTAAAATTGAGAGTCAAAACATTGGGACTAACGAGCTAAACTATAGAGAAAATGTTGATAGAAAAAAAAGAGAGCTGAAGATGGCCCTGAGGAAGTCCAAAATTTAGAGGTCAGATAAAAGGAGAATCATGCAAAGGAAACTGGAGAAGAACAGACACAAGTACAAGAAAGCACCAGAGAATATAGTGACCCAGAATATAAATAAAGATATCTTAGGAACAGGGCATATATCAACTGTAGCTGATGCCGCTGAGAATTGGAAATTATTCATTGGATTTGGCATATTGGAGATCCACAGTGACCTTGAGAAGTGTACTATCAGTAAATGATAGACAAAATCTGACTGGGATGGGTTGAAGAGAAAATAGCTATTAAAGAGGCAAAGATAGCAAGTATAAACAACTTTCTAGGGAGTTTTGCCATAAAGATGAGCAGAGAAATGGGAGAGTGCTGCTGGAATTCTTGGGATTTTCAGCATATTGGTGGGGATGCAGAAGAAGGATTCTTTTTTTTTCCTTTATTTTTTTATTTATTTTTTTTAAAAACTAATGTTTATTGAGTATCAATCACAGGAAAGCTAGTCCAGGAGGGGGGAAACAGCATGTGCAAAGGCCCTGTAAAGGGGGAGGAGGGTAAATGTCCTCAAATAGAACTCCAGCTCTTTGCCCTCGAGCACATAGCCCTCTGCTCTGGCACACTGGCCTGGTCTTGAAGCGATGCATGAAAGAAGGTTGCCCTGCTGGAACTGCTCCTCGAGAAGAGGGCTGATTTTTGCATTCTTTTTCCTTTCATTATATTTCTTCTGAATTTTCTTTGATTGTTTTTTCTTCAAAATCTCTTCCTCTTCAGGAGTCAGCGTGCCCCCTTCTTGCAGCCTGAGGCAGTGCGTAGTGGGACTCGTACCACTGTCGGTACGCTGTGCTGTCAACGAGCACAATGTAGTTCTTTCCTAGGGTCTTGGTGGGGACCACCTTGTTGTTCGATGCATTATAGACAACATCAATAATCCTTGTTTTGCGCATACAACACTCTGAGCCCCAGGAGAAGTTGCCCAGGTCCAGCCTCAAGGCTAGGTATTTCTTGTTGCCTCCGGGCACTCGGACTGTGTGTATGTGGAGGGGTCCAATTTTAGTGTTGATTCAGTTCTTGTGGTAGGGCTTTCTCTTGCCCCTGATCTTGCGGCGCTGGCTTTTTGTCAAAAGCCACATGCGCAGGAATAAATTCCGGAGGTGCAGCCGGCTTAGGTTCACCATAAGTTAGAAGTGGTGCCTTATTGGCCAACTCATCCAGGTCAGCCTGGGACAGCTGGTTGACCTGGAGCTGGTCCCCGCCTATTCCAACCGTTGAACGACGAGCCATTGCATAGCCATGCGTGTAGCTCAGTGTCTGGCTTCTATGGAAGTCCGTTTTCGTGTGGTCCGCACAGGATGTGCCCGGCAGAAGGGGCAGACCAGGCTTGGGGTTGGACATTATCGCATCCGCTACGCCGCTGCCGCCGCCTCCTTGGAAAGGTTTTGTGGTCCCCGGTTGCCCAGGCGATGTGCCGCGTTCGCAGGTCTCTCTGTCTTCCCTGGCGCTGCCACCCAGCACGAGCACCGGCGACTTTCTTGGGCTGGCTTATTTCACTTAGCATAATGATTTCCAGTTCCACCCATGCTATTGCAAATGGTAATAATTCCTTCTTTTTTTAGAGAAGCATAGTATTCCATTGTGTAGATGTATCAGGTTTTTTTTAATCCACTCATCTGCTGATAGGCACTTAAGCTGTTTCCAAATTTTAGCTATGGTAAATTGTACTGCCATGAACAAAGGGGTGCATATATCCTTTCTGATTGGTGTTTCTAGTTTCTTGGGATATATTCCTAGAAGTGGTATCACTGGGTCAAAAGGGAGTGTCATTTTCAGTTTTTTGAGGAAACTCTATACTGTTCTCTACAGTGGCTGCACCAGTCTGCATTCCCACAGAAGAAGGCTTCTGTATTAATTACTAGTTGATGTGGAAACCCAAAAGAAATCACTTAGAAAACTTTAATTTCAGCTTGTCACTGTTAATATTTTCAAATTATTGAACTGAACATTGAATGCATGAATACTTCCTTAGGTTTTTATGCATTACCAAGCAAGTTCTAGCAGAGTGCAGGGTAAGAAGGCTGTGACACATTACACTGCACCACATCAAAGTCTAAGGAGGACTTTATTTTTTTTTTAACATAGGAGATATTTCTACATTTTCATGTGGTGATATTAGCAATGGAGTAGGGAGAGAAAAAAGATGCAGGGGAGAAAGTGTCATTGCAATAGGAGGGTCATGGCACAGGCAAGAAAGGATGGGATTGAGTGCAATCCTGAAAGTTGATATTAAATTAGAGCAGGGAGAGTTGAATAGGGGACTGAAATATGCACACAAATGCAGACAGATGACTAAATGTGATCATGAGAAAATATTTTAGTTTTTTTTTTATTACTTTAAATCATCCTTTAGAACGGATAACAGGAAGTACAGTCCTATGCTATTTGCTTCTAAGGGCATTGCATTTGGGGATGTTGAGGGAAGAAATGATCCTATATAATAAAAGCCTAGGTGGCATTGTGCAACATCATCAAAAGATGGCCTTTGTGACATCGTCACAAGATGGCTGCCAAAGATGGCCACTCTCATGTTATCACAAGATGGCTGCCACAAGATGGTCACCACAAGATGGCCTGCAGGAGAGGGCAGTTAGGGGTGATCAGGCTGGCAGAGGAGAGGTTAGGGCAATGATA
>NW_006383013.1:5451545-5466576 GCF_000327345.1 Myotis davidii | reverse complement strand
ACACACACACACACACACACACACACACACACACACACACACACTCACACTCACACTCACACTCACACTCACACTCTCACACACTCCAGTACCATGAATTTTGTGCACCAGGCCTCTATTTTAGACATAATAACAAAAGAAGGACAATTATCCCACCACAAAGCCCTATGTTATGTGGAGTGGTGGTGGAAAGAAACAGCTATCACAGAAGAAAGCATTAAGAAATCATTCATTTTCTTATAGAGCAAAACGGTGGAGGAACCACTTAGAAAGTGTTGTTTTGTTTGTTTGTTTTCTGACGGTAGACCATGAATTCCAAAGAGAAAAGGGGAAGAGTTAGGTTCTTGGGGAGGAATGAGAGCTTGAATTAGATTCAGGTTACAGTATATAGAACCACAGGAAAATAGGAGTTCTTGCAAAGAAGAATATCATATGGGTCTTGGACCTCTTGTCAAGATATAAGAACTACAATCTTTGTGGAGAAGGTGGGACATTAATTCTAATTTTACCTTCCTTCTTGGGATTGATATTTTAAGGCAATGGGACTGAGGTGGTAATATTATAGGGGTAGGGATTAATGGTTTTATTAGGTGTGTGCGAAGTTCTCTGGATCTTCCTTAAATCCTGATGTTTTGCATTTAATTAAACTGAGGCATAGAGAGATTGAGTATATCTCTTATATTTTTTCAGGAAGTAAGTGGGAGAGCTAAGATGCAAATTCAAGCAATTGGACTCAAGAGCAGGGAGTTCTAACTATTGTGCTAGAGGCACTCAAAATGCTTGTTGACTAACTAGATGAATGTAGAGAAATCTCTTATTTGGGAAAATGTCCTTGCTGGAGGTCACGGTGATGTCAGTTTCCTGAAGACCCAACACTACTAAGATGAAGACCTGGGTTTGTGAGCTTCTCAAAACTGTATCATCATAATGTCATCCTCTTCTGTTTTGTGTTCTCTCTTAAAACACTTGTCCTAGAAATCAGGTACTGCAGTGTGAGGAAGCCCAGTATGCATGGAGAGAACTGGAAGCCCCCAGGCTCTCAGACTTAGCTGATCTATCATTAGGTAAATAGCAGCAACTCAACAGACATAATGAGTCATCTTGGATATGAATCTCCCAGCCCTAACTTGTGCTTCCCAACTGATGCCACAATTTTGTCTTGTTCAAATTGCATATTCATGAGCAAAATAAATTATTGTTACTATTTTAAGCCACAACATTTAGGAGTTTGTAATGCACCAATAAGTAACTGAACATTTGACCACTAAGCTACCTGATGTGTCTGAGCCTTTGCTCCCCCCATCCCCGCCAGCTATAAAATGATCACATTGGTCCAG
Source organism: Myotis davidii (assembly GCF_000327345.1). NCBI lineage: Eukaryota > Metazoa > Chordata > Mammalia > Chiroptera > Vespertilionidae > Myotis > Myotis davidii. Next base: position 5,465,239 of record NW_006383013.1, on the reverse strand, counting down.
AGGGTCGTCATACAGATTCATGAAAAATGTGGAAATATAAATATTCTGGCACAATTAATACTCAGTCAAAATGGGCTCCCCCCTCTCATCCCTTCTGTAGCCTCCCAGATTTGCCAAAGCAAGTAGGAGTGCTTTTTAAGGAAATAATTTCCTCCCTCTGTGTATGAATGTAGACAAGCAAAGGGAGGAAGAAGAAAGGCTATTCTATATGTTGATTCTCATTCCCCCAAATAGCTTACACCCACTTCATTCAGATCTCTCCTCAAATACCACTTTCCTAAAAAAGCTCACTGGGCTCTTCCATCTAAGATAGCAGCATCTGTATGTTCTCCATCTTGTCCTTCCCTCCCCATTAATATCTATTATTGTTCTTCCTAGCATTGATCATAACCTGAATATTATATATTGTGTATTTATTACATGGTCTCACTCCACTAAAATGGAAGTTCTGTCACAGTAGGAATTTTTGACTACTTTGTGCTCTAGTCTCTTTGCAGTACCTGGAACAGTGCCTGACATACATCAGAAATTCTATACAGATTTGTTGAATGGTGAAGTGAATGAACCCTTTGTGATGCAGACCCTCCCCTTGTTTTAATGTACTCCTTTCAGATGGTGTGCAGAAGAGCATGTGAAATGGAACACTGCCTTCAACATCAGAAAGTCAGACAGACTCTAAGGCAGGAAGAAAAAGGCAGTCAAATATGCCAATTACTTCCGATGGGTGATGGCATGTTTTGAAATTAGGAGGCTGCTTCATTAAAATTCATTCTGTGCTACATAAAACAAGGAATCAGGAGCCTGACAGAAATGAAACTCAAATAGGCATTCATTTCCTTTATCTTTTTACAAGACAGATCAATTAGTAATTTTATGGTTGAAAAAACTCATTTTTAAATGTTATGTGAGACTTCGCGTAATATCAAATCTGGCCGAATGTCACCTTTATTAAGGAATTGAAAGCACTTTTACATCTGTTCATTGCACTAAAAAATACTGAGAAGCACACTTTTTTTTTGCCATCTAAAGTTTATAACAGAGGAGAAAAATGGGCAGGGAATGATCTTATTGCATAATTAACTCCTCAAAAAAGAAAGGCGAATGATCAGCACCAGGCCGGAATGTTTCAAGCTGCACTTATATTTGTAAATCAAGCCATGGAAATCCTCCCAAACAGGTGTGTTAGAGAGTCCAGATGGCCTGGATGAGGAGACAGGAAGCCAATGCCTTCTGCTGGGTTTCTGGCCAATATCACGGGCTCGCTGCATTTGGCTGCATCAGGGCTTCACTGCGGGGCAGCCAAGGGGCCTCGCAGGTGGTGCCGGATGAGAAACAGGGTTTCCAAACAAGAGACTGCTGTGCTGCTGGAGAATTGCCTCCCTTCCCACGAATGGGTTATAAAGCTTAGATCCTAAGATCCAAGTCATTTACGGCTGGTAAAGATCCTGGATACCTTTTAGATAGGAGAGCATGGGAGTTATTTAACCGCAGTATCCTAGCTCAAGTAATTACCTTCTGCCACCTGAAATTTCCCCTGTGAGTTCAGTCAGATCTGGTATTTACCTTTGCTCTTCAGTCCTGCGTAGGGCTGCTGTGCAGCTATTAAACAGCTGCTGAGCCCCATTCTACACTACATAAAAGAGTGTATATTTTTTATGAGTTGGATGTTGGGGTGAGGATGGGATGTTGGCAAGCCTCCAGGTGGATCTCCTTCTAGCAGGATGTTTCTTTGGCATAATTACAAACAAGGAAACCTTTGGCCTCTGATTGCAAACAGAACCTGGGGAAAGTGATGGTGATGGATGCATCTGGTCCCTTTCAGTGAGAGTGAGGCAGCAAGGGAGCTTTGCAAGTCACAAACCTGATGATGGAATCTCTGCCTGGTGGAAGGAACTCTAAGGGGTGATTACCATGCACACAGACATGCTGAAAAAAGCTCAAGGAGCCATATTCAAAGTCCTAGAAAGTGGCCACATTTTTCCTCTTTTTCTTTAGTTCTTCCATCAACTTATCCTTCACCTAGCATCCATGCTCTAGAAGAGGCTTTTCCATGGAGGTAGAACCAGTTTTTAAGAATGCTGAAAGCCCCCAGTTACCAGAATACCAGCCTTCTCTTTTTCTTACAGCACTTGGTTAGGTTTAAACTTTGCATTTTCAAAAAGGAGCGCGTTGCCTAGCCGGGTGTGGCTCAGCAGTTGAGCGATGACCCAGGAACCAAGAGGTCACCAGTTCAATTCCCAGTCAGGGCACATGCCTGCATTGTGGGCTTGATTCCCAGTAGGAGGTGTGGACGAGGCAGCTGATCAATGATTCTGTCATTATTTATGTTTCTAACTTTTTGCCCCTTTCCCTTCCTCTCTGAAATCAATAAAAATATTTAAAAAATAAAACAAAACCAAAAAGGAGTGTGTTAATTCAGAAAAGGAAACATGGCTATGTTTTTGTTGTTGTTTTTTTCTATTCCAGCAGTTTTTAAATAGTTCACTGTGACAAATATACCAAAGGAAATTCTCCTAGAGGACAGACTCTGAGGTGTGTCTAGAGCTGTGTCTAGTTTCAGGAGTGCTATTTAGACTTCCATTCTTCTATCACAGCTATAGAGCATCAATGAATAAGTGAGGGAAGAAAGAATTATTATAGGCATATAATGCATTTTAATTTATATAAAGATAAATAATTTACTAACGCCAGTTTCTTGACAATTAAAGAAAGTGAACAGCCAAAAAGTCTGTTTATAAGTCCCCTTTTTTTGTTCTTCTCTGTTCATCTACAGTTACAGAGAGAAATTTAACTTGCTCATCCAGTACACTTTTTGTTAGAGAAGTGTGAGCTAGTTCTTCAAAGTTTGATAATAAACTTTCCAAGTATTTTTTCAAAAATATTAAAATCTGCTGAAGCCATTTGTCACTTAGAATTGTGATGGCATTGTGCAACAGAAATCTTGACTATGGCTCAATCAAGTAGAGATTTTTTTTTTTTCTCAAAAACCAGAACTCCAGAGGTGGGCAGTCTATAATGGGTTCTATTGCTCTAGGAAGTCATCAAAGAGCTAGGCTTCTTCTGTTATATTGTAAATTAGTGAATTAGACAAGATGCCTTAACAAGTCAATTAATTAGGAGTCATTTATTGCACGCGGTTTAGAGCAAGATATCTCTGTCAAATTCTGAACCAACACATAGAGGAAGTTCTCTCTAGTTATATATACCTTTTTGAGCCCTTTGCAGATTTTACAAAGAGCTCTATGTAAGTTATTTTTTGCAGATAGTTTGTGACCTTGGATACATAATGAACAAACACTTGGCATGAGAATATGGGAATTATCAGTATTTTCCTCTTATGTTAGGCTGCTAGCTTGCAAGGTCAAACAGTTAAGTTTTTATCTTTTTCTATTATTCAAACTAAAACAGTTATTTTACAGAATAAGAGACTATCTAAAAAATAACATAGTTGACCTACAGAATAAGAGACTGTCTAAGAATAACAGAGTAGTTCAAACCTCAGTTTCAAACAGCAATTTTCCAAAGGAGGAATTACTATGCTTCACTTCTACCTCCTGGTCTACCATTCTTAGCTTGTGTCTTTTTATGTCATGCTTATGAGATTGCTGCTATACTCAAGATGCTGCATCTTTATTCCAGCAAGAAGAAATGATAAAAATAAGAGCAATAGGTTCATACAGGCTTTTAACACCTTTGACAGGAAAAGGATAATATTCTCAAAATCTCCCCTCATTATCCACATATGGGATACATAATCCCCTCGATACAAGGAGCCTGAGTTCTTTGTTTTATTTAATTTATTTTTTTATTTTAGAGAGAGAGGAATGGGGAGAGAGAGAGAGAGAGAGAGAGAGAGAGAGAGAGAGAGAGAGAGAGACATAGATTTGTTGTTCACTTGTTTGTGCATTTTTTTAGTTGCTTTTTGTATGTGCCCTGACCTAGGATCAAACCTGCAACCTTGGCATAGGTGGACAATGTTCTAACCAATTGAGGGCTGTAATAAGTTTTTTTAATTGGCCTAAACAGTTAACCACTGCTGCCCTGAATGAAATCAGAACTAATAAGAAATTAAGAGTTATAAATAAGAAATTCAACTTATAAATAAAGAAGGAGGAGAAAGTAGATATTGTAGGTTAGCAAGCAGCAGATGGATGCCACGTACATGATTAATGAACTCTACAAACTCTATTAGGTATCTTCATTTTCCTTCTTACCATTGACGTTGATGATGCCAAGATGCAAATTACTTTGAATAGGAACCAACTTCATTGTCCCCAGGAAAATTTTCATCAGAAGTAATACTGCCACATGTAGGATTTAGTCTTAAACATTCTCCTGTCCTCCCCTTGTATCAACTTTATTATTTTTCTTTATTGATTAAGGTATTATATATGTGTTCTTATCTCCTCATTGTCCCTCCCATCCCACTCCCATTCATGCTCTCACCCCCCGCCGGTGTCTGTGTCCACTGGTTAGGCTTATATGCATGCCTACAAGTTCTTTGGTTGATCTCTCCCCCTTACCCTCCACCCTCCCCTACCTTCCCTCTAAGGTCTGAGCATCTGATCAATGATTCTCTCTCTCTGGATCTATTTTTGTTCATCAGTTTATCTTGTTCATTATAAGCCACAAATGAGTGAGATCATGTAATATTTATCTTTCTCTGACTGACTTATTTCGCTTAGCATAATTCTCTCCAGGTCCATCCATGCTGTTACAAATGGTAGGAGTTCCTTCTTTTTTACAGAAGCATAGTATTCTATTGTGTAGATGTACCACAGTTTTTTTAGTCCACTCATCTGCTGATGGGCACTTAGGCTGTTTCCAAATCTTAACTATGGTAAATTGTGCTGCTATGAACATAGGGGTGCATATATCCTTTCTGATTTGTGTTTCTATTTTGGGGGGGTATATTCCTAGAAGTGAGATCACTGGGTCAAATGGGAGTTCCATTTTTAGTTTTTTGAGGAAACTCCATACTGTTCACAGTGTCTGCACCAGTCTGCATTCCCATCAGCAGTGCAGAAGGGTTCCTTTTTCTCTGCATCCTCGCCAGCACTTGTCATTTGTGGATTTGTTGATGATAGCCATTTTGAAGGTCCCCTGTATCAACTTTAGACATACAGTTGATTGAAACAACTTCTGGACACTACTGGGGAGAAAAATTCTTCCTCTACCCTCATATATTTAGTCTTGGGGGAGGGAAAATCTGCGAATTAAACTAATTGAAGATAGATTAGGAAGAGAAAAGGTACAGAATTTTTATTAATAGTTATGTGCATGGAACTTTGTAGAAAAGAACTGACTGACACTCAAAGAAGTGGTTGGATACAGGGCTTAAACAGAATTTTAACAAAGGAAATGGGGTTTGGGCTTCAAAGTATGATAAATCATGGTAAAGTGACTTGAAAATACATTGGGGGAACTAATGGGAGATAAGGCTTTGTTTATACAAACTCATGTTGGTGTCGACTCTTCTCTCTCACTCACATGATAGTCACTGTTCTCTTTCTGGTACATTAGAGTCACCTTCACAAAGGAAAAGAGGCTCTGCTCTTAGGCAGATAAAGGGAGGGCAGAGAATGCCTTCTACATCTGTTTATTCTCAATTGCTATCAGCTCAAAATAATTGCTATGTCAAAATGGCATATTTTAGGATTGTATATCTCCATATATGTTGATTTCAGAGAGGAAGGGAGAGGGAGAGAGAGATAGAAACATCAATGATGAAAGAGAATCACTGATTGGCTGCCTCCTGCCCACACCACACTGGGGATTGAGCTTGCAACCCTGGCATGTGCCCTAACCGGGAATCAAACCCTGACTTGGTTCATAGGTTGACACTCAACCACTGAGCCATGCTGGCCAGATGGATGGCATATTTGATCTCTGTTAACACCTATCTGCAGGATCCTCTATATATGACCATTTGTTGAACACAGAAAAGCTATTATAGTGAACTTTTGTGTCTATTAAAATTCTGAAGTTGAAAGCCCCTAAATAGGGAGTCTCTCTATATAGGTGTTAAATTAATTAAAATAAATCTCACTATTGACTATTGCCCAGCAATATACTATGCTGCTGCTGCTGAGAACTGTTGTACTAGGTAGTGAGATTGGTCAGCTGTTCTTTACCATGGAGTTTACATATAATCCAATTGATAGAATGAGACCTGGGACACATATTAGTAAACACTGATGGTTGGGTAAGAGAAGTAGAGAAAAGAGAAAAGTGCAAGGGGAGTTATGGTAAGTGGTCATCATAGGGAGACATAGCCATCTGGAGAGTCGAAGGCAACTTTGAACTCCAACTTAACTTTTTCCCTGAACCAGGAGATCAAATTTGCTTCTGTGGGCTACAGCCAGATGCCCATACTTATTACTCAGTTTGCTTTAAACTGAAACCTTTTAGGTAAGCATTTTTATATTTAACTGAGAGGCTTTCACAAATTTATGAATTAGGTTTCAGTGGCCTCTTCATTTATAAACATAGTCTTTTTCTTTTTTTTCTTTTTTTTGGTCTTTATTTCAAGAGTTATTAGGTACAATTCTTGACCAAGATGGAATCACCTCTATGAAATGCAAACTATGGTTGTTGAATTGAGGTAAGGAATCAGATGTTTTGGGGAAAATGCAAACTCATTTTCACTTCCCTCCTGTCACTAATAGCCTGAGGAAGAACTCTTCCAGAAAATACTATGATTAGCATTATGTAAACAGAGCCTTAATCTAGGCTCTCAATGACTCCTCTGACCATACACAGATCTAGGTGGGAAAAACTTCATTCTCTACTATAAGGTGTCTATTTCAAAGCCAATTCTTCCTCCACTGCTACTGAGAAATAGAAGAACTTCTGAACAGTCTATTAAGAGGCAATTTAAGTGTCTTAAGACAAAACACAGGATAACAGTTTCCAGTAAAACGGCAGGGAGAATCCAAGAAAGCTGGGCGAATTTTCTAAAATGGAACCTGGCCAAAACAAAGGTTAACTCACTTCTATTAGGTCTTTAATGGCCACAATTTTAGGGCCACTGCTTCTTCCATTAAAATGTCTCTACTATAGAATTGAACCATCTCTCCTCAATGTTGCTGAATTCTAAGTCTTAAATTGGCCATTTTGCTTTCCATGCTTCATCAGGCTATTTCTTTGTAACCTCAAAGCCTCCCTTTTAATGTTCCTTACTCCAGCTGACAGCAGACACCCCTATCTTCCTTTAGTCATTTCTGCTTGCCATAATTTCTGTCCTTAGCCTAAAGTGCATTTTAATTAAATGAAAGTATCATTTTCTGTTCAAGTTGGATAAAGATTTCAGAGCCTTACCTTAGGGTGGTTCACTTTATTAAATGGCCTGTACAAGACATGATGGCCTTGAGTTTGAAACTCTAACTTCAAAGATTTTCAAATCTCTTAGGACCCTAAGAATTGGGTCACAGTTCAGAGGACATGAAAAGCTTTTTGATTTTAAGAATAATAATAAAATGATCCTATCTTAATTGAGCCGTGTTTAACCTGGAAATTGAACGAAATGGAAAGCCAGATTGTTTTATAATTGACAGCTTTGCCTCCCAGCAGATGGCTGTAATTTACTGAATGTGCCAAGCACAGAATCCAAGATTTTTGAGTTTGCAGTGAAATCAGACAGGACAAATATTTATTGAAATTACAGCATTTGTGCATTAGATATAGTTTCACAGCCTTTTAATCCTCCTTGATTAGGAAATACAGAGGCACTTAGGTTTTCTTGCCAGTTGAGGAAGTTTGTTTACCAACACTGAGATACATTACAAGTTTTAATAAATATAAAGCTAGGTCATACAGAAACAGCTCTCTTTTTAGTTTTCTTCCTAGTGAACCTATGCATCAGCCCATTCAAGAAGTTTGAATCAATATGGTATAGCCCTCAGTCAACAGCTACAGCACTCAAATTCAAGTAACATTTTAGTCAACTTTGGATTTGTCTGAGGAAATGATTCACTCATTGTTGCTGGTTAGTTCTTGTCAAGAAGGTCAGTTGGGAATCTCTGGAGTGATTTACATAATTACGTTCTCTGTGTAATCTATGAAAATTACTTGCAGGTCAACATGACCCACACCTGATTAATCCCATCTGATGAAGTCCACCTCCACCTTTAGCAAACCATTAGTCAGCATGGTTATCCTGAAAAGTACAAGCTATTTTCAGAGAAGAGCAAGTTGTAATTCAAATATAAATTCCGTGGACTGAAATCAAGGATTTTTTTCAGCTTTGGGGAATAACGGGTGAAAATATCCAACAGGATATAGCACTAGCAAATGTGAGTTTGAGACATGCCAGGTCCACTTTGTGTTTTGTTGCCTTGGGCAAATCAATTAACATTTCTTAGATTATTTCCAGACTTTTCAAATGATAAATATTTAAAATTATTACTTTGACAAAAATGTCCCATTTATAATATTTTGCATAGCTCTATTGCCAGATTAGCACCATGGACTGTCAGTGCTCTCTGTACTACTCAAAATAGAGTCATCAATTTTCTTAAACTTAATCGGATTACATAGTCAATTCTCAAAACCCCAGAACCAGTTCAGAAAATTCATCCTTAACTTCTGTTCCTCTAGAATCACTCTAAGTACCAAAATCTGTATTAGTTAGGATTTTCCAGAGAAACAGAACCAATAGGATATATGTTAATGTGTGTTTGTGTATAGACATGTCTGTCTCTGTCTCTATCATCTCTATCTCTATCTTTATCTCTATCTCTATCTCTATCTCTATCTCTATCTCTATCTCTATCTCTATCTCTATATCTATCTCTATCTCCACTTAATATTCTATAACCTATCTACATCGATATATCTAGAAAAAATTAATTTATTATAAAGAATTATATCACACTATTATGAGCTAGATAGTCCAAAATCTTCAGGGTGAGCTGGCAGGCTGGAAACTCAGGAGTGCCGAATTCCAGTTGAGTCCAAAGACAGTCTGCTTTAGAATCAGGAGGAGCTAATGTTGCAGATGAAGTCAAAGGCATAGTGCTGGAGAATTCTCTCTTGCTCAGGGGAGGCTAGTCTTTTTGTTCTATTCAGTCCCTCAATTGAATAGATGAGACTTACCCACTGGGGAGGGCAATCTGCTTCACTTAACTACCCATTTAAATGTTAATCTCATCCAAAATGCTCTCATAGAACACCCAGAATACTGTTTGATCAAATATCTATCATATCATGCCATGCTCCAATCAAATTGATGCACAAGATTAACCATCACAAACAGTAAGAGTTTCCCCAAAATAGATTTCCCTGCTCTTCCAATTCAGCATCCACTGGGGTGAAGCTTCTTAAGTGCAAAGTGGATCACATCACTACCTGCTTGAAAACCACTCAGTTTTTTCACATTTTCCAAAAGACAAAAGGCAAAACTCCTTACTATCAACCTCGGTTTCTTACCTGAAATCAACCTCTTCTTTGGGTGCACCTGCTACCCCTCAGAATTACTCCCGTTCCACCACTGTGAGCACCTTTCATTCCAGCCTACAGGACCAATTACATTTCTTACATCACACCAAATACTCCTGCTTCCATCTTTATCCAATCTACAAGGGTCCCCACCCCTGAGTTCTCATTCCAAACTATATTTTCTTGGAAAACATGAATTCAAAATCCCAGAACCACCTAAAAAATCTCCTCCTCCACAGTGATGCCCTAATTTTTCTCTTATCAAAGTTATTTCTGCCTTAATATTACCACTGAACTATGTCACTATAGCATCACACTCATCACTCGGAAATGACCTCATATTCTCTTTGTGTCTGACTCACTTACTGAACTCTTAAGTCCTGGAACTGTTTTTCATTGTTCCCTCATTTTCTCCTGTGATGTCTGACCCCATTAAGTACTCAAAAATTGTTTGTAAAATAAATAAAAGAAGAGAGATTAGATTAATAAATTGGGGTCTAGTTTGGTAGTCAGTGGGAGAATCACTAAAGGTTTTTAATTAAAAATCTCCTCTTGCAAGAAGAAAGAACAAGTTGTACTTTAGGGAGATTCACTTTTCAGTGATAAGAGAAAGAGCTGAGGACTCCTGGAGGAAAGATGAAGAAGGCAGGGAAGCTAAGTAGACTATGTTAATAGTCCAAAGATGAGGTAGAAAGTAGTTGATCTAGTTTTATGGAATAGAAATAGAAGATTCTCCCATTTATAAATATATTCCCCTTCTTTAGAGTACATGGTAGAATTGCATTTCTTATGACCCCTTTCAGATTAGATATAGCCACCTGATTTTCTTCGGCCACTGAGATGTGATTGGAAGTGTTATTTGCCACATATAAACAGAAGCTCAAAGAACCAATATGTGATCTACCCACATCCTGATTTTAATGCCTCACTGATCTGGTATCCATGGGGCAAGATGGAACCTCTGTCAGTCTGGTTCTCTGAAAGACAGTGTTGGGTAGAGTTTCCCTCCCAATCTGTATTCAGCATGAAATGCGAGAAGTTCATTTTTGTTGTGTCAAATTAATGAGATGATGAAATAGTTTGTTGTAGCAGCAAAACTTAGCTTGTTCAGATTTATCAGAAATCGGCGACTGATGGCAGAGAGTATGAGTAGCAGAACATATAATTTAGCATGAGGGAGTATAAAAATTTTAGCTGGAGTGACTGAAAATTTTAGCATAGTCTGCCACATATGGTTGTTGATGGTATGCACATCACAACTGCAGGGGTCCCATTTCCATCACCATCTATCTGAATTGTGGCCCTCAGATCTGTGCTGTGTATAACCTGCACAGATGTGCCTAACAACCCTGGGAATAATTCATGAGAGCAAACATGATTATTTATTGTCCACTGACTCCCAAATGATATTCTGAGTGTTGGAAATACAAAAACGAACTAGAGTTGATCACTTTCTGTGATGTGGTCAGAGGTCAGATGCTCTGGTAGAGCCACTGTGCACAGGTAGAGGAAGAGGCAATCAACTCTGAGGTATAGTTGAGGTAGTGTTTGAAGGCAATTTGCAATTGTTCACACAGAGAAGGGAAGTGAGTCATTTTAAACAAAAGAAACAGAGAGGTTCAAGTCATTGACCAAGTGAAGAAACTGCAAGAGGTTCACATAGCTATGATTTAGCTATAAATTTTGGAGATATGTGATAATGGCGGAAGAAAAGACTGGAAAGTTAAGTTGGGGTCTTTGAGAAAATTTTCATATTCTGCCAATGATTTAGGCTTTATTTCTGGAACAAGATCCTAGAATATTTTTAATCAGTTGAGTGCTGTATTTAAAATTTTATGTTTTAAAACATATTAGTATGAGATTGCTATCACGTCATTGATAGAAATAAGGATATTTTATCTAAAATCAGAAACTGATATATTCAGCTTGACATCTTTTGATTACTTTTCAGATTTGAAAGATTATTATTATTTGCAAAAAGTAAACTTGAGAATTAAATTTTGTTAATACTGATTTCAAGATGGATCTAACTCTATCAGTGGTGCTACTTTGAAAATTTATAGACTTGAATGTAACTTGAAATACAAGGGCCATCATTCGAAACTGGAAATCTTTTTGTCATGCAAAGATTGCTTCTGTGCAAGGGGATATGATATGTAATCACGCAGGCCATAAACAATACCACCCAGAGCTAGAGGACATTTGAGAACTTGTAAAGAGCTGAAACCATCCCATTACAATCTGAATTTATAATTCCTCTAGAGTGAAAAGTCCAATTGGATGAGCTGTGTGTCTGATCATTTTTTGTTTTTTGGCTTTTAAGGTCTTCCCTGTAGTGACATTTACTGTGATAGATTGCCACCTGTGTCATGGGCAATGATTTCTGGTTACTGTTTGGCAGTTCAGGCATTACTATCAAATGCTGGTGTCTAGATCTGCTGCATCATCAGAATTTGAAATAAGACCTTAGGTATTCCCTTTACAATGAAATTACTGCTTCCAGTCTTGTGTAGCCCTTTTGGTACCCTGTTTATAAGCTGTTCAGATTTGTCGTTCAGTGTTAACAATTTTAACAGTCTAGTATTTCCTCTCCTTTCTTATTATAAAAGTAAAAGGTAGACAACAAGGAATGTCCTAGTGATGTTGCAAATAACCACTGTTACTGAACTAAAGAGGTCTATTTGCCTGCATGTATCAAACCCAATCAAACACCAACAGGAGTTTGCAGCCAAGAAAGTAACGGTTTTGAGGAAATGGCACCACTCATAGAGGCATAGGTGAGCTCCTGTCTTTAATGGCTCCAGAGGGGATGAGTTATAGGGATGAAGGGATCCAGGGTTGTGGATAGGGTCATGGTTTCTACTGACTGGTCATTGAACAAGGCATCTGGTCTTGCTATCAGCCGTGGTATTGTTTCATCTGATTTCTTAGTCTTTCTGAGCCTAGAGCTGCAATACAACTGAGGCCTCAATGTTATCTCTAGTTTGATTGAAACTCTGTCTCTAGACAATAGACCCTAGGCTTTGTTCCTAAGATTGTTGATGATCATGGCCTCACTGTCATGTGTGTTTAATGAAGGGAAGGGTCATGCAAAGGAGAAGGAGGCAGATGAGTCAGGGTCCCGGGTGATTCTAGGTTGAATCAAAAGGAAATAAAGGAGAAAAGGTCATATTAAAGAAATTAAATTTCTATTTGATTACTCCATCATGAAAGCCCAGCTGATCCCTGTAAATCTGCATCTGACCATGAAAATCCACTGAACTTTAAAGCTTTGATACATCGGAGGGGAATTTGGGAGAAAAGCAGCCTTCAGAGCAAAGAGAAAATCAGAAAGTTATAAATGGCCTGGTGAGACATAGATGTCAAAGTAGCTGCCAGATGTTGGCATATCCAAAGTCAAAGAACTTGATTTGAATTTTGATTCATTTGAGGATAAAGCATGATAATGAATGCTTAGCTAAGAATTATTGTCCCAGGGACTCTACAGAACATTCCCCTAAATTGAGAAATATTTGTGCTAGGAAATCTAGAGCCTGGCACAGAGTAATCACTCCATTAATATTAGCTATTAATATTACTGTTCTGCTGAACTAAGAAATAAATTGAAAATTTCAAATTGAACTTAAAACCAAGTACTCCTTTGGCTTTTATACTAATTAACACATTGCTCATGATTCAAGCTGTACATTTTTTAAATTCCTCTGCCAAATTAATACTATGATGAGTTGGCAAGATAGGACTGCTTATCTCTGATAATATGTGTTACCCCACCATGTACAATATAGATACTTTGGAAGACGTGATTTAACTACAAGAATCTTTGGAACTAAAATGACAAACCTTCTCATAGTGAGATTGACCACTTGTGTGGCCTTTCAAGGTCACTATAATTATAATCTTAGGAGAGTGCAACATATTCTGGACACCTCATATTTTACAACCATTACCTCATTTGACTTTCTCTGCAGTCTTTTGAGATAGACATTCATATGAGGAAGGAAACTGAGATTCAGGAACTGGTCTTTACCATGCAGCCAGTCATTGGTGGGCTGTATTTTGAACCCTAACTAGCTGAACTCAAAGTCTATGTCTTTATTTTTATTTTTTTTATTATTATTAGTTAAGGTATTACAAATGTGTCCTCATCCCCCCCCATTAACCCTCAACCTCCCCCCTCACACACACTCATGCTCCCATCCCCCTGTTGTCCATGTCCATTGGTTTGGCTTATATAACTGTATACAAGTCCTTCGGTT
>NW_006383013.1:5449181-5451488 GCF_000327345.1 Myotis davidii | reverse complement strand
CCATTAACCCCTAACCTCCCTCCCCGCCCCAAACACTCATGCTCCCATCCCCTTGTTGTCCATGTCCATTGGTTTGGCTTATATACAGGTAAAGTCTATGTCTTTAATCACTACAAGTTCTGGCCTTCCCACTAGTGCAAGTTCAAAGGGAGCTTTGTTACTCTTTTTAAATTATTTTATGCATCATGAGTCTTCACAAAAATGATTCCTTATACTGTCTAAATGATTGAATACACCTCAATGCAAGGATTGTGTAGGGTTCTTGGAAACATCCTTTCTTTGATAAATTTCTCAAAGGGAATAGTCCAGGGATAATAAATGGAGGCATCTCAGGGACTCATGGGAATTTGCCTCTGTAATTGATGGAATGAGCTGGCTGTCACCTGCATACATGGTAAATAAAGCCATGGAAATGCATGAGATTGCCACCTGAAAATTGACATTGGTTTGTTCATTTTCTTACAGAAAGAATGCAATTGAAATGAGGGGAGCTGAAGGGAGCCATAAGTGTGATTGATAGAAAAATACAGAGTTTAGATTAGGAAACTAGAAAAGAGAATGGAAGATTTTATTATTATTGTATTAATATGTCTTCAAAGTAAGCCAGCACCCTATCCTCAGTGTAATCACAAGGTATATAGTATTCTACTTGGCACTAAGAAAGAGAGAAAGAGAAAGATACACAGAGAGGAAAAAAGATGTTCTCTGCCCTTCAGAAGTTACTAATTTATTAACAGATTAAAAATTAATTTTACTGGGTTAAAGGACATGCACCTGAATAGCACAGACACAGGTTCATCACCCCAGGCCACATTTGTTGATTATTTCATATAACTTGTCTCTCAGTAAACAAATGTATGTTTTAAGGGAAAAATACTCACGCTCTCTTGAACAGGAAAGGCTAAGCAATATATGAAATGCAATTTGTCAAAGGTATGCAGGCAAAATATACTTTCAATAGATAAATGAAAGAGAACCAAGGCAAAAGCCTTCCTTTTATTTTATAGCAGAGGAAAGTAGATAATTAATGATCCAAAATGGCAGAAAACCTTGATGCATTCATTTACCTCAAATTTTAATAAGGACATAATTTAGAAAATTGATTACAAAAGAAAGAAACCGACCCAGGGTTATTTAAATACAGTTTTCTCAGCCTTATATTTTATCTCAAAAATGTGCTTACCCTTAATATGTATGTGATAAATCACAGACGTTTTAGTAGGTCTGTGTTCGTTGTCAAGGTACCTTCCAAGAGAAGGAAGGTCCTTGGCCAACTCTTCAGAAATTGCCCAGGTATCAACTTCTAATCCACAGTTACATGGAAATCACAATACAATAGAATAAGCTTTACCTCGGAAGGAAATGACAGGAATTAAAAAGTTCTTTGAAAAGGGAAAGAAAAGTATTGTCTTTTAAATTCAAGGAAACGAGAGGATAGCAACTTCTAACAGACTATGATTTGGGCCTCCATGGGAAACTGTAAACAATTCCCTTTGAGACACTTCAAATGAGAGTGAACCATGTTTTTAGTAAAGTCTTTTATAATTAAGTCTTATATCTGTCTATAGAGTATAAAATTAGCTGTTTCCTCGATTCCCATTCTTTTTCCAGCATTGAATTCCAACTGAAAAACTTTAGTATAAAACGACACTTCTGTCTTTTAAAGTCATAGCTGTTAAGAACTTTATCATGGATGTGGTCTTATTGTCTCTTCTGAAGAAACAGTTCCCAGAGAGTGACTTGGCTCAAGGACAACATTGCACAAGGTAGTCAATCAACATATGTGTTGAGTGTTTTTGAATGAACAGACCCTGACCCTAGTTAGAGAAGATCTCTCTCTTACTGAATCTCCCTAATATGAAATTTATACTTATGTTATTGTCCTCATGACAAGGGAAACATTCAGAATCCAAGTGTAGATTCTATCAATAGTCAAGCCCTTTGCCATTTAGACAGTCACCACTCTTCTGCTCACTTGGGTTTTGGAGGCAAATAATGATTGCCACTCCAGTTTAATGACAGTTTCTCTTTGAAATGTTCAGAAGATAAAGATACCCTGAGCATAATGCTCTCCCTGGATTACTATTGTTGTAATGTACCCTGAGAATCACAGAAGGATGCCTCAAGAAGTCGAATTAAAGAGTCACATTTATTGCAATCTGGGACTATGAGGGGCCATTTTGCTTTCCCAAATCTCATAGTAGTAAGATGGTGGCAAACAAGACTTATATAGGCAAAGATCACAAAGGTATTGATTACATCTCAAGGTTTGGAATGGGGAACATGGTTTGCAAAACATCTGGAGGA
>NW_006383013.1:5416390-5449072 GCF_000327345.1 Myotis davidii | reverse complement strand
AGGCATTCAATCCAATGGGATGATGTATACAATTCAGAAAATCAAAGTAACTTTTCTATTGTTAAGCCAAACAGCAGGGTTAGAGTTAAACTACAGTTTCAACCTGAGATGGTTGCTACCATACTTCACTATGACCATTTGAGAAAAGAAGATGAAAAGAGAAGACCCTATGTTAAAGTAAACTGTTTATTACATACCAATACACAGCTCATTCTTTCTGGAAACAGGATATTACAGAGATCTGACCAAATGAGAAGGTTAGGAAGTTCTTGTGGGCAAACAGAGGTGATATTTTTATTGTATGTACTTCTGCCTAGAGAAAGCTTCAATGATTCCTCACACCCTGGGAAACATGAAGACTTTAAATCTTACCAAGGATTGTTGAACATCTGGACTGATGTCTTCCAGAGCATATGTTAATCCTGGAAGACCAAATACATATATTTTTTTTTCATAGCAAATATTTAAAAATTGCCTTGCATACTTCCAGAGTGCCTTTTAATTTTTGGATTAATGTCAGTGAAAAAGCTAACAGAATTTCACTTGAAAAGGAAGGGTGCCAAGAGACTCAATGACTTAAAATCAACCTCAATTCCATTAATATTTAGGGTTTTTCAATAAAAGAATGATTTAAAGTGAAAGAAGTAAAACTGTTGATTAGGTACTCTATCATCATTTCTAGAAAGCTTAAAATGTGAACACAAATCATACTTGAGGCAGTTTAGAATTTAAATACACAAAAACACAGACATAAAATTCTTCCCTTGATTCGTTGAAAGCCTTAGCATATCAGTGAGAATGACCAATATATTAAAATTAAAAAATTTTGGAAGTTAAATTTCACTGGTCTACATAATTGTTGTTCATTTTTAAAATAGTTTAGGCAGCTGGAAGGTAAAAAAGTCTTTAAAGTTAGGTTACCTGCTTTTTATGCTCATGTTTTAATTTTTGTCTCTGTTTTCATTTTATTTTTGCTATGTGGTTGCCTCAAAGCTAATTTGTTTATCTTTTATTACATTGATATTACAAGAAATCTAATGGCTTAAAAAATCATAAAATAGGTCAAAAGTAGCAGAGACTGAGTCCAAATATAACTGACACCAATAATTTTGCTATTTTCACTATGCATGTGACTTTGATTTCCTTATTGTAAAGCAGGGCTCATATCTACTTCACGAAGATTAAGAAATGAATATCTGCTTATCATCTAGAGAAATGTTTAACATCTGGTAGGTATCCACAAAAAGATGATGGTACTAGTACTAATGGTGCTTATTGCTGTTAAAGGAAAAAGCGACAGAAAGACTTGCCACCTCAATGGTCTGAGAATAAGACTCTGAGTCTCCCCCCCACACCCCAAACAAACAAACAAACAAACAAAACCCAACCTGTGACTATGGAGTACAAACTAATTATCTCCAAAACCTGCACTCATTTACTTATTGAAAGAACAGATAGCTTCACCAATGGATTCAGTCACACATCATAGATCACAGCTAAATATTGATTGGGTGGAGGATATTTTGTAGTGGTGCGTAAAGAGGAAGAAAAAAGTATAGCCACTTCAAAAATTCTATCACAATGACTAGAAGGCACTGGATTATTTGGCCAATAAATACACCTTGAAAATTCCTTTCAGGGGCTATAATATAAAGCTCAACCAGAATCAGAAAATCTAGTTCAAACCAAGAAACAAATACAAAAACACATTTCATGAGTACATGTATGTGCTTCAAGCCACTTATATTTTAACATATAATGAATGAAGATGTCCTATTAATGTCCACTATGTCTCTTGTCTACATGACTGTGTAAGAACTCTGGGAGAAAAGTTGGTAACTGCCAAAGAAAAAGACTGGTTGAGTTGAGAAGAGAAGGGGTTCAGTACAAGCATCCCCAAGATGTGCCTCTTTGGCATAAACATGATTTGGAGCTACAGGGAATTGAGACCCTGCAGGCTCAGGATAAACTTTTACCTCTCCCTTAAATAATTTAAATTTGTGGCCTTGCCATAATAAGAGTCATCAACAAAAATAAATTTTCATGACCTATCTGTATGTCAAGGCAAACATCTAATTACTAAACATCTGCTCTTCTTATTCTGTAAATTATACTTTTACCTCCTGACATTCCAGGCCCCTATCCCATTCCTTGGCACAAGATGGCCTATATACCTAACTTTACCTTTCTGTCTTTGAACCTCTCATGTGTGTGGGATTCTTGTATCTACAAAATTAAACTTCTTTTTCTTCTGTTAATCTGTCTCATGTCTACTTGATTATTAGACTAGCTGAAAGAACCTTTGGAGGGTAGAGGAAAATTCTTTCTCCCCTACAGAAGCTTATAATGGTCTACTTCTGAAGGGACAGAAGAAGCAGGTTTAATATCCTGTTATGGATGGGCCCACCCTCTCAACTCTACAGGGACCACCATCTCAGCTATCTGAAGGAATCATCCTGAAGTGGACTAGAGGGAAGGTTATGTTAGTTCAAAACTTCAGGGGCTTCCCAGGAAAATCTGAAACTGGCCTGATACACAGAGGCCAGGGAGAGAATGTAGAAAGAGGCATAGCATTATAGGTTGGAAGGTGGCAGGTGTAATAAAGAAAGAAACTTACACATGAAGCTTCTCTTGGGTGGCCTCAAGACCAGTAAATTTTCATACCTGCCCCCCAAATCTTAAAAGATTGTATAAAGGTCTTATCTGGATTCAGTGACATATTCAGTCCAGATGGTCTCAACAACACATTGATCTCTTATGGATGTGTCCTTGAGAAGGCTAGCACTATGGGAATGGTGGGCAAAGTGTACATTTCAAAAGCAGAAGAGAGGGTAAGGAGCCTCTGATTGCCTGGGTACAGTTCTCAGGTCAATCAGTGGTCACATCCTTTTGAGGACTTCTTCCAACAGGTTATAAATAACTCCAAAAGGGTAAAAGTTCTTTCTATGTTTATAGAACTTCTCTCAGACAACAGAATTCTCTAGTCTTTGTTATATTTTAAAAACATGCATATATATACATACATACACACCCAAACTATAAACAAAGTAGTTGGTAGTAGTAAGCATGTCTGGCTTTCAAGGCACTGATGAGTAGATTATCATTGGTACTTATTTCCCATGTGTAATCACTTTGGGCAATTTTTATTTGTGTGGCAGTGACTTAAAAGTAATACTGGACTATTTCACCCAACAAACTTCAAATTGTTATTTGATCCCTACACCTCTCTAACATATCCATTTTCAAAATGAGCAGCAGCATCCATTACCTATGTCTCTTCTAGGGGAAAAAAGAACCGATATCAATAGAAAGTTTTCCATTTGATGAACCTGGAAAAGGACGATCTCTTAGCTGCTTTAGATCCAACCTCAGTAGTAGAATATAATTTAGTTTCCTAAGTCTTTTTCTGCCTCCTTCACACAACCATATTGGGTAATTAAAGGAAAAACAGATTTAGAAAATTCTCTGAGAACATTAAATTAATACTCTGTGAAATTTCATTATTTTATCTATAAAAACTATGGTGGGGGTTATAAACGTCAGAGAGCAATTGTATTAGAACTAGCTACAGTGTAAGTTTTCTTAAAGTACTAAATTTCATTATCACTATAAATGAATGTGGAATGTGGGCTTTAATCTGTGATTGACTATAAACCTCACACTTAATTATGTGACTATTTTGCACATTATCATAAAGAGATAGAATTTACCATTAGCTGTTACATCAAGCTTTTAGTTCCAGAAAAAAAAAAAAAAGCCTTGCTTAGTAAAACTAAAAACAAAGACAGGTCTTAACCAATTTCATTTTTCTTTGCAGTGTTGACCTAATAACTGGCTTGGTTAAAGCCCTTACTCTTTCTTTGTTTGTTTAATTTTTTAAACAAGCTAAAGGAGAATGAATCATTAATAGATGATCCTAAGGCATTCTGAAATATACTTACTAAATAATAAACTTATCAATTTCTTCCAAATTAATAAATTATTAATTCTCATCCAACTCTACCAAACCTAACAGTGAGAAAATGCAGGTTCCAAGGTAGATAAATTAATCTTAGCAAAGAGTATATAATATGCAATGGGAGTGCCAAAGCTGACAAGTCATTAGATAGGAATAGGAAGGACAATGTTTAAATAAACGTTAGGAGAATCTATTGCAATTTTAAACATTTCCAACTACAGACTGGAGAAAATGTTCAAAGATGGGAAAAAGTGCCCACCCCAAACTTTTAAGATCCATTGTTATTGATTCTCATCTCTAGTAAGAGAATTAATTCTACACTAGAATCAGTAGTGGAAGGGTATGCATGCATCCAGTTCTGGTAAGACCTAATGTTTTAAACATATGTCTTCCAATATTGATTTCAATAGAACACAGCAATTTTTCCATTTGTCTAAGGATATGGGTGTTTTTTCTACTATTACTGCCTAAAAGACTTCCCCCCAATTTAGTGGTATAAATAAGCCATTTCTTGCAGCTTCTCTGTGTCAGGAATTTGAATAAAAAGCAGGAGGAATGGTCTGTCTCTGACCCACATGTCAGAAGCCTCATCTGGAAGACACTATGGAAAGCTGGGGTCTGGAATCACTTGAAGGCTGTTCACTTGCATGCCTGGTGTTTGATAATAGTTATCAGCTGAGACTTAGCTAGGATTTGTCAGCCAGATCACCTATGAGTGGCCTCTCTTCGTGGTCTGGGATTCTTCAAAATAAGGTGGCTGGGATATAAAAGTGAGCATCCTTAGAGGGCAAGAGCCAGACGGAAGCTGTATCACCTTTTGTGGCTTAGTATCAGAAGCCACACAGTGTCTCTTCCTTTGCATTTTATTTTTTGGGCAGTTACAAGGACTGACTTACAGTCTCAAGGTGGAAATTAAACTTCACCTTTTCATAGAAGAAATGTAAAGGTTCTGAGATTATGGGACTGGGAACGCAGCTGTGAACATTTGGAAAACAGAGTCTTCTACAGTAATTGTTTCATTTGTTATTTTTTCTCTTTTTGTCTTGCCTTTGCTTCTTTACAGTTTCTTTTTAAAAATACTTATTGCTGAAAGTATTACAAATATCCTCTTTTTTCTCCCATTGACCTCTTATAGCCTGCCCCCACTCCCCACTCTAGGCCTCTGCAACCCTTATAGTTTCTAAGGAAAATAGCAAGTCACACATGTAGAGCACATTTGTAGTAAATTCTAATGATATTTTGGTCATCTGCTTTGAATCAGCTCATTGCTGATTAATAACTTTTGTCCCGAGGGCTATTCTGGTAGGTCTACCAGATGTTTGTTCTAACACAGGCATTTTGGAGTTTATACTTGAGGATGAAATATGGGAACAGAATTGGGAAGTGTTAATTGTTGGACAGAAGTCCAAAACAGAGGTAGAAAAGTGTTTAGAATGAAGACAGATGTTGGGGACTTGAGTCTATTGAGAAAAAGGATTAGGATATGAAGGAAAGATCTCTGCTGAAAATAATTATGTTTCTTGGTGTATGTAAAGCTTCTGAGGAATTTAGAAATTACTTGAGTTCAGGACATGATATTTATTTTCTACATATTTCCAAGTAAATCTTTTTATGAACATAATTATTCATCAACAGACATTGCAGCTTTATTTTTAAAATTAAGGAAATACCTAAGTGATGCTTTTTTTTTTTTGCCTTATGTGTCTCCATGTCTTTGAACACCATTCTCTGTCCTAGTGCTATTTCCTGACTCTAAGCTATGAATTATGAACCTGGAATGAAATAGTTAGAACTATGAAAACTTGAGCTAATGCATTTGGGTGTTAACAAAAACCTGGAGAAGAAAGAATTATCTGTTTTTTGAAAACTACATCCTATAAACATTCCCTTTGACAATACAAATTTCCATTGGAAAAAAACCTATTCTTTAGAAATAATTTTGAAAGTGTATACAGATGCTCATTGGTATTATTTGTAATAGTGAAAACTGAAACCAAATTAAAATGGCCATCAACAGGAAGATGTCTATGAGGTATATTTATATCTAGAATACTATTGTAGCCTTAAAATAACATTATCTACTTTCATGTAAATATGGCTGTTCTATTGATACAGTAAAAAAGCAATTTTCAAAACATTATGAGTAGCAAAATTACATTTTGTTTCTAAAAAGAAACAACATTTTTATTATAGATAGCAGACTTTGCAGTCATAGCTTCCCCATTCCATACAAAATATCAAGATATGATAATGTTTTTTCCCTAAATTCACATCTAGTATGTAAATCAAGGACAGCCCAGATGGATCAGACCTATAAAAATTTCTTGAAAGATTTGAAAGAATTGAAATGATATTAGAAAAATGTTTCCAAACTATAGAACTTTTTTTTCTGCTACAAAAGTTGGGAGCTTTATAACCAAGGGAGCTTTATAACCAAGAGTAGTGGATACTGGGGTCAAGAAATCCTAGGGGTAACAAACTGAGTAACCAGAAGGGTGAAGCAAGCACATCAGGCTCTGAATATCCCACTTTCTTAGGGCAGAGAACAGCTAATTGGGTGTCAGGCTTCAGGTGATGTGGGAGGATTTATGCTGTGAGAACTGGGGGTCAAAGAAGAGTGATAATGTTATGGCTATATTATTGCACTAGTCACATATTCTAAGCCTTCCTACTCTGAAAGAAATCTTCTCAGTGCACAATCCTTAGCAGCTCATCTCACCTCTCAAAAATGGACATCAGTCAACCCAGCAGGGTATCTCAGTACAAAGAGGAGAGCACATCAAATCACCAATCATTTCAGAAAAGCCAATGTTTTGTTGTCCTTTGATATAAGATTAACTTAATCTTGAGGACAGAAGCATAGGAGAATAAACATAACAGGAAAGTTTAGAATAAGTATGATTTATATCCTTAGAAATGTAAGGCGATATCTGACCCATAATAACATGAAGCTACTATATAATGAGAATTAAAGCTGTCACTATTGTGGAAAACCTGGAACCCTTGCACACTGTTGATGGGAATGTAAAATGGTGCAGCCACAACGGAAAAACAGTATGGAGAGTCCTCAAAAAGTTAAAACTATAACTACCATATGCAATCCCACTTCTGGGTATTTATCCAAGAGTTGAAATCAGGATCTCAAAGAGATATTAGCTCTCCTATGTTCACTGCAGCTGTATTCACAAATAGCCAAGAGGTGGAAACAACCCAAATGTCAATTGATGGATGATTGAGTAAAGAAAAGTGTTATGTACATAAAATTAGTAAATAAATAAAATTCAGCCTGAAAAAAGAAGGAAATCTTGTCATATGCCACAACATGGATGAACCTTGAAGATATTATGCTACGTGAAATAAACTAGTCACAGAAGGACAACTGTTTCATGGTTCCACTTATATGAAGCATCTAAAATAGTCAAACTCAGAGGAGCAGAGTATAGCATGATGGTTACTAGGGACTGTGGTGGGGTGGGTGGAGGAGAAAACGGGAAGTTTCTATTTAATTGTATAAAGTTTCATTTATGCAAGATGAATAAGTTCTAGTGATCTGATGTACAGCACTGTGCCTATAGACAATGATGCAGTCATGCGTCATTTAACGACATGGATACAATCTGAGGAATATGTCATTAGGCGATTTTGTCATTGTGTGAACATCATAGAGTGTAGTGTTCTTACACAAACCTAGACAGTATAGCCTACTACACACCCAGGCTATATGAGGTATCACCATCATGTATGTGGTCTGCCATTAACTGTAACACCCTTATATGGCACATGACTATATTCTATTGTACATTTAAAAATTTAAGAGAGGTCTCATTTTAAGTGTTCTTACCACATTAAAAAAAATGATCACAATTGAAATAAAACTCAGTAGTTGGGCTAAACAGAAGAAAGACCACAGTTCAAGAGAAACTAGGGCACAAGGATATAGAACCAAGGAATTTTCTAGAATTCAAATAGTTGGAGAGGCAACATATTGCAGTTAAGAGCAAAGATTTGGGGGGTGATATCAATTGGGGAAAAAGGAAACATATGTAAAAGTTTAGACAATAAAAAATAATAATAAAAAGGGAAAAAAAGAGCAAAGACTCTGGAAACAAACTGCTTAGGTTTGAATACTAGGTCTGTACTTACCTATCTATGTGACATTGGGAAAATCATTAACATTTCCGTATATCTTATCAGACTTTTTTCCCTTCTAAATTCCAAATGTATCCTACAGTTTGTGAAGCTGAGGCTAGCACTTTGAAAACTTGACTTCTTTTGTTAATTTGTTTCCTATAAAGTTATGCCAATAGAGGGCACAAAATCACAACAAAGAGGTACGAGGCAGGGTAGGAACTTCTGGTTTGCTTGCAGTTCCTGCCAACATATTCTAACATCAGGAGATAATCCTGGCAACAGGAGTTAGTGGCTCTAGTCTCTGTCTTCACTTGGCATCCCAGAACAGTCTTCGCCTTCCTCTGCCAGTATCAGTGGGGTGGGCACTCCCAGAGACTCTTCCCAACCCTACCTGACCTAGAGTGGCATCCCTTCCTCATAGTTCTGTACTCCAAATCTACAGAGTTTCTTGGTTCTGATAATCCTATATAATAAAGAGCTAATATGCTAATTAGACTAGACGATGGAACAACCTTCTGGAATGACCTTCCAGAACGACCTTCTGGAATGACCAGTGGGCAGGAGGCAGAGTTGCGGGGCCACAAGGCAGCCAGGGCTGTGAGGGCCAAGCCCCTTGCACGAATTTTGTTCATTGGTCCTCTAGTCTTTGATAAGTTCCCCCAGACATAGGGGTAGTAGCCATTTCTGCCTTTATTATTTCCTTGTATGTCTAGGTTAACTCAGTGTTCTCATTTTGCTTTATCAGTGACACAATACGTGCTTAACCAATTCTCTATGTAAGTTCTCTCTGTTGAAATATCTAGGGTGCTTTTGTTTTTCTAAATTAATCCTGAGTGACATAGTTCATCATATTCAGCCAGAAGTGGGTGATTATGAAGATACAGAGAGAGCACAGAGAATAGAGCCTGTATATAAAGAGCTATATAAGCATTTACTATCTTTATCAAATGTTAACTCCAAAAGCTGAGAAAATGTAAGAAAAATGAGTGAGCATAGAACTAGAAATTTCAGTAGCTGTTTTAGCAGATGAGAAGAGATTTTTACTGAGGAAGCAATAAAAACAGATAGATGATAGGTAGATAAATAATTGAAAAATGATATGTATTATATATTTATATGGGGTAAATACATGATATGTGATAGATGGTATGTTGATTAGGTAAACAGATGGAACAGAAGAGACGAATTTGCCTGAATTTAATATAGATATGTCATTGGCAGAACAAAACACATATAAACAGACACACACAAAACACAATAACTTATATCTAGAAATATATTCAGGCTTAACTATCAAAGATAAAGACTCAGTATTAACCTCTTATCAAATCTAGATAAGGGGAGAATAAGAATATAAAACTATTGAATGATTTCATTTGTGAACAGAGGTGCAATATCTAAAATAAAATACTATGAATAGAGCATAGCAATGTATTAGAAAATAATACAACATAATTATAGTTTATCTCAGGAATGCAAGAGTAGTTTAATATTAAAACTTAAGAGTAATTTAATATTATAACTTAAGAATTAAGTTATGCAAATGAGAAAGAAAACTATATGTTGATCTCAATAGTTAATGAAAAAAATTTGATAGTATCAACTATCCATTCTTTATTAAAAGAAAAGAAAAGAAAAGAAACAGTTCAACTTAATATGAGATTTGTACCAGTAACCTACAGCAAACGTCATGGTCAATGGTGACTCACTAAAAACATTTCCATCAAGTCAGGAACTATATCAAGATGCCCACTAATGTTTTAAATACTCAATATTGCTTTGAAGTTCCAAATTAATAGGAAAAATAAAGTATACATATTGAAAGAAAGAAGCAAAATTGTTATTATTTCTATACAGTTTGTCAGTTGATTGTCTTAGTTTTCCTATTGGAATGAATAAGAGATTTCAGTACTGTGACCTGATAAAAGATAAGTGATAAAAATCTAAGCTTTCTTATATACTTGTGAAACCTAATATATTTAAAGATTTTATTTTCTGATGGCAAAACAATAAATATAAAGCAACGTGGAAGAAATCTAGAAATAAATGTACAATATTGTGTAGAAAACTATAAAAGATTGCTGAAGGTGATTTAAGAGTCTAACTAAAAGAAATATTGCATATTCATGAATGAAAAGATGAAATACAATGAAGTTGTTAATTTTTTCAAGCTTAATAAATTCAATGTCATCCTGTAATTTAACCTGGTTATTAAATAACTGGAAAGGAGCAAAGTGAAGACCAAATATGTATGTTATTTGTGTAACTTTTCCAAGAAGCTGCAGTTTATATGCATGCCCAATACAGTCTGGATGAAATATGGAAGGTACTTAGTTGTCAATCACACCTGGGAGCAGGTTATTGGCCACTGGGAGGACTTAAATTCCTAACGAAGGAGTTTACTCTCTTTCTGACTTGGCTCTTGGGACTCTTGTTACAGGGACCATGTTCACCTTACTCCCCTATATTCACCCGCATGGCTCACAGCCATGTAGATCTCACACAATGGACTGGTGGACTATAACTAGCCTAATGTTCTACCAGACCCAGCTCCACCATGGATTGGAAACTCTAGATACTGGCTTGCTTCTAGCTCTACTGAATCCCCAGCTGCACCTCTTCCAGGACTGGATTAAGGGAAGTGGGACTTTGGGAACCCAAGGATGTAATTCCATGCAAATAAAGTTTTCTACCACATCTCATTCTCCCATGGGATCTTCCGGAAATGCTCATTCTAATGGTGCCCCAAGAACTCCACTCTCACTAGCAGTGGAGAAAGACGATCTATGGATTTATCTGATTACAATCTCCTCAAATTCCCCACAATATTTTACATCTATTTTGACCCCTGGGTTCAAAATTCAAGTAAAAAAATATGTGAAAATATTTATAGTCAGTTTTGTAAAAGAATAAATTGAGTTACTTGATTTAACAGATTTTAAATCATTAAAATTTAGGAGGTTAAGTAAGTATGGTGTGCATGTGTAGAAATAGAGTTATGCTCACTGGCATGTGGATATTTCCAAGATATACAGTTGAGTGGAGAAAGTAAAAGTGAAGAAAGTTGACTTTCTATTTTCTAATTCACAACACAGAAATAGATCCAGAAGAATGCATACCCACTGATGACAGACAGTGCCAATGGGATGGGATGGTGGCTACTGATGAAAGGATTCCTTCACCTTAAGAGTAGTCTTAGAATTTTTAAAGAATATTGACTCATATTATTTAGGTGATTATAAATAAAAATGTTTTTAAAATCTATATTATCTATGTATGTAAGGACAAATCTACCTTTCCACCTCAATCTACCTATCTCTATGAGATAATTTTACTATATAACAAACCACTCCAAAAACAAGTGATTTAAAACAACATGTATTAACTCTCTTGATTCAGTGGGTGTTTTTGACTCAGCTGAGGACAGGTAGTCTAGAACCACCTCACTCACCTACCTGTCCAGGCCTCTGCTGGAATGACATGGATTACTAGGGTGGCTGAGGCCTCATTCCACATTGTAGCTTGTCCTCCAGGAAGGCAACCTCAACTTGTTCACATGATGGTGAAAGTGAACCAGCAGCAAAGAGGACAAACCCCAATGCACAACTGCTAGGTGTGTCAGACTTGCTATCATTAAATTGACTGAAGCATTTCATGTGGCCAATCCCAGAGTCAGCTATAGAAAAGGCTTAAGAAAATACATACTAAGCAACAAAGGGTGGATATACTGGGCTGTAGAAATGATGGAGGAGGAAAGAGGCTTTTTCCTTACATTCTAACATGCTCTTTTGTCTTCTTGTTGTTTTACAATGAGCATGTAAAACACTACTTTATAGAGTGAACAGAAGAAAACATTCTTCTGCGGGGATGGGATCTCTGAAAGTTTCTCACTTGACTTCATTCCCTGTATCTACATACATCTCCCCTCCCTAGCCACTGGATCTTCATACCTTTACATTTGTTAAGCATGTACTTTCCCACCGAGAGACACTGCAAAACACCCACCTTCTTCAGAAGCCTCACCTTTGCAGCCACCCTAGCATCTGCCAGTGAGGAGGAAACTGGTCTTGCAAGGCATGTCAGGCCATAAAAACTGTAAACAATGCACTGCCCTGGTGGGGATGGTGGGGAGGAGGATTGTTATGCTGGTGCCAGGATGTGGCCTGACACCTGGGGTCCTTCCTGCAGGGCCACGAAGGGGGCAGGGGGCATATCTGCAAGATAAAGACCCCAGTGGGATATATATAGGCTCTCTGCATGTTTCTTCACTCTGATTTGGAAATTATTCCCATAGTCCACTAGTGTTAATAAACGGGGTCCCTCCCTTTCTCTAGGAAGCCCGCTTGGTATTTCTTTGCTCTTCTGTAACACCAGCACATATGCAGACTTCATGGAAACATGCATAACAAGGTAAACTAGGACAAAAAGCCTTTTAGAAACCCCAACAGGCAGTAGCTGCTCCTGTGCCCCAAGGAAAGGGCTTAATTTCCCTCTGTGGTCTAAGGCTTTTTGTAAAGCACAATACCTCTACTGGCTGATTTAGGGTGCAAACATTGAGTCTCCCAGAACACAACTGAGACAGACACAATGTAAGAAAGAGATACCCAAGCCTCTTGTGAGACTGGAGAAAATAAAGATGATGCAGGGAGGAATGAGGAGAAAACAGGGAAGACAAAGCAAAAGCACGACTTTGGGTAGTTTGGGTGGCCGAAATTCTTTTAAGAACAGAGGTGTATTACAGTAATTAAGTGATTCTCTCTCTCTTTTGTTGCCCTTCCATATTCTGCTTTGCTATGTGGATGCCTGGAGGTTGTCAGGTACATTTTCCTTTGTCAGCTGTCTTGGCTAGGTTTTGTCAAAATGAGTCTGGGGACTTGCTCCTTTCTTTGTTTGCTATTCCTGTCACTGGAGCCCATTTCTTTCATATGTTTTTATTAGAGAGAAATGGAAAGGGAGAGAGAAAAACATCAATGATGAGAGAGCATCATTTATCAGCTGCCTCTTGCATGCTCCACATTGGGGATTGAGCCCACAAGCTAGGCATGTGCCCTGACCAGGAACCAACTGAGACTTCCTGGTTCATAGGTTGACGCTTAACCACTGAGCAACACTGGCAGGGCTGGAGCCCATTTCTTATTCCTATAACCAGCGCCCTGACAGAGACCTTCAGTCTCTCTGTTTCACTCCCAGAACAAGCCTCATTGCACTCTGTTTAGTGAACCAGATCCAGAAGACAACAGCCTCCCCTCAGAAGGCTCTGCTCAAGTGCTAAGCCCTACCCTTCCCCAGATCCTGATTCATTTGCTAGCATCAGCCAAA
Source organism: Myotis davidii (assembly GCF_000327345.1). Classification (NCBI taxonomy): domain Eukaryota; kingdom Metazoa; phylum Chordata; class Mammalia; order Chiroptera; family Vespertilionidae; genus Myotis; species Myotis davidii. The sequence goes on along the minus strand of NW_006383013.1, from coordinate 5,435,664 downwards.
GGGCAAGTCCCTATCTCCTCAGAGTCTCTTCCAGCAATGTTGGGTGTGAGTTTTGGGATTCTGATATTGTCCCTTCCCCCACTTTTTTCTCCAATCCTAGGTGTGGTGGCTGCTCCTGTCACTTATTAATTTTCTATTACCTCAGTGTATCTACCCCACCCTTTAAAATTCCTCTGTTGAAATAAACAAAAACACCAAAATTGAAGGAAAACAAATAATAAAACAGAGGCTATTTATTCAGAGCTTGTTATAGCTAGGGAGTGAGTCATCACAGCTTGCATTTGACAGAGAATCAAAGGCAGACACTAGAGTGGGAAATCATCGTGAGAAAAGGGAATATTTCAGGTATGCTCTGATTAGAGGTTTTTGGAATGGGAAAGATGGGAGAAGGCTAGCTAGAAGCAGGGTGTCTTACGTGATTGCTTTGGATATGCTCCTCAAAGTGGGGCGGGGGTGGTGGTGGTGGTGAAACTATCATGAAGCTGGTTGTCATTGGTCAAGTCCTGACCATTCTGTTCTGGTCACTACAGAGGTTGAAAGTCAGAGATCTATTGTCATATATGGACAAGCCATAGTTCATTTGTACATTCAGTTGCTCACCTCCAATGCCTGTTCCTATATTGATTTCTCTCTATGACAATGTCTTGTGTGCTTTTATTTTCCTGACTAGACTGAATGATACAAGGAATGTCTAATACTCAATTTGAAAAGTTTCCATTTTTTGTGTGTATTTGTTTTGCCAAATCATTAGCAAGCCTGATATGCATGCAAATGACTTGTATAAATTATATTTTGGGAAAATTGAGAAAATGAATAGGGCAGGAAGAACAGCTATGCAATTAGTGATACCAGATTCCAACAGGGAGAGAAAGGTGAGCCTTGAAGGAACTAGGAGAACCAAGCCCCAAAGTCATTTCCTATCCATACTCTATATTATAAACCATGTGAAGGTGCCCAATAAACAACTTGGTTTGGTTAACACTTTTCAAGTTGAGCAAATCAACTTGTATATAAGTAATACTTTTATGATTCATTCACATTTATTGCCTGTTCTCTTCAACTTATCTTTATTAAATTCCTAATCTGGGCTATGTGTAGTTAGATATTTTTAAAATGGAAATTACCCAACCTTTGTCCTCAAAGGATTTAGAGGATTTCTGGGAAGAGATTGACATGCAGGAAGTGAGTAGAAGTGATAAAAAACAATGTAATGTAAGGTTCAGAATAAGCACTACAACTAAAAGGCACTGTATTATTTTTAGAAAGAAAAGAAAATGCATATAATTTTCAGAGTAGATCAGACTTTAATTTTTCACTTTTCAATAAAGAAAAAGTGAAGATTAAAATACATTTTAAACTTGTGATTGCAAAATTGCTTATAATTCTTCCTCATTGAAAGCTCATGATTTTTTAATTTACCTTTAATATGTACACAGTTTAAATGGTCATAATCATGGTATAGAACTTACTATATTATTCTTGTTTACATTGTCTTTTTTTTTACTTTTTATATTTTGTATGTCTTGCTATTTTTAGTAATTCTGTAACATTTCATTATTTGTGCTATAACTTACACACCTTCCATTTGGACTTTTCTTTACTTATTTATCTATTTTAGATTTATAGCCATGAAGATATTAATTGTTTTACTAAATTTTTGCTTCTGGCAGATTGTTTCTGTGGGATAGACTTTTAGAGAAGGAATGCTGGCTATGGGCACATTTATGGCTGACTCTTGCAACACTGTTTAACAAAAAGATTGTACAGTATTGTTAGCAAGGAGTGGTGTATCTTAGCCACATCAGCACGTTTTCTTTTTTTTTAAATCCTCATTTCCAGGGTGCTATAATTTACATTTTAAACTACTAATGAGGAAAAGAATCTTTCCATCTGTTTTCTCTTGGTATTTGTTGAGGACGATTACAAAATGTGCAGAGGAAAGGAAAATACCAGGGCTGGGTGACAAAAGTGAAGATGGCTGAATGATAGGAGAATAGAAATGTTATTTATAATGTGTATGTTTATAAATATATATATACACATACACATGAATGTCTTTGTATTTCTCCCTGATCAAGTATTTACAACAAGCCCCACATCAGATTAAATGGTACTTTACATAAATCTTATCCTCACACTACTTGATTTTTCCCCCATTTTTCTTTTCTTTAAAAATATAATTTTATTAATTTCAGAGAGGAAGAGAGAGATAAAAACATTAATGATAAGAGTCAATCATAGATTGGCTACCTCCTGCATGCCCCCTGGAGATTGAGCCCACAACCCATGTGCCCTGCCTGGGAATCGAACTGCAACCTATAGGTTCATGGGTCAACTCTCAACCACTGAGTCACTGAGCTACACCAGCCAGGCAAGTTTTTCCAATTTTTCTGGTGAGAAACTAAAAGCTTATGGAAGGTAAGTCACATGCCCAGGGCCACCAAGCTTTGTAGCACTAGTTTATTTCCAATGCCTGCTTTACTCTAATACATTTTAAACAACAGGGGATACTCTAAATATTTTACTTAATATGGAAAATCTAATACTGAAGAAAACATACACACATGATAGGTTATCATAAATTGGTTGGTAATAATGTAATCTTCCTGGGCCCTGGTAGGATTTATCAAAACAAGATCCATATTGGCTGTAAGGACTATATTCATTTTCTGCTGCCAAATAGACTTGGTCTTAGTTTAATTCTCTTTATAGAATTGATGTTTGTTCTTGGCTAACCATCTATGATATTATACTGTAGACAATGAAATATTCACTTGAATGTGCCTTACAATTAGCCTCAGCAGAGTATATGCTTCTTTCATCCAAACATTTTACTTTATCTATAAAGATTAAATTAATCATCTCTGCCAACAATGAATAACTGAGGGAATGGGTTTTTAATATCTGGAGTAGAGAAGGGCAAATTGCAGAAAGAGGAATATATTTTGTTTGACCAGTGTTCCATAATTCCTTTTATAGTTTGTATTCAATATCATATGCAGCATCTTTGGGGAGAAAAGAGATATGATACATCATTTGATCAATGGCTGCCAGCTATTCAGGGGAAGATAGTGGACAAAGATGACAAATTTTAATCATACTATTTCCAAGTTCCATCATTTAATTTTTTGCAACAATTCTATAAGTTTGATACTATTAATTCCCTATTTTACAGATGAAAAAGTAGCCAGAATGAAGTTGAGTGATTAAACTTGAGTACCTGTATAGGCCATGCAGCATCAGTCTTCTGGTCTTGACCAGTGTTCTGGTACGTTCTGGTGGGTCCACTGCTTTAGGTCCACTCTGCTTTCTGTTACAGTCCACCACCCACTTGTGGTATCAGTGCAATGAAATTCCCTGGGAGGAAATCATCAGCAAGGAAAGCCAGAGGGCTATCTATCCTCAAAGGCATGTGCTACTTGATAGATTATAAATTGTATTCATATTTAACAAGGGATAATCGATTTGGAACAAATTGCTTTGTTGAAATAGTTTTTCTGGTAGATTCCCCTTCTGTGTGATTGAACTTAAAATATATATGAGTGCTAAGTTCTCCACCTTGACCACCAATTAAATGAGAAGTTAAGAATTACTCAGATATAGTCAGTGAACCACTTATATCAGGTTCCCAAGGGCCCCACCCACACATACTAAGTCAAAATATTTGAGAGTGGGGCCCAAGATTCCTTTTTTGAAATCCCTCTCCAGTGTTTGAGAATGACTCATTATGATTTTCTATGTTAGATTTGATGATAGTGATGATGATAATGATGATAAATGGAACAGCTCCTGGCACCTACTTAGTGATATATACAAATGTGTTAAATGTGTTAGATATAGTACCTTGTAAACCTCATAAAAACACATTTATTATTCTTATTTTCACACTAGATGAAGGAACTGCAGCTTCCTAAAGAGGGAGAATAAAATTTAGGTATCCAGTTCCAGACTTTCCTATGCCTCCTTAACCTCAGCACTGCATCAGTGCATTTCAATTACAGAGAATTTCAGCCAGTGATGGCCAAGCAAAGATAAGTGTGGCAATTTACAATGAAACAAAAAATTAAATAAGATAAAAATAAAGCTGGATCTTTCATTTTTGAATAAGAAAATAGTCAGCCATTTTCCTAGGATTTGCTGAATGAGTAGAGAAAAAATGATTATGTTGTGATTAATTTTTGCAAGCCCTACAGTTTTGTAAAAGATTTAACTAAGAACTTGACAAAAAATTTCTAAATTATTTAAACACTAGAGGCCCGGTGCATGAAATTTTTGCATGGGGGGGGGGGGCGTGTTCCTCAGCCTGGACTGCACTCTCTCCAGTCTGGGATCCTTCAGGATGGGGCCTAAACCGGCAATTGGACATCCCTCTCAAAATCCAGGACTGCTAACTTCTAACTTCTTGCCTGCCTGCCTGCTTGATTGCTCCTAACTGCTTCTGCCTGCCAGCTTAATCACCCTCTAACCACTCCCCTGCTGACCTGATTGACACCTAACTGCCCTCCCTTGCCAGCCTGATGTCCCACAACTGCCCTTCCCTGCCGGCCTGATCACCCCTAACTGCCCTCCCCTGCTGACCTGATCACCCCTAACTTCCCTCCCCTGCTGGCCTGATTGCCCACTACTGCCCTCCCCTGCTGGCCTGATTGCCCACAACTGCTCTCCTCTGCTGTGACTCACCTCTTCCATGTGAGGCGGTGGAGATGCCGGGACCGTCCTCCTCACCGTGCAGAGCCGAAGGATCCCCAGGCCTCACCACGCAGAGCAGCCACTGGGCCCTGCCTCCACTGTGCATGCAGCCATCTTGTGACAGCCATCTTTTGACAGCCATCTTGTGATGGCCATCTTGTGACAACCATCTTGTGACAACGTGAAGACATGACGCCACCTAGGCTATTATTAGTATAGATTAGCATGGAAAAACCAGACAAATAAAACAATGTAAATAAAAACTACTTTAAAAGTGAGAAAAATTCACATAGAAATTACTTTTGGTAACCCACAGAGACTGCAGTGGTCTTCAAAGGGTGTTAATTGCAAAGTGGTCTCATTCAGACCTGTGGTGACTTTCTTTAGATTGACTTCATAAACTAGTGCAGTTTATATTTCCTAGGGATTTCTAAAAAGCTTCCCAATCAGAGAAAATGTCAGGCAATTTCCAAATGTACAGGTTACTATGCTTAGAAGCAGCAGTACATAACTCAAGGCTTTGTTCTCAATTCCTTCACATATTTTCTGTATTAGTAATAAACATGATGGTATTTATTGAACTCTATACAAGAACCACATTTAGATAAAAAGGAGCTCATATAATGATAGTTTGTTTCACCATTGTTTCTTTTAAAACATTACAGTGGGAGCATTTTATTGCTGGTGGTACTATACATTTATATAAAAATTTCTGGGTGACAGTTGGTACTGGATAAGAAGTTCTGAAAACATTCTTTGATCTAACAAATCTATTTATAGGAACTTGTTGTAAGGCATTGGTGAATGATATGAACAAAGACTTTTCCACAAATAAATGGGAATCATTGCTTTGTCTGAAGACAAATGACTACAAAGTAGCTTATCATGCAAATTGATCTTTCTATCTCAGGCATTTTGAAAAATATGGGATATGTTAATTTTTTAATATTTAAGCTGGTTCATGAAAAGCCTATAATTCTACTTAAATGAAAAGCCCTTGGCAGTGTAAATCTAAACATCTTAGTATTAATAATGAGATAATATTTTCATACTAGGAAAATTCTTGTTCTGCTCTCAGTAATGATTTCTTTTACTCATGGAATCCATGTAATGCCTCAGGGCAGTAAAGCTGCTAAGAGAAGAAAATAACTAAAACAACAATAAAAGTAAATCTCACCTGTTTCAAAAACCAAACCTTTTGACTTACAAAAGCCTAAAGATTATTTTTCTTTGTTCTTATGGACCTTATAGACTCAGAATTGAATGAGTCATGATCCTTGACTTATGAAACACTCTGTCATTGGTTCATACAAAGCCCTCATTTATTATGTTTTATACATGATAATGTAAAGAGCACTCATAATCTAGTATATCCTCAAGGAATAGGAATTTTACCAATAACTTGCATCTATTATATACTCATTCTCTCATCCTTCAGCCTTTCCCTCCAAATGGAACCCTCTCTCAAATTTTGTGTCTATCACTGGTTTGAAATATGGTTCTTGAATACTTGAGCAAGAGTTGTTCTTTGTTAAGTAGGAGGGGAATTGCTAAGATGTGGCAACTTATTAGATATCTATAATAATAAAAGGGTAATATGCAAATCGACTGAACATCCCAACAGTGGAACCACCATCCAGACAACCTTCCAGATGAAGCTGGGGCTGCAAAGGCCTACTCTTGCATGAATTTCATGCATCGGACCTCTAGTACAATCATAATAGGTAATGCTAAAGTGTTGGAAGACATGGTTGCACCAATTTACTATTCAATGAACTCTATACAAGAAATCCTGTTGATTTCTGCTATGGAATTGCCTGAATTATGTTTTTACTAATTAAATGGAATGAAGTCATTTCTTGTGTAGTCATGATTTGCTTATCATTACAGTCTTGATTTCCTTCTCCAAAGCACTAAGGTGGTAGAGCACATTGATTAACTATATGTGTTTTCTTCTCTGTACATGGCTGTTCCAGATTTTCCTCCATTTCTCTATTGGTATAATTATTTTCTTATTGATTAATAAAAGTATATCTATATCAATATTTATATCACATTTTGTAGTTATATATAGAAATGATATTTCCCTGGTTTATTTTTTTTTACTTTTCTTTTGGGCAGCCTTTGACATCATTGAAACTGAGACACAGAATTAATTTGGCTATGTGGATGTGTTTTTTGTTTGTTTTCATATAAATTATAGAAATGTTTTGCTATTTATGTAAAAAAATGCCATTGGGGAGGGTGATGTCATCAAAGATGGTGAAATAAGTGTTCCCTCGTTTACACCCCCCAAACAACAACCTGGAAGTCATCCATGAATAAAATGCCAATAAAGTCCAAGATTTAGGAGAGCTGCTTTGAGAAGACAGAATCTCATCCTGGTGTTAGGATTGCTAAACACATTTCCAGCTACAGACCAAAAGCATCACTGCTCCCTTATGGACTCAACTCCAGCCCAACCCAGCAACAATCCTGCAACCAACCACATCTGTCAAGGAACTTGGGAAGACCATTTCTCAGAAGAAGACATAGAAATGGTCAATAGCCTTATGATAATGTGTTTAATATCACTAATCATCAGGAAAATACAAATCAAAACCATGGTGAGATATCATCTCATATGTGTTAGGATGGTCATTATTAAATAGACAAGAGGATAAGCATTGTTGAGGATGTGGAAATTGAAACCCCTGAACACTGTTAATGGGAATGTAAGTTGATACCACTGTTATGGAAAACAGTATGGAGGTTCCTTTAAAAATTATAAATGGCCCATGTGGCTCAGTTGGTTGGGCATTGTCCAGGAGGTTGCTGGTTTGATCCCTGTCAAGGGCACATGCTCAGGTTGTGGGATCAATCCCCAGTGGGGGTTGTGCAGGAGGCAGCCAATCCATGTTGTGCTTTCACATTGCTCTTTCTTTCTCTCTAAAAATCAATAAACTATTAAAAATTAAAAATAGATCTACTTACAATATCTGCAATCAATAAATGTGATACACCACATAAACAAAATGAAGGATAAAAACCACATGATCATATCAATAGATGCAGAAAAAGCATTTGATAAAATACAGCACCTATCTATGATAAAAACTCTCAGCAAAGTGGGAATAGAAGGAATATATCTCAACATAATAAAGGCAATATACTAGTATAACAAACCCACAGCCAACATTATACTCAATGGACAAAAACTGCAAGTATTTCCCCTAAAATTGTAAACAAGACAGGGATGTCTTCTTCCCCCCCTCGTGCCCAACATAGTACTTGAAGTCCTAGCCATAGCAATCAGACAAGAAGAAATAAAAGACATTCAAAATTGAAAGGAATAAGTAAAACTGTCATTATTTGCAGATGACATGATACTGTATATAAAGAACCTTAAGGATTCCATAAAAAACCTACTAGAACTGATAATGCCAGTTAAGTAGCAGGATTCAAAAATATTCAGAAATTGATTGCATTTTTATACACCAATAATGAACTATCAGAAAGGGAAAGTACTAAAACAATCCCACTTACAAATGCATCAAATATAATGTAATACCTAAGAATAAATTTAACCAAGGATGTAAAAACATGTACTCAGAAAATTCTAAGACTTGACAAAATAAATTGAAGAAGATACAAATAAGCAGAAGCATATATTATGTTCATGAGTAGGAAGAATTCACATTGTTAAAATGTCCATTGTTAAAATGTCCAAAGCAATTTGTAGATTCAATGCAATTCCTATCAGGATATCAATGGTGTATTTCACAGAACTAGGCCAGGTGAGTACTAGATTTACCAGGGGGAATCACTTTGTAAATTATATAAATGTCTAACCATTATGCTGTACACCTAAAATTAATATACAATAATGTTTAATGTCATCTCTAATTGATATATTTTTTTATTGATATATTTTTTATATATTGATATATTGATATATAAAAAAGAAGCTGCCAAACTTATTCTCTGTAGTATTTGAGATCTTGCTTGCTGGTATCGCACATGCATCATTTTGGCTCAAAATTATAAAAACTCAAAAAATATTATATGGAACCACAAAATGACTGAATATGACTATAGCAATCTTAAGAAAAGAAGGAGCCCAGCCAGCGTGGCTCAGCGGTTGAATGTCAAGTGACGAACCTGAAGGTCATGGTTTGATTCCAGGTCAGAGCACATGCCTGGGTTGCAGGCTCAATCCCCAGTGGCAGAGGGATTGGGGTGGGAGGTGGGGTGGTGCAGGAGGCAGCCAATCAATAATTATCTCTCATCATTGATGTTTCTATTTCTCTCTTTTTCCCTCTCCCTTCTTCTCTGAAATCAATAAAAATATATTAAAAAAAATAAAGAAAAAAAGACAGCAGGAAAGATTTTTTGCAAGATTTCAGGATGCATCAGCAATGAGATTGCTGTATTTGTTACATATTGATTGCCCAGATTGATTATCTTGGTAGTTGGGTCTACAACCCTTCCTGTCTCACTATTCCATAAGTGCTGTCTACACCTGCTTCTCTTACAAGCTGCATGTTTAGCAGGAGAGAATGCCTCTGAGAGCGGCAACCCCTTCTGGGTCAATTACCTATGAATCACTGCTCTCATTTGGCAACCCTAAGCATAATCTCATTTATTCATTATGGGAAATGTATTTGTAACATCCTGATGAAAATTACTGCCAAATTCATGCACAACCATAAATTTTGACAGACTGTTAAAGAAGAGAGAATGATGAGGCCTGCTTAGAGTCTTCTAGATTGTATATAGAGAGCAAGGGTACCCACCATACACTGGGAACATATGTGGTCTTATTAACCACTAGAGGCCCAGTGCACGAAATTAGTGCAGAGGTAGGGTCCTTAGCGGCTGCCAGCTGCTGGCCAGGACCTTCCTTCCCACAGTTGGCCAGCCGGCCCTGCTCCCTGGTCAGACTCCCGGTGCCCAACTGAACTCCTGGTTGAACTCCTGGTCAAGGGGACAATTTGCATATTAGGCTTTTATTATATAGGATTGTCTCCCCAATAAATTTACTGATAATAAAAAAGAATATAGAGCTCAAAGACATGTTCTGACAGACATTTATCTAAATTTTGTATAATGAAATTTTGAAGATCAAAGTAATGATTAATCAAGAAACTCAGTAAATCTGAAGTTAGAAGTGAATCTGAAATTAGAAAAATAGTCCACAATAAATTTTATCGCAGCCCTGAGACTGACAAGGCAACAGAAATACAAGTTAAAAAATAATGAGGGAAAAGGTAAAGTAAATGGGTATTGCAATTTCCCTAACTTTCATATAACAAAGAGCCTTGTATGCTGGTATTATGGTGACTAACAGAAGAGGTCAGAAAATAAAGGGGAGAGTATCTAATATATAGTCTCTTTATTGGGTTACCAAACTAGAAATTGTTCATGTTCCAATTTGGGGTATTGCCACCTGGCTCTGCTCAGACCTTATCCTTTAGGTTCTTTTCATTCTTGTTTTAAACAGAATGATACAAATTCTACTTTCAGTTATTCTCCAGGACGGGTTCATCACAAATAGTCTTGTGCTTTATCTAGAGTCTGTTAGGAGTTCTGTGGCTTTTACATGAGTTTCTGTCCCTTTCATCTTTTTTTTCCCCTGACATTATATCCAGTGGGATAATAAAAGGAGAGGAGACATAAGTCAGGAAGTTTTGTAATGATTTGTAGTTCTTCTAAAACCATTTATCTAAGGGAGGAGACTTTAATGAATTATTGCCGTAAGGGTTTGGAGATTATACATGATTTTTAATTATTTCAACTACCCAGACCATTTTTTGCCTTAAGAATTAAGACCTGCCTACATGGTTTGGATAATTGAGATCTGATTCCTGATGCGCTGAATAATTCAAAGTATAATTGATCCTTGAATCTCTAAGTGTACTAGTATATGTACCAATCCCTGTATTAGATATCTTCTTACATCCAACACATTTTGATAATTTTAAGCAGGAATCTTGTTACTTTTACTTTTCTCTCTACATCAGTGGAACTCTATAAGTAATAGTATGCTTGGGTCAAATACTATTCACATGTAACCAAACTGATGCCAACTTTAAACAAATTTCAGCAGAAGAATGCCTGGCCATTGTGGGTCAGTGGTTGAGTGTCAACCTATGAACGTGGAGGTCATGGTTCAATTGCCAGTCAAAACATATACCCAGGTTGTGGGCTCAATCCCTAGTGTGGGGCATGCAGGAGGCAGCGCTGATAAGTGATCCTCTCTCATCATTGATGTTTCTATCTCTCCCTCTCCCTTCCTCTCTGAAATCAAGAAAAATATAAATAAATAAAAATTTCAACAGAAAAATACATATATTTTGACTAGTTTTTATTTTCAACTGATCAGTTTTTTTTTTTTTAAAGAGAGCCTTTCTCTTCAAATGGCAATTATCTTTGCATTTACATATCCCCACTTTGTAAGGGAGTCTGCAGCAATAGGTTAATCTCTCATTGTTATTTATGAGACACTATTATGGAGTCATAAAATTATAGATCTAGTTGTCCTAAATAGGGATTTGAGTGGAGCAAGAGAATAAATCAGCCATTGTTTATTGAATGCAGTAAAGCCTCAGTGGGGCAAATCTTTAGTTTCTGGCAGATCATTTAGTTTTTTAAGGAAGTTGGATTGGAGAGGGCAAATCAAAGGTAAGAGGAAAAGTCCACTGAGCCAAAACATGGGGACTCAGATGAGGAAGGCTGGAAACAATAGCATAGAAAAAGAACAAATGGATCCTTAGCCCCCGGGGACATCTAAGGGTCTGGAACCATCAACTTTCAATCCTGAAAGTGGGTTAAGTTGAACTAAAATAATAAAAAAGCCCTGGAATTTCTATTGGAGCTTTCTACACATGCTGCCTTAAAAATAAGCAATCCATGCTAATAAAAGGGTAATATGCTAATTAGGTGGGATTGAGCAGACATCTTCCGGATGTCTGACTTCCTTCCAGATAAAGCCAGGGTGGCGGGGGAAAGGCAGAGGAGGTTAGTGGCGATAAGGCCAGCAGGGGAACACTTAGGAGATGCTCGGCCAGAAGGGGGACCGTTGGTGGGGGACCAGGCTGGCAGTAGAGCAGTTAGGGGGCAACAAGGCTGGCAGGGGGAGCAGTTAAGAGGTGATCAGGAGAGCAGGGGAGCTGTTAGGTGGTAATCAGGACAGCAGGGAAGCAGTTAGGGGGTGATCAGGCCAGAGGGGAGCAGTTAGGGGGCAACCAGGACAACAGGGGGCAGTTAGGAGGTGACCAGGCTGGCAGGGCGGCTGTTAGAGGGCAACCAGGCTGGCAAGGAACCAGTAAGGGGTGACCAGGACAGCAGGGGGAATAGTTAGGGGGTGATCAGGCCATAAGGGGAGCAGTTAGGGGACACCCAACTGGCAGGGGGGCACTTAGGGGACAACCAAGCTGGCAGGGGACCAGTTAGGGGGCAGCCAGGCTGGCAGGAGGGCAGTTAGGGGGTGATCAGGCTGGCAGGGGAGCAGTTAGGGGCGATCAGGCTGGCAGTGAGTAGTTAGTGGCTGACCAGTCTGGCAGGGGGAGCAGTTAGGCAGCAATCAGGTCAGCAGGGCAGCAGTTAGGGAGCAACAAGGTCAGCAGGGCATCAGTTAGGAGGTGACCAGGCCGGCAGGGGGGCAGTTAGGGGGCAATCAGGCAAGCAGGGGAGCAGTTAGGGGGTGACCAGGCTGGCAGGAGACCAGTTAGGGGGCAACCAGGACAACAGAGAGGCAGTTAGAGGGCAGCCAGGCCAGCAGCAGGGCAGTTAGGGGGCAATCAGGTGACCATGTTGACAGGGGAGCAGTTAGGAGACAACCAGGCCAGCAGGGGGAGCAGTAGGAGCAACAAGGTCAGCAGGGCATCAGTTAGGGGGTGACCAGGCCGGCAGGGGGGCAGTTAGGGGGCAATCAGGCCAGCAGGGGGTGACCAGGCCAGCAGGGGGAGCAGTTAGGGGACAACCAGGCTGGCAGGGTACCAGTTAGTGGGTGACCAGGCTGGCAGGGGGAGCAGTTGGGGGCTACAGGCCAACAGGGGGCAGTTAGGGGGCAGCCAGGCCGTCAGGGTGCCAGTTATGGGCAACCAGTTTAGCACGTGAGCAGTTAGGGGGCGATCAGGCTGGCAAGCAAGGAAGTTAGGGGTGATCAGGCAGACAGGTAGAGTGGTTAGGGGTGATCAGACAGACAGGCAGGCAGGCAAGTGGTTAGGAGCCAGCGGTCCCAGATTACCAGAGGGCTGTCCGACTGGCCTAAACTGGCAGTCAGACATCCCCCAATGGGTCCCCGATTGGAGAGGGTGCAGGCCGGGCTGAGGGACCCCTCCCCACCACACCCCCCTATGCACAAATTTCATGTACACGGCCTCTAGTATTCCCATAATAATGGATCAATGGATATGATTCCATGCTTGGCACCTGCCTCATCGAAGGTACAACATCTTATACTCATCTTGAAAGACAGGCAGAACTCAAAGCTCTCCACTCTCAACTCTCAAAAGTCAAAGTTTGCTTTTTGACACTTGTGTTACTTCCTCCTCCTTTGCCATATAATCTGTATGAAGACCAGCTTTTGCTCTTTTAAAAGAAAATTAAAATTAGGTGTAACAATGGGAACAGGTAAAAATAATGTCATTTTCATGAAACTATACTCTGAGCAATTAAAGGGAAACATAAAATAGATCGTTATTTACTAGTATATAAATAGAGAGAAACCAAAAATAAATTATGTATTATTTTCTCTAAGTTGACTTTGTTTTTAAAATCCTCAGGAAATGCCCAAGCGTTGAATGGAGCCTACTCTGTACATCAACATTTGTCTTTTATGTTTAATATTAAAAGCATCCTTACATACATTCATCTTTGCTCTATTTGTTATTTATTCATCTTTGCTCTATTTGTTATTTTTTCCTAGCATTCTAAAATACAATGACTCAATGTCCCAACTTGGAATTCTTTGGCCATTTCTCTGGAAAGTCAACTCTCTCTTAATAATCACTTATTCTGACCTTGTTAAGATACTGATGGAATAACTATCACTGCTATAAAAACGGTTATTTTCTAGAATTTCTGTCTCTATTGGTGTAGCGGTAACTGAATATTTCAGTCAGACAGGAAACATTTCAGGTAATGGTAATAGCTATCTAGCCTCTTCTGCTAATGGGGCACGGTGTAGATATAAGTAAACTATTCCTAAGTGTCTACGTTTCCCACCAAGGTAGCATAAGTTGGAGAGTTATCAGTGACATATGTTACCAGTGACTGCAGACTCATGCTTCATTGGGCCAGTTACAAATAATTATAGTTAATTCCGATTGAGAATGTATTTCCTAATTTTGTGGACATATCTACTTAAAACTTTAAAGATACATATCATAGGTATTTGCATTGGTGAAAATGCTCCTCTGCTCTGCAAATGAGTTTGATTCTTTAGAGGAGGGCTAGCCGTTGCTGTGTTGGTCCAAGGATGGAGTGTTGGCTGCTATGACAAACAGAATATAAGGGACAGTGTAGAAGCACTATCACTGACTACCGTCCATTGGACAGGCCTTCTTATTTTTTCAATAGGATGAATCCTCTTCTCTTGGTACATATTTCAGTGCACCCCATTAGAAAAAGCAAAAATGGTGATGTGGCTGCTGGTGCTGCTACTTACTTTTTTTTTTTTTTTAAAGAGGAGGAGCTTAGAAAAGAGAACCTGAGGTGAGTGGTAATGGTATGTGCTGTGAGCTGGCAAACATCAGGCCTAGAATTATGTGCTCTTATACACACAAAAGGTAAAATGACATGATGTAACCCACAGTGTCAATCAATTTAGCAACCTACAAAGCAAATTACATGATACAAGCACTGCTTTCCACCCAAGTTAAGGAATCATGGCAATCTGTGCCCACCTGCACATAGCAATTACTAGTTATTGAGTGTGTTGACTGAATGGTAACAAGGGGTGGCACCATGCTCCCCACCCTCTTCTGAGTAATAAAAATCCCAAGTGAAGAGGTGGCACTCTTTGGCAATCAACTTTCTCTGGAGAAGGAAATGTGAGGCAGGAAAAGGGATCTGCTTCTTCTACTTCTGGGTGCATTTATGTATTTTATCTTCAAAGATGGCTTACAGTCAGTTCTGCTAAATCCACCCCCAAATGCATGGCAAATGGTGTTGATAAACACAGAAAGACTAAACAAGCACAGTATCAACTGGCAAGGTCCTTTGAGCATTGAAATAACCGAGTAATTCAGGAAGTTGTACATATGTTGAACATTTTCTTTTCTACCTAATGTTTCATTCATTTACTTGCTCATTCTGTCATTTATCACCAAGGGCTTATATATCTTTATAGTGGCTGTCATGTATGAAATGTGGCAAAGTAAAACAGCTTTCTTCACAAAATATCCATCTTTTTCCCCCCCTCCAAGATGCATTAATCTTTTACTGTTACTTCTTTACTCCTCTCCCTTGGTGACACTCTACTATAAGCAGAATTTGCCAACACCTCATTTATGTATTCTTTATACATTAAATTATTCAACAAATATTTGCTGAGAATGGTGTCCTAGTATGTATGTACTAAATTCTGAGCTAAGAACTGCAGGAAATATAGTAAGAAGTAAAATCTGCTCCTGGCAGTTAAGGGGCTTTCAGGCTACTGAACGTTAGCAAATTGACTATTTGTTTTTATGTCCTTTGGGGATAAGAGGAATATGGAGACTCTCCGGACATACATTACCAAGCTTCCACATGTATTTATTTAACAAATATTAAGTTTGGGGTACAACAATGAACGAGACAGACATAATTCTTACTCTCATGAGCTGATGGCCTAGAAGCAACACCACACTCTATATTGAAAGTTCAGTAATTCTCCTAGCATGGCTAGTATGGTGGCTAATACATAGTAAGCACCCAATAAAAATGATTAAAGGAATGAATGAATGAATATGGCATGTTCTCTCTTACCTCTGAATGTTTGAATGTTTAGTTTCCTTTGCTTGGAATGCTCCCATACTTCTGGTAAATTTCTGTACCTCATTTGATTCTTCTTGGTGTCATTATCTGTTTTGGCCTTTTTAGGAAACCCCAGGGGATCTAGATGCTGCTTTCTCTATGCTCCTAATGATTCTTATATTTATCATTCACACTTCATTTGAAGAACTTAAGTACAAACACAAGTACAACACAGATGTCTTCACATGCAATAGTTGGTTGCTTGAAAGCAAGAACTATTTCTCTTTCAGGTCTCCCCCCAGCACCTAAAACTGGAGCTGGTTCACAGCATTTAATCAGGGCATATGAATTAGCAAATGCAAAAAAAAAAAAAAAAGAAAAGAAATGAAGTACCTGCTACAAATGAGCTTGCATCCAGGGCTTGCCAGGCTTTGGTTTCCTTTCCTCTCTTATTTCTCTACTAGAGGCCCAGTGCACGAATTCATGCGCAGGTGGGGTCTGGCCACCCCGGCTCCAATTGGGGTGGATCAGGCCTGGGATGTTGGGAGGAGGAGATGGTGGGAGGTTGGCTGGCTGTCCCGCCTCGATCAGGACCCTATCAGAGCTGGGCCAGCTGGGGGGAGGAGCCGTGGGTGATTGGCTAGTGGGCCCCCACCCCCAGTTGAGGTGGGGGGGGCGATTGGGGGTCAGTGGCCAGGGGAGGGCCCGTGGGAGGTTGGCCAGCCAGCCCCAACTCGCATTGGCATGTGTGGGGGTGATCAGGGGCAGAGCTGGCTGGAGGGAGAGGCCGCAGGCCGACTGGGATGGTGGGGACCCATCGGGGGCAGAGCTGGCTGGGGAGGGGCAGCAGGTGGTTGGCTGGCCGGCCCTGGCCCTGATTGGGGTTGTGGGGGCCAATCAGGGCTGGGGCTAGCCATGGGGAGGGGCTGTGGGCGGTGGGCAGTAAGAGATTAACAACAGTAAGAGATTGACAACAATAACAAATAATGAAATAGAATAATTATAACAATATGCTATAATAAAATTTATGTGAATGTGGTTTCTTTCTCTCTCAAAATGTCTCATTATACTGAATTCAATCTTCTTGTGATGATATAAGATAAAATATCTAGTGAGATGATGTGAGGTTAATGGGATATAACATTAAGCTACTACTGATCTTCGGATGATACCTAACAAGCAGTTTCCATGTTCTCCTAGCATATCTGAATTGCCAGCATTTCTACTCCTGTGCTTTGGGACTGTTATTAAGTAAAATAAAGGTGACTGGAACACAAGCACTAACATACAATGACAGTACATCTGAAAACTAAGAAGGCTGCTAAATAACTAATAGGAGAGTTGCATGTACATTGTGGATACACTGGACAAAGAGATGATTCACATTCTGACCAGGACAGAGCAGAACAGGGTGATATTTCATCATGAAATTCAAAACAGTGTGCAATATAAACCTTATTTTGTAGCAATGTAGGTCAAAAAATAGAGTGAAAGGAATTCTTTGGATACATTGTGGAGAATACAATCTTCATTCTGATCAAATTATCAGGTTTGTAGAGTAGCTGGTTCAGCAGCAACCACCATCATAGCATTTCAAATACCAGGGATGAAGAGGAGATTTTGAGAAAGGAGGTCACACACAAGGACTGGGAACCTGAATGGCACTGGCCCACTCAACAGCAACATTAGAGCTGGAAGGCCTTGGAGGAATACAATTCTTATGGGAAAATATTTTCTATCTAGATTTCTGTACTCTAACAAAACTATCAAATACTTTGAACAGAGACATGTCGGGGTATACAAAAACCTCAGAAGTTTCATACCATGTGTCCTTTTGCAGAAAGCTACTAGAAAATGTGTTTTACTTAACAAATGAACAAAGTAAGTAGGAAAAAGATGTGGAGCCCAGAAAACAGGAAATCTTTGACAGGAGAGAGAGAAAAATATACAGTTGATGACAAAACATCATAACTGAAAGTGGCTGAGAGAACAAGTAGTTCCTGTTGGAAAATAGAGAACTCTGGAGTGATGTCTCCAAGATTGACAAAAAGGAACTACTAGATCATTCAACAGATTTGTCAATGTAAAATCTTATTGTGAACATCATTTTTCAAAGCCATTAATGGAACTTGGAATATTTTGGAATGAATCCAAGTGAATGGAAAAAATAAAGGTTATCATATTATGCTGAGTGAAATAAGCCAGTCAGAGAAAAATAAGTATCACAGGATCTCACTTATGACCAAACAACTGGAATCTAATGAACTAAATAAACCAATGATCAAAAAAGACCCAGCATCATAGAAGCATGAACAGATTGTTAAACCTCAGAGAAAAGGCAGGGGAGAGTGGTTGAGAAGAGATTAACCAAAGAACTTGTATGCCTATATGCATAACCTGTGGGCACAGACAATGGGGTGGTGAGGATCTGGGGGCCAGGGGGAGGAGGACAGGAGTGGGGTGGAAGAGGTTAATGGGGGAAAAGTGAGGACCCATGTAATACTTTCAACAATAAAGGCTAAAAGAAAAAAAATTCCAGAAAAAGCTAAGCATTGTACAAAACATTTATAAAGAAAAATAAAATCAATCATAATACACTACTTTACTCAACAATATTTATGTAATCATAATCATGAAAGCACCATTTTTATGAAAATGTATAATATAACTATGTTAAAAAAGTAAAGAAGAAAAAAAAGGTGTATAAAAAAGAGGATAAAACCTGTGTTCCACATTAGGAAGTCAGTGAATAATGTTTAAATCAGTGAAGCAAAAAATAAGTACACAATGAATTTGGAAATACGGTGATAGATAGCAGATGAAATAACTAAGAGTGGAAATGGCTGTTTTCATGATAAAACTATTATTTGTCTTATTAAGCTATTTGTCTATATTGCTTTGATAAAAATAAAACTACTATTTAATAAAGAGGTGATATGCAAATTAACCCTCACGCCCTCACAAGATGGCTGCCTACAACTGAACAAGCAGACTGTGTGGGTCAACCAGGCCTACAGAGGGGTTAGTGAGGGGGGACCAAATGACTGAACAGCAGGCTGTGTTGGGTGACTAGGGTGGCAGGGGGGTTAGTGAGGGATGACCAAATGACTGAACAGCAGGCTGGCATGGGGTGACCAGGCCATTGGGGGGGTGCCATGAGGGGCAATCAGGCTGGCAGGGTAGGGAAGTTGGGGGTAACCAGGCTGGCAGGGGGGCAGTAAGAGGCTACCAGGCTGGTGGGAGAGGGGCAGTTAGGAGTGACCAGGCCAGCAGGGAAGGGGCAGATGGGGGTGACCTGGCCAGCAGCAGGAGGCATTTAGGGGAAACCAAGCCAGCAGGGGGGCCAGTTGGGGGCAACCAGGCTGGCGGTGGGGAGGCAGTTAGAAGTAACCATGCTGGCAGGGAGGGGGCAGTTGGGGGCAACCTGTCTGGCAGAGGGGGGCAATTAGGGGCAACCAGGCCAGCAGGGGAGCAGTTAGGGACAAACTGGCAGGCAGGCAGGTGAGCAATTAGGAGCCAGGGTCCATGATTGTGAGAGGGATGTCCGACTACTGGTTTAGGCCAGATTCCCGGGATCTGTCCTAAACCAACAGCCAAACACCCACCAAGGAGCCCTGGATTGGAGAGGGCGCTGGCTGGGCTGA